>NW_027286985.1:78009051-78609051 GCF_022747635.1 Hetaerina americana
CTTTAAATTTTAAAGGTAAAACTGGGAGTCGCCGGAGTACGGAAGCTATATGACATTTTACAGAGGCAAATTCTTTTCAATTTAGGTTCAGTGCATTGTAAAAATAGTTTTTATGGAGAATTACAATGGTACAAAATGGCTTTGCCCAATTCAAAGTCCGCACGGTCACGAGTCTGGTTCGAGAAGGGCAAACAAAATTCCTTAGCTCGGTGAGATCCCGCTGTTAACGTCTACTGCCATCGTATACTGCCATAACTCATGTCGCTATATTATTAAGACAAAGTTTATGTTGGCGGCTCGTGAAAACGCTCTCGTATGATATACCACGCTCGTATGAGCTGCTTAAGGTTTCCTCATTGCAACGCGGAGACCTCAGAGAGTAAACAGGCGCGATTTCAATGAAATCTATACATTTTTTGATTACTATTCATAGTTTGAAACTTGTAATGTCCTCATGATTTAATTATTTCCTTACATATTCTTTTAAAATTCGGGATTCGAAAAATTTGACCTCAAACCTCGATCAATTCAAGTTCAAAATAAATAATCAAATCTAAAATTCTTTGAATTTGTTAAGAGATTGAATCGATTGACTCCGGGAAGAGGTCATCGCATAGTCTATTTGGTTCTTTGTATTCTAGAAATAAATAATTTTCCAAAGTAATGATGAGAACGTGATGACTCTCTGTTACGTCGGCGTAGTCCGGGTAATTAGTGGTTCCTTTAACCTGAAAATAATACACCGGGAGGGAACTCAAAGAGGATCTCGTCACGAAGCTTCAATAAAGGATCGATCGATAAAATTTGGCAAACTTAGAATTTGGAGGAAATATTATACAGTCTATCCACGCTGCACATGCGTTTGGAATGTAAAACCTGCTTTCCACCAGCAGAAATATTCAACAAAACCAAACTGAAAATGCCAGTTCCCTGTAACGGGAAGTATAAGAAACTCACCTGAAAGGTTTATCTCACTTCTTGCTTTTTCTTTATCTAACTTCCTTTTCCACTTCTCTCTTCCTGTTTCCAGATCACGTTTTTCTTTCTCCTTTGGTCGACACCTCTTCTGTTAGGAGAACAAAAAATACGGACTCTTTTTCACTATGATAACGGTGCATAAATATGCCTCGCGATGCGAATTAAATTCTTACCGAAGCAAGGAGAAGGTAAACGGGTATGGGTGGTACAAGGAAGATGCTGTGCAGAAGGTAAATATTGGAGGTAGGAAAACGTGAAGGAATGAAAGGATAAAATGGAGAAGAGAGAAACGTCAAACTGTTTCACGAAAGAAAAGGGGTCCAGAGTGGCGGTGAAGGAGAGTGTGGAGGATTAAAATAGCCAGGGAGAGAATTTCTGAGTAAGGGCGGGAGATAAGGAAGTAAGAAAAGGTGTTTCACAGTTGATATAAGGCAGGAAAAGGAAGTGGATGTAAGGGAGGAGGCAATATTGCATATGCCGGAAATTTGGAAATAAAATGAATTTAAAGGTATAGCATGGCCAAAGTAATTGCATTATATTACATTAAAGAAGAAAAGGGAATTAAGTAACTCTGAGAGATTCAATTGCTAAAAGTGAGCCTCTTCCAGGATTTTTCGTGAGCATATTAAACGATAATGCAGGACCACCGTTAATAAACCCGGCTTCGTCTGACGGGTTGTAAGAATATGTGATGAGAAGCTAAATAGAAGTGAGTTTTCGTTTTGGATTGAGTAACTATGTTAAGAGAAGGCGCATTAAAACTTTGATGTGGGTTTGGACGTGGTTTTGTACGGCGCGACAATATGGTCATTAAAGCAAGATGATAAACGTACATTGGAGGTTTTCAAATGTAGGTGTGGAGAAAGATGGAAAAAGATAAGGGGACTGAAATGAAAATAAACGAGGAAGTATTGGTCCATTGTAGAGTAGGAGAGAGGAGCGTTAGGAGAAATCCTAAGATTTTATTCCTTTATTTATCGACTTAATTGGGGCGAGATTGAGACTTCATAGTGTCTTCTACCACCTTACCCTTGTGCATCACAATAAAGGAGGCAGGAAAGAGGGATACAGAATGTTTTGTTTGGCGATGGGATGGTGAAGACTGTGATAGAGATGAGAATGTTAGGTAAGCATTGAAGGGGCAGGAATAGGATACGAATGCTGTATGGAATGAAGGGAAGAAAGAAGTATGCGGAATTAGCGGGGGACTTACTGTAGTGCCAGGTTTCAGTTATATTCTTAGTTAGGAGAAATAGTATAAGCTTTGTCCATCCAAAATCGGGTAGAATTAAATAATTATTTTTTTAACTACCTCCGGATGTGAAGATGGTTGTGGAATTTCGGTCAACCATTGAGTTATACTTTGTAGCCCACCATCGAGTAATACGGAGGATCGAACTGGGTTTGAACAGCTGGTGCGTTTGCTCATTAAGAGTTCTGCAACTGAAAATCGGGGTTTGGTAGGTCGTCGGCTGGCTCTACTTGCGTGGATAAAATGGAAGGTTGCTGCGGACGCTCGTTCATGCTTTGGAGCTAGCCTCTCGGATTTGATATCAAAAATTCAAGTAGGGTGCTTTCGGGAGTCGTGTAATATGTTCAATTAGATCAGTATCCTAGGAGTCCAATTTTAAATTACCCCAAATTGGTCGCGTTGGAAAGCTCACTTTATGTGGCACACTCGCCGTCGAAGGTGCTAAGTTAGTAAACACACCTCGAGAGCCTACGTTTGAAGGTTTCGAAGCACATCTCGGATAATCGGACCCAGCCAACGCGCAAGATTCGGTCGACCTTCGAAGGCCGGGCAAGCGTCGAAGAAGAGCCAGCGGTAATTTACGGGATTCTGTTTCGAATGAAAGAAAGGCGTAATTTTCCACAAAATTTATTGGGTTCGATGCGTTTTACCTTTGATTCGGCATCATTAGCTACCATATCAAATGCCGTATTACGTTGAAATACGTCGTGGCCAAAAAATTCTGTCGAAAAGTACGCCTCTCTTTCATTCAATATATGAGGTATGGGAGCCATCCACCGAGTTATGCCTGGCCCTGTACGGTTTATGAAATATTTGGAAGCTTAAAATCTCATAATTACGTAGCTTATCATTTAGCATTCGTTGGTGACATTTTATTGTATTTATTGATGACTTACGGACAAAATTCTTCAACATGTTTCAGAGTTTGTCTATCCCGAACATTTTCTTCCTTATTTCGACAGCAGACCTTGGTTTCAATCTTGTTTATCTATAGACTCTACTTATTCATTACAGTTTCTATATATTCTGGTATCATTTTTCGGTCCTTCGGTCTTCTTTGTAAGCTTAGTTATGTTTTCCAGCAATCGCAACATACTTATCCTAAAATGAGCGATGCAATTAGGAAAACCAATATCGACGCGGACTTAGCTTGATTAGAAATCTCCAAGAAATAAAGTAGTTTTTCGGCACTTCTCACGATTAGACTATCTATCACATTGACTTTGCTCGTTTCCACCCATTATAAGAAAACTAGGGTGGGTGATCTTAATGAATAATTTTGTATTTATTCTCGAACATAGATTAGAAACCACGTCTTCTTCGGCCTGGAAACTTGATTCAGGGACCAGGATACCAATCTGAACTCCTGAAAACCAGTGGAAACGAGCAAGTTAGATTAGCCTGAATTTTTATTTTTTTTCTTCCCATGGGATTGTGTGATACGCATTTTTTCTTCTCTTCACCAGTTCACCCCCTACGAACCCCCGCTCTTGTCTCTCTGATTCCCTTCCATTCTCGGGGAAAACTTTCTTCCCACGGGAAGTTCTCGGCCGAACAAGGGCGTGTTGAGAAACCGAAAAAAATAAACTTCTTTTAAATAAAATGGAAGAGGATGGGTTCAGGGTCTTAAGAGAGTTTCAAAACAATGAGAATTAAAATAGGACGGCGAAGAATGAAGCGAAACCCTTGCTAGTTCAACATGCTTCCCGGAGCCATCGTCACGTCAAACTTGAACGAGGTGGTAATGCAGGAGTTATCTCTTGATTAACTCAGTTTTGTTCTCATAACATAAATTTTTTCGGACGAGAAATTTGTTTTGTTTTCACCAATTTGTAAAGAACTTTTCAGCTGTTTCACTTTTTTGCAAGACTGGTAACTGATGAGTATACATTAATAACCAAGTCCAAACGCGAGAGAGCATGAATGTATTAAAAATAATAGGAACGATTGATTGACAGATAAGTATAAGAAATTTGTCGAATTTCATGTGGATTCACGTCATATTTCGGAATGACTTCAACGAGGCAGATTTTATTCACTCTGTATATAACCTGCCGATTCTGTTTGGAAATTAGCTATGGATAGCAATTTACTTGTTGAGATGATGACTTCGGTATGCATGTACAACTCATACATACCGACACAATACTCCGCTGGCCATGTTGAAGGCACGGTGTTGGGAAAATTGGAAGGCCAGCCGCGAAAGCAGGGTGAAAATAGTGCATGAAGGGATGTTATAAATTAATTTACGCGTGTGTTTCTCCTTTTGCTGCTCCCATGAATCGTGCAGGAAAGAAGCGAATATCTTTAATACATGTACGAGTATACGAGGGTAGTTAGTCAAGTTCTTGTAATGGAATAGATATAAACGACATACCTCAGTGAAACTTTTTTATTTTTCAATTTATTCTCCCAGTGCACTAATGTACTTGATGCAGCGATCCTCCAATGTCTTGATCCCATTTCGTAAATTAGATTCCTTCAGGCCTACAAAATACCCGTCTACTTAAGGCTGCTAGTTATTTAATTGAAGAAAATCACCGTCCATCGAGGAAAACTTTGAGCTTGAGGAAGAGATGAAAATATAATGGAGCCGAATCAGGCGATTAAGGCGGGTGAGGTAACAATTCGTTTCTCAGTTCACGTGTTTTGGCCATGGCAAAGACACTTGTGTGTAGACGTGGATTGCCTTAATGAAAGGGTACTTTGTTTCTCACCCAAGCTGGCCATTTTTAGTGTACTTTTGCTGTAGTTGGTCGCACGGTTGGCGTAGCCGGTCATTGTATGACCAGTAGGAAGATAATCTATCTGCAGGCTCCCTTTCACATCCCAGAAAACTGAAGCCAACACCTTTCCGGCCGACCGAATTGCCTTTGCTTTCTTTTGTGGTAGTTAATGAACATGTTTCCACTGCTTTGACTTCTGCTTCGTGCCTGGGGTACAGTAGTGGGCCCAAGCTTCCTCTGTGGTCTCTAGTTGGCGAAGAAAATCTTGTTGGTTGCTCTTAAAACGGGTCAAACCTTGTTCGGAAATTCAATTCTGATACCTTTAAGATCGTGCGTCAAGAGTCGCGGTAGCAGATAGTTTTCTCTTTACCAATATCACTGTTAAAATGTGATATATCCGCTCAGATGACGTTCCTATAGCTTCAGCAATTCTCGCACTTTGTCTGCCAACCTCAGTGAGCATTTTATGCAAGTTTGCAATGACTTCTGGGGTGGTGGAACATTTTAACCGACCACTGCACGGATCATCATCTAAGCTGTCTCGACCAAACTGAAAGTCGTTTGTCCACTTGACGATAGTTGAATATAAAGGCAGAGTCCCCGAGAGTGTTCTTAGTCAGCAAGTCAGCATGGATTTCCTTGCTTTCATACCTTTCTTTAAGAAGTATTTAATCACTTCTCGAAACTCTTTTCCATCTTCACAAATCACTACACGGGAACAACAACAGAGAGACGTCCCCACTACAGACCTCTTCCTAGAGCAGTAACGCGTTAAGTGTTACTCATAAAGGATTACTTACTTCAGTATTACCTATTGTGTAATTTCATTTGAAACGATTTAATGTTTGGTTCTCATAACAAATTCCACAATTAAAATGTTGTATACCCGCTCAGATGACATTTTCAGTCGGCGAACCTCAATGACCATTTTATACACTCCGTATATTCAGAAACCATGCATATTTCCCTTGAGGAAAGCGTATCCAGGTTGGTTATATGTGTTAGGTTATGACAATATCAAAAGCTATAGCGCATAAAAACTGAAGTATGACAGCTTGTTGACGTACATTTTGAATGTGCCCTTAACAAATGGGTTCTAATGAAATATCGACGTCTTCTTTCCCATCCGTACTTGCCTATTCATCGAAATACGTAAATGGTTCCATTCAATCAATCTTTCATTGGTCTAGAGATCTATTTACTTTGGAATTCAAGGACAAATTTTGTTCCCTCATGCTTGATAAGGCAAAACTAGAGTGCATCGTTAGTTGAGGCTATGATGATAATTCATGAGTTTGACTTTTCCTGAGTGTTTCCCGTCGTATCTGATTACTCAGCCAGATCTATTACCAATAGCAAATAGAGCCGATTTTTGTACATGTTTGCCTACCAGGTATCGGTTCTGTCTTCAAGTTGTACTCGTGTTAATTAACGTATGTTAATTTTATTCTGCCATCTATGCAATGTTCTCCGTATTGCTTCTCTTATCAGACAATTGATTATTTGCTCTATAAAATAAAATATGCCTATAAAGTACTAGAAAATATTATGACAACTTTATTTTGTTACCAAAAATTTAAAACACTGCTGATTCTGAGATCTGTGAAAGAATACGAGAGTCCATCTCACAGAAACCTGTCTTCAGCAGACGTATTATGAGAAAATATAATGAAAAAATTGATGGAACGTGGTATTTCACGCTAGCTATGCAAACTTTTCAAATACAACGAGCATTTTAGATTCATTCGGAAGGAGTTGTTGTTTAATTAAAATAAATTTAAATGGAGATAAGGTGGCTTTGAGACAAATCAATACATGAAAAAAGTTAACGTGATAGAATTATTGCAGAAACTAGGATGTGAAACTCTCCAGTCACGAAGACAGCAAGTCAGAATCGGGCTCGTGTAAATAATCCTTTCTCAGCTCTGGGAGACTTTGAAATAGTCTCTATTTACCTCCGGTGAAATGTTTCGACGCAAGAGACCCACAAAGCTGAGGGCTATTAATTAAATATGGACCCAAGAATTTTAGAGGTACAAGATACTCGATGTTATTCTTGGCAAAGAGGGGATTAGTGGAACCTCATACTACATCACTAGATAATAATAATGTTATCATTATTAAAATAAACATGTGGAGTTAGAGAGTGTCAAATGTCACACAAATAATTAGCCTCAAAATCAGCTTGTCTTTCTCAATGAATAACCAGAAGGATCTAAACAAAAATCACAAAAAAGTTTTACGACGTACTCTCATTTATAAAATGTATAAACTAAGCTGATATAAACAACTGATATTTGAGGTAGGTAAAAGTAATTAATACCATAAATGAAAAAGTATATAAACCAATCTCTATAAAAAAATCCTATCTCATTTGCAACAGATTCTCAATCAATAATAAATCAAAACTAAGATTCTATGTGCAAAGATAATCAAAGCTATTATAAATGAAGTATTGTAACAAACCTTACAACATACAAAACCACGCACCGTGTGCCATCATACCCCGTTAAAAATCATGCACCGTCAAACCTTACACACTTACGTACATAGTCCGACTTCTCTCGCCATCCACGTCGCTTTAAGTTCAATATCGCATGCAGTTATCATTAAGTATATCACCCAGTCCATCGTCCAGTTGCTTCATTACACTCATTCTTAAAAGTCCAAACAATTTATGGGGAGAGATCAACCAAATATCCAGGTAGCTGGTTCAGTTCAACATCACTTCAGTATAAAAATGAAAACTTTTTATTATTATTCTAATTTTTACTTTCAAACTTTTATGCATTTTACCTTAAATTTTGCTTCCATTCTGACTCCTTCTCACGCTTTGTAATTTTTGATAATTCTTTATATCGCACCTTACCAATTACTTTTCCTCCTATTTTGCAAACTACGAGGGTCATCCGGAAAGTAGTACCCGTTCGTGCCGCATGAAGTGCTGACGACGCGAGTAGCCGCTGGACGAGGTCAGATAGCTTCAGTGGCTTGTCTGCCTTCTCTGAGCCAAGTTGCGTGACGCTAGCATTGCCTGTGTTGTTTCTGTGATTGTTTACAATGTTTAAAAAAATTGAGAACGCCGCCAGTTGTGAAGTGAGGGCAGTGATTAAATTCCTCAATGCAAGAAACGTTCGCCCATGTGATATTCATCGCCAATTAAAGGAGGTGTATGGAGACAATGTAATGGACGAGTCGTCTGTTCGGCGGTGGTGTCGCAACTTCAACATGGGGAGGGGGAACACACACGACGATGAGCGTTCGGGGAGACCGTCTGTCATTACAGACCAACTGGTGAGCTCAGTTGACGAATTCGTGAGGAACGATCGGCGCGTCACAATTGATGACATCTGTGAGCATTTTCCCAATGTTTCTCGAACAATTGTTCATGAAATTGTTAAACACCATCTGCATTATGCAAAAATTTGTGCAAGATGGGTCCCTCGCGTATCTCAATGAGCTGGCGGCGAAGGACTATGCAGCAGGAATACAGAAACTTGTCACACGTTATGACAAATGCCTTAATTTGCTTGGAGATTATGTTGAGAAGTAGTTTAAAGTATCCTCTTTCAAATAAAATTTTTTATGTTTGTTAATATTTACTTTTGTGTCTTTATTTCACGAACGGGTACTACTTTCCGGATGACCCTCGTATCTCATTTCAGACGATCCATATCAAATCAGATAATTTGGTTTTCCATAAATAATGATTTAAATACTGTTTTTTTCTGGCACGATGTAGGATCTTTTAAAATAAAGTTTATCAGTCGAGCAATTTTAATTTAAAAACTTTTTCCATTATTCTTGATGGGAGGTTACGCTACCTTACTCCCTCACGGGAGCCTTTATGGTAAAACGCACATACAGATTCGGAAATAATGGTAGAATATGCGCTATGAATATTATATGAGGAATAAGTTTCACGAATATTGTTCGTTGAATCGATTCAATTAGTGCGCTTGATATATGTATTGGATCGACATGTTAAATTAAAAAAAAATAATTTAGCAATGGAAAATCGTCTTTGTAATCACCTCTTGACGTGCTAATTTCCGAAACGGAGATAATTAGATAATTGAATGAATCATGAAGCCATACCATCTCGAGAAACCTAACAGATACTAATGCGGCCTTCAGATATTCTGGTGCATGCTTTTTGAATACTCTCACGGGAACATCCCAGAGCAGGGTTTATGAGCTTTTTGGGGATTTAATATGCAATGCAATATTCACATCGAAATCCTTCAGAGGAACGACTTCCAGACGGATCCCCCGAGGTCAGGATGACGATGGCGGTGGGAGTCTGCGCACCCATTTAATATGCATCCTGCGTGAGCTATGGATGGAACTGCTTTGAGCTCTCGAGGAAGCACTTAACAATCATCTGTGATTTAACGTGAAAAATCATCAAAGCACATTTAGTAATTAGTGAATATTTGGTTGACGCTTCAGTATCTTCCTGGCCGACATTA
Organism: Hetaerina americana; assembly: GCF_022747635.1. Taxonomy (NCBI): domain Eukaryota; kingdom Metazoa; phylum Arthropoda; class Insecta; order Odonata; family Calopterygidae; genus Hetaerina; species Hetaerina americana. Next base: position 78,018,480 of record NW_027286985.1, read on the forward strand.
CTTAATTCCATTGAAATAGAGATAATCATATTAGGACACTTGTGAAGCCACGACAGCAGTAGTAATCCTGTTCATCAAAGGTTATCAATCCTATGACTAGCTTTTGACAGCCACCAGCCACTTCTCCAAGCCGTTCTTCGGTTCTCTGCCACGCTACTAATTTACTCTCATGCCTTGGAACTGATGTATCACATAAGTTCCTTCCTGACGCATTCGCTTCTATAGCCTCCTTCCTTTGTAGTGATTACCTGCTGGAGATCCACCCTTGATGGATAGGAGAAATCACTTTGGATAGCAGTCAAACAAGTAGGAGAATATGTGTTTGAAGGCTGAATTCACTGCTCGCTAAAGCAATAATTAATTGAGAATATGAAATATAATAAATAAGATGAAAGGTATATTAACTATACGAATTTGATATTTATACCGAATTATAATTGCTGGGGTGGATCAAGAAGGATTAAAATAGGGGAAATGGGTCGGACAAGCGAAACCATAAAGGAAAGAGGCTATCGTTTCATCATTATGTTTTGATGATTTAGCAGTAAAAACACCAATTTTAAATAGTCAAAGGAAAAAAAACGACCCAAAAGAAAATTTTCCGAAGAGCGAAAATGAAACAAATCGAATAAAGAAAAAGAGCCATTCGCAGATTTGTCAAGATTGACTTTTGCCGCAGTTATGCCATGATTTACAAAAAAATAGTCACAGGTGGAGACTTACAAGTAATATTCAACGGATAAGAGGCTTGATATGAAGACATGAATGTTGAAGAATGGATCTAGTGTTTGACATTTGTTAAGATCATGATTTAAAGCTTATAAAAGTTGTCAATCCCTCAAACCACTTGAATAGATGGAAAGTATATGTCCCTAATTGTAATTCCCCGAAAGAGACACACGAACATGAAGAATAGTTCTAAAAATACGATAGGGCCACCAGCCACGGAGGAGAGAGGGAAATATTATATACCGAAGGGTTTTTTCAAAGGTTTTTGCTAAAGACGGCTTTTTACATGATTTTATTTTTGACAGAAAGTAGAGAGAACTCTGGTTTATTATTATTACTAGGTAATCTACCGGTTAAGGTAGGTTTTGGATGGACACAGCTACCAAATAAATATTTTGTGACTCCTAACAAAATACAAAATCCAGTATCCTACTCTACATCAGGGCCCTCTTTATCTCTGAGTACTTTCTTCCTCCCTTCAACCCGTCCATAATCCCTATCCTGTTCCTTCCCTTTCCTCGTTTGCCCAACATTCTCCCCTAAATTACAGTCTTCAACATCCCACTGCCGGTCAACAGGCCCCTCATGCACTTTTCCTGCCTCCATAGGATTGCTCCCAACAAACCCCTCTCTTCGCCCACCATATCAAGCAGTTCTTCATTTGTTTTCTTCTCTGTCCATTTCACCTTCTCCATTCTTCTCCACACACACATTTCAAAAGCCTCCAATATTCGTCTATCCTACTGCTTCAATGACCACGTTTCCGCACCCTGCATAGCTACGCTCCATATCAAAGTTTTTACGAGTCTATTCTTAATATCCTTACTCAACGTCCCCGTCATCAACTCCCTCCTCCTTGTGAAAGCCTCTTTGCCTAGCGCAATTCTTCTCCTTACGTCCCTACTACTTTGACCGTGTTGGTCCAAAACACTACCGAGATACGTAAACTGTTCTACCTGCTCTAGTTTTTACCCTCCTATTTTAATGTTAAGCTTAGCCTTTTTCTTTCTAGAAAATCGCACAACCTTTGTTTTATTAATATTGATTCTCATCCCATATCTGTCGCACTGAATTTCCAATTCACAAAGCAATGCTGGCAACCCCTTGGCTTACTGACAAACGAAAGCTTGGTCATCAGCAAACCTAACTGATTTTACGAATTCCCCGCTCACTTTCATTTCTACCTCCAGTTCTTCCCATGCCTCTTTAATCATTTCCTCTGCATAAAGGTTGAACAGCAGCGGTGATAATGGACAACCCTGCCTTACACCTCTTCCTAACACTGCCCGTCCGGACTGCCCGTTTCCCACCCGCACCTGAGCAGTTTGAGACATGTACAGGTTGCGGATTAGCCTCCTCTCCCTCCAATCTAATCCTTTTTTCTTCAATATACTCATTAGTTTTCCCCAATTCATTCTATCAAACGCTTTTTCGAAATCTACGAAACAGACAAATACCACCTGGTTGTATATGGCTGCGTAGATTTTCGCGGCGGTGGCTTGAAGAATTCTGCATGTCCGGGTTTTCACCGCGTTGTTGTTTGAAGCCGACAACAGTTTCATTCTTCATTCTTCGACCTGAAGACGCCGGATGAAACTTCGGCGAAACTGTTGTCGGCTTCAAACAACAACGCGGTGAAAACCCGGACATGCAGAATTCTTCACCACCTGGTTGTATTCTATAATCCTCTCGATTAATAATCTCATTACTGCAATGGCATCACGCGTACCTCTCCCCATCCTAAATCCAAACTGATCATCCCCTAAGTAATCATTTGCCCTACTCTCTGTCCTTTTTTTATGATCCTGAGAACAACTTTAGCTCCGTGGGATATCAAACTTATTGTTCTGTAGTCCTCACATGATGTAGCCTTTCCCTTTTTCGGAATATGAAGAGAACTATAATAAATTAGTTTATTTTTAAGAGTTATGGTGGGCTTGTGTGGTTGACAAAGAGGGCATTATCACAGATCATAGATAAAGTGATGAAAACATTGAAAGCTATACTAGCAGAAAAATATCAACATAAAACGAAAAAATGAAGTAAAACTTGGAGTATTTTTTCCCAGATATACTTGAAAGAAACTCCAATGAGATATTAGTTGGAAGAAGTAGAAGATTAAACATTAATAATTCAGAGGGTCTTTAACAATTTCAAATTAGAATTGAAAGGATTAGGTACAAATTTGGCACGAATTATTCAAAACCCCTTTGGAAATGCGCGAATGAATAAATTCAGTGTAGCAAAAATAAATTTCCCCTTTTCATTTCCGGATATAAATTATTTTATTTATTATCAATTCGAATGGAACATTTGTTCTAGCTCTATTTTTACGATTTGAAACCTCTGGACAAAAACAAATTGTTTACTGTCTCAGTACATTTTTGTTCTAAACTACTGTGGATGTGACGTTCCGCGGAGCTGTGAACGTCACGGCTCGCCGTTATGATAAACGAAATAAAAGAAAAACGATGGACATATTCGGATCGCGCAGGTTACGATTTGCATTAGAATGTCACCGGAGGCAACAATATGGTACCCAGTCGGCTCCCGTAATCAAAAGCTCGCGGTTCTTCGAGCGAGAATAATGAACACTTTATGAAGCTCTTTGGCGAGTATGACAAGCTTAAGTACTCCAGTATGACTGTTCAACAGCAGGTTGGTAATCCTCCACTCAGTCGGGGAGTACAGATTGAAATCCGAGTCGATAATCAGACGCCCGTGTAACTCGACTGATTGGCTGACTCTCTCGTGGTGTGCAGTCCCTCCTCCCCACGTTTTCCCGCCCACTTGCCGTGTGCCGCGCGGCTACTCTGTCCGCAACGCCCCGCGACACATCGAACACGCTGACGCCCTTCTCACTCCCTCCGCGAGTGATGACGGTGGGTAATTAGGACACCACCACTCCTCCATTCTCCCTCACCCGCCGCACCCGCAGGGCTCAAGCCCGCGTGGTGGCGATGCAGCGGCACCACCTCCCAGGTGAGGGATGTTGCTTGCGTTTCCGATTCTATAAAGAGGGGGAATCGCTTTGCTGGGATAGCTAGTGTACTGGATTCCCACAGTGCGGGTATGGGTTTGAATTCCGCCACTGGCGATCATTTTGTAAAGGTATTCCGATTCGTACTCGCGATGATGGTCTAGAAGGTGACTTATTTTAACAGGGTGACTTTTATTTTATCAAGACAGTAACTAATATTTGTGCGTTATTTCTGGTGTCCTGACACCCCCCCGCCTCACGCCCTTGCGGCGGTTTATGGGACAACGAGTAGGTGTAGATGAAAGTACTTCAAGTGGATTACGTCGTCCGTCATATGAGAGATTAAAAATAGGGGATGAATCCTTTGTATGTTTCGTTAACAGAGTAGCCAAATGTCAACGCCTGGGTTTCTTTCCTCCCATTCTTTCCTCAATCAATAAAAATCCTGTCTGAGTCAGGTTTCCCAATTATCCGTAATGACGCAAGTAACATCAACTGGTGGCCATTACCTCTAATGACTATAAGTACTCGTGTTTACACCGACGACGCTCAATGCTTCAGCGGATGGAATTTTCCATAATTTCCTCTCATCCCCGATTCCCTCTATCCAACCCCCCGCCCTTCCAGCATCATCCGGCATTGCATTTTTACGTAGGGAGATCCCAACCGGGATATTGTAAGTAACACGCTCGCGTATAACCCGTTCGGGGACCCCGGGACACGGCGAGAACCGACAGCGGGACAGAAATTCACGCCCCGCGAAGGATGTCGCAGTGTGAATTGTAAGTGATACAGAGGCCATTGAAAAAGATAAGAAAATCCTTCCCAACTCCGGTGATCAGGAGGTCCCTCCGGCATTAGTATGCCTGCATCGACTCCGCAGTTGCTCCCATACAAATCCAAAGGAGCCGCGCGCGGAACGCCAGTCCGCCCTAAGTGCATGATCATATGAACATCCATGGCGGTGGTACGTAATGAAAGCAGATAACGACATTTAACAAATGCACTGGTAGAAAGAGATGCAAATTACAGTGTGAGCGCGGAGCTCTTCGTGAATCATTGGGAAATGTATGTACACGTCAAATTTCAGTGACATTCATTAAGTTAAATATGAGCTCAAAGGGAGGCTCTGAGCTCTGACCGCAATTTTTTTAACCACCAATTGCGATTTCTTTCAGCTGTTCATTCAAGACGTTCTATCTATTTGAAATCTTTTAAATTCTTTTTATGACATAATACTCTGCAAGCCAGCACTAGGATGCGTGGCAGGGGGCATCTTAAATCTATTTGTCCCGCACCTAATCTCTCTATTTTTACTGAAATTATCTCTCCTACCGTAGTACGATGGGGGTAATAATACATTTTCAACATCATTGCTAGATAGTAATTCTTCCAATTTATGCAAGAAATTTAACCTATGATTAAGCCTTCGTTCCGTTAGAGATTCCTAACAAAGTTCCTCTAATAATTTTGATACACTACTAAGTTTAAAACAAAAAATATTCACAAGCCTAGCTCTACTGAGCGGACCGCGTGAACCGAAATTAATTCGGTGAATAAGGCTTTGGGCAGTCCCTAGCGACTAACGATTTATTTCAAAGTGCCAATTGTAAGAATGTACTCTTTCTTTGTCCTACTTTATTTTTTTCTTAATTTCTTCACACATTCTGCTCGGCTTCATTCTGTCTAAATATCCTATTCGCTTCCTTCCCCTATCATCCAATATTATTCTTTCTATCAGGACCTTCAATATCCTATTGCTTTTAAACATTTCCTCCATCCACTATGCATGCCCTTTTTGGATTGCCCCAGCAACTTCTCTTTTTCACCCACTCTATTAAAAATCCCGTGTTTTTCTTCCTCTATGCCCAAATAGTCTTTCTCCGCCGCACCTAATTGTAAAAATCATGCAATCTACGCTCATTTTATTGCCTCTAAGACCAGGACTTAGATTCATTAATTGCTATGCTCCGTATGAAAAATTGCTTATCTTTACTCAATGTACTCGTCATCAATTATCTTCTTCTTGCAAATACCATTTTCACTCACAAAATTATTTTCCTAATGCTCCCATTATTAATATGGACGTAGCTAGATAAAATGAATAATTAAAGCATTGTGATCGACATACACAATTAAAAATGACGTGGTGAAGGTGGGCATCATGAATTCTATGAAATGTGCTCCCTTAGTCGTCATGGTAATGTAATGTGTGGAGTGCGCATTACCCTCCCTCATTTCCAAAATATGTTCTCAAATAATGTACCCCATTCCTCGTTGGAGGAAACTGAGGCAGATAACATTTTGATGAACTCACTTGTAGCGCTCGTTATACATTATAACACGAGGATATCTCTTCATAAATGCTTGGCTTTTGACCTTGTGGATTGAAACAATTTGCTACTGTTGGGTTGCGAGAATAGCTAAATGACCTTAGTAGTTAGCGTGCCGGAATAAATTTACTAGCACTGCTTTCACATTGCTAACATGATGGAGAGGAATCATAAAAGAAAGTGAAGCGAAATACGACAAAAGACTGATACACGTACATTATACCACTTTCAACGCAATGTTAACATGCAGTGGGAGCAAAAAATATTATGACTTGAGAAAGGAAAATGAGGGTTGCTCTTTATTGCTTTTAATATTGATTGTGTGCATAAAGAAGGAATTTCACTAGATGGACAGAAAGTTAACAGACAACGATTATGCCTATACAAGAGGAAAAGGCACTTATTATAAGAATTACAGCATGCGCATTTATACTTCCATAGAAGATAGAAAATCTGTCAAAGATACCAACCCGTGTGGTGAGGAGGATTTAAAAATAAAATCTAAAGATAAACAAGGATAAAACTACGTCGATGGTCTACTGTCCAATTTAGGAAGGCAATCATCAAATACGCTTATGTATAAATGACTGATCACCTCCACTTCACGCTCTTGTAGATGCTTGCAAGATATTGCTTAAGTACGGAAAAAAATCCTCGGGAAACACCCAGCGTAATAAATGGGAGTGATTATTACTTAGTAAGATTATCAACTATAAAAGATACAAGAGTACTAACGTTAATAGTTATATCGTTCGGTAACTTTTTAAAGAAACAATATCACTAAGATACTTTAATTTTGTCAATTAGTGAGTCAGGCTGTTTATTAAAATATTGCACTTAAGTTGAAGATCTATTGTCTATATTCATTAGGCCGATCCGATATGAACCTTACTGTAAATTTTAATCTCCATTTAAAATATGGCGACTCTAATTTAGTCAATATTTTATTTCAAACAACTTATATCAATGTTTTATTTAATTTAAAGAGACTTTACTTGCTTATGGTACGCGAACTGTTTCATCGTGACACATTACTTCCGTAGGGCGAGAGAAATCCACGCATATGACTAGAATGGCTATTTACACTTTCTCTGTGTCGCATGCAGTTTCCCCGAAAAGATCTAGTTCTCACTTGCGCTTTACTTTAGGGTGAACGTGTCCAAAGGCATCGCTTAAAGCTGAGAACCTCCTGTCCGCAGCCAATCCCTTTGCCTACGGGTCACATCGCCTCCCTTGGTCTTGATATCATGCCATTTTTCATATACATTTTCCGTCTCTTTGTATTTTATTATTTATTTCTATTGTTCCTTCGAAATTGTATAATTTCATCCCAATTAATTAATTTTCATTCTATTTCCTTCACTACCTTCCCCATTTTATGCTCTTGAATCTGACGTTGCTTTTCAAATTCATTAAGGTTAATGAATGGTGTTGATCCTTCACTCACTCCTTGTACAATGTGCAAATTGATAACGGTGTTTCTAAATCAGTGCCTAACCAGCGTATAGCGTAACTATATGTATCTCTGATCCCCGGACATTTACATGTGTATCTACGTCATTTCTTGTTCCCAACCGCCAATGCCATACAGCGCTGGTGCGACACTTGGCAATGAGAATTAAACTTAAAAAAATGCGTAGTGATAAATTTTTGGAAAAGAGCAATTTCCTCCCGAAAGTATACTGCATTAGGAACGCCGAAATGCAAATTCAATAAAATTACAAAAAATTAGGATTTATTGGAAGAGCATTGGTAAATGTGATGAAAAGATCAAAGAGAAATGTTATCTGTCGCTGGTTAGGCCTCATTTAGGGTATGCTGCAAGTATATGGGATCCTCTTAAAGTTGGATTGATTGCCGAATGGAATCGCCATGGAGGAGCCATATTTGTAAAACGTTGTTATGATAAACTAAGTAGCGTATGCAAAATATTAGCGCAGCTAGGCTGAGAATCACTTACGGAGTGAAGGTTAAATTATAGATTGAAGCTGTTGCATCAATTGGAAGGTCTCTTTAGCAGTGATTTTGAAAATGTATTATTACCCCCACCGTCTTACGGTAGGAAAGATTATGTCATTAAAATTAGAGAGATTAAGTGTAGAACAGATAGATTTAGGATGTAATTTTTTCTACGAACGATTAGGGATCAGAATAACACTGTCCGACCACGGTAGGGTCATGTTCAGGTAGAAATTAGTCTGGTGAGTATTTACCCCCTGCCATACACCCTAGTGGTGGCTTGAAGGGTGCATAAACAGATAAATAATAAATAAAAACCGTGCTACTCTTCCTCACTATCGACTATTTCTTACCCCACCGTCGCGCTCCAATCTCCCATTACTATAAAGTGTTTCCTCCCATAGGCACCCACATTAATTCTTATAATTAGTCGTATAACCGGTCAATTTATTCTTCTTCATGATTGATTGATAGTATGTAGACCTGAATAATGCCCAAGCACGCTGGTTCAAATTCTACTAATAAAATTATGTAATCATCTGCTCTAAGCTTGGGACGTTTCTTCCTACCTTTTAGTGCAATACTACTGGCAAGTCTTGCTAGCTCTCTCCCACTCAGCTGTATATTAATCTCTGACTATCACTCCAGTATTCTCCGCTTACATTTCATCTCAACTTGGAAGGCCTTGAAATATTAATATTTTCTCTCTCCTCTTTCTGTTTTATATTTTTTACCATACTTTTCCTCAATATCGTCCTATCATTCCAAGTCCCTACTGTAACTGATTTATCCTTCCTCTTTGTCTTCTGTACCACTGCTGCCGGTACCGCTCTGGAACGATTATTGGGAAGACGACCGCAGATGTTTTCGAAAAAGTAAACATTTTGAGTAGTGTTGAGAGTACCCTAAAGCGTGTGTCCTAGAATCAAACACGGCTCCTCCGGATAACAAGACGCAAGAGGAATAATTCTCTCTTCACATATTGACTGTTACTATCTTTCTTTTACAATAATTCTTTCTTTGATGTACTAAAAAATTGGCTAGCATCAAAAAAAAATTCACCGCGTAATTTGAAAGTATTTTAGCAACTGGAAGGGTGTTACAAGTGAGATAGTTCAGGGAGGAATCGTTGAACATTGTTCCCATTTTCTTTTGGCATTCTTCCCCCTGCTGAGGAAACGAGTTTTCCCTTCAACTGTGTTCATATTTCATCATCCAGCCTGTTTCTCGCGATCAACTTTCCTCAACTACGTTCCATCTTTTCCTTAACTTGTTTTCTTTGTTCACTTATTCGACGTTCCTACCACATTATGGATTCCGACAAAACTTCCTCGCATTTTTCCAAACTGCCTTCCCTCAAAATTTGCCCCTAATACGTCCGAAAAGGGAATATTATTTATTTTTTATGCTACAACGTTTTCGCAAACTGGTCTACAATCCATTATTCTTCCCCGTTATAATGGGAACGGAACTTATTTTACTCATAGGCATTATTTTATTGTCGTATTCTTTACGAACATTCACAATAGCATGCATCACAAGGGATTAGATCTACTAAATATTTCCAAAAATCGTTTGATATGTTATTTCCATCTATACGGATACTAGGGAATTGCCAAGGGGCCCTGATATGCCATAGTAGTCGCCTATACTTAAGGTTTCAATACGAAATTTTATGTTTATTGGTTTATTAGACTGAAAGTTATTTTGAGACAGATTATAAATCATATTTAAATTGTTATCTACTTATTTATACTCGTAAAACGTAATATCTATATTTTTGATATGATGATCAGATGCATTCCACACCGTGGGGTCAAAGTGAAAGTTATAAGACTACCTCATATTTTTAGTTTAGGTACGCTACTGTTTTCTTGGCTGTCACAGTCAGAATTATCTCTTATATTTTTTACTTTGTATTCTGTCTTTAAATGCCCAGATGAATGTTTCTCTGAGACAACCTTTATTTACGCTTGATAATGTGGCATTGAAGAATCAGGGGTAGCAAATCGTATTTTTGTATTTTACCAAAGGTTTTCTCTCACCGATCAAAGCATCTATCTAAATCTACATTTGAATGATATCATGCCAGCCACAGTGTGGACACCATGTGTCCAGTGGTGCCTCCAGGTCAGCTATCATCTGAAGATATCACCTGGCGATGATGCGCAGCATAGAAACCAAGGTCGTGAGATATTAAATCTTTGTAGTGGAAATGTTAAGTTTCTTTTTACCCTCATAATGAAGGAATTCCACAAAGTTACACCTGAAACTGTTATGCTTATCATCTGAAGAGCTGCAATCGTGTGACTTAAGAACGATAATCACAAGAAAGGCTTCCGTCATCACGCAGTGAAAAAACTACGCTTGGTTAATACAAAGAGAAGACAAAACTACGCTTGGATAAATACTGGGTGACTTGGGTGTTCTTTGGAAACAGTGACCCACGTGTAACTCCATCACACAAACAATGCAAAAATAGATAAGGAAACAAACTTACAACCACTCTATTACTAGGGTGTGTTAAGGAGTAACAGTCACTCTCGTGAATCGCATTCAACTCAGGGTTTGCAAGGATATCCCCTCCGCTAGGGGCCCGTTGCACTCCACAGGAATGAAACCATAATCAAAATAAAAAAAGAAAAAAAAACGGAGAAGCCCAGGTTCACGTTCGCAGTCACTCAACCACTAGGGTGTGTTAGATTTTCATGTATCTAACTCATTCACTCGTTCAGGGTTTACAAGGATTCCTCGAACGCCAAACAAAATAAACCGCGCATGAAATATAAGGGAAGATATACCGATACTTTTAAAAGCAGGTAATAGGCGTGATATATCGTAATGAATGCATCAAACATTTTAATTTTATTTCTGGCCCATGTAGATAAACCAATTAAAAGCATTTGAGAATCCAAAATTCGCCCTTAAAGTAAACCTAATTGAAAAAATAAGAATGAATCTAAGCATGGTATTATTTAACTGATGTCGTGCAAGCACCTGCATATTGAAATAAAATACCTATTTACTTTTACATTTTATATGACCCTACGTCGTCCCTTGTTGCGTCCACTTGCTCCAAAGAGGACGTAGGGCCATCAAATATTCGTGATAAGGAATGACGTTAATTGAATGTATCTCTTACGCCTTTCGCACGCATCCGTAGCTGACTGCGGTGAAACTACCGCGGTGCGTGATGACAGGGCTGGGAAGGGCCGGAATCGGGAGAAACTGGGACGTGAGAAAGGGAAGAACATATGGAGGCCTGAGGAGTGGCCTGGGTATCTGGGGTAAGAGAGAGGGAGGAAACTTGGCGGAGGGTGAAAGAGTGTGGTCGTCCGCTGCCTCGCATGCCAAGGACACGCACTTCAAAGGGAGGGATCCCTTTGTACGTCCTCGGTTGGGGGTTGACGGCAGCGATGACTGGTGGCACTTCGCTGAATCATTCATCCTCATACTCAGATGAGCAAGGGGTTTATTCGTTCAACTTCCTCCTTCCCGAACACCTGTGTCACTCCTCTATAGACGCCATTCCATTGGGGAAAGTGGGCGTAGAAGTGGGGAAATTGAGAGATGAATGCCTCAACGAAAGAAGCATTTATAAGGATATAATTAACGGTAGATCAACAAGTAAAGATGAGAAGAAAATATTAGTTAAAAGTTAGATATGTGGCATAGAGCTTTATGGATGTTAATCCTGACCTTTGAGGTAAGGGATGAGGGTAAAGTTCAGAGGTTTTAGATGCGGCTGTGGAGAAGAACGCTTGAGATTTTAAATACTTTGGGCAAGGAGATGAAGTTGTGGGTAAAAGGCGAAAAAGGTAAAGAAAATGGGTGGAAGAAATATTGAAAGGTAGCGGGATACTGAAGGCGGTGATAGAATGTAGAAAGTTGGGTAAGGGCGGTAGAAGAAGGAAGAGAAAAAGCTTGTAAGTAGGCAGGATTTACGATGAAACGAAGGAAAAAACAATGTTGAGCGCCAAAAGGAAGTTCTGAAATACGTAGAAGTAATTAGGCGTTAAAAACATACCTCCAATAGGCAGAAAATCTTGAATAAATGCGGTTGTGGTATTTTGCGTGAATTCAATCATAAGTCCTCTTTAAAAAATAGCTTTTGATTCCCATTATCAGTAGACTTGGCTGCGGGTAGAACACCTGTTTTTTTTTGGATTATCATACATCTTCATATTACCCCGCAAGTCGCCGCAAGGGCGTGTGGCGGGGGGTGTTAAGTCACCACTTGTAAAAAGCAACAAAACACAAGGCAAATCAACACATACATGCAAAACTATATCCAGCGTATTCATTCATGCAAAAATCCTTTAATTCAACACGCATGCAAATATATATACTATCATCTAACAAAAATCATACTGACTATCTCCTTATTTATTCTGTTTATAAAAAAAAAACATTTTCTACATTTAGATTCTTCGGTATATCTGTGACTTGATATACTTCAATTTTACTGCGTAATTTTGAGTAATTCTTGACTTGAATTTAATTCAACAAATTAATTTTTCGTTGTCTTTGGCCATTATTTTTCACTAAAAGTGAAAGACCTGACTATGCTTCTTATCACTCCCTATTAATTTTCTCATTTCTGAAATAGCGTGATGCGTGTCTGGGATTCTCCTGTGATTCTTAATTGGCTCGGCAAAAGATCTTCGGTATTTTCACCTAACAAAGGAATACGTCTTAAACCTTCAGTCCAACCATTTCCCTTTTCCCCATATCCCACTTTCCTTGTAAAGCCCTTCCTTTCCCTCTTTCTTCCCTCCAGCCGCACTGCTCCCTTCCCCATTCTCGCCGGCTCAACCTGCCAGATTCATTTCCCATTGTTCGCTCCATGCCCTCGGGTCTCGTTTCTCGCGGGGCAAAAGCGTTCCTGCGCTCTTGGTAGTCCCGGCCTTTTTTCGGCGTATACTGCTGCTGTATATGCAGAGAACTTACATATATCTCACCAAATTAACCTGGGTCGTTGATCGGAACCCGATATGAAAAGCATAACATGATCAATTTCTGAATGGATATCTTGGGAGTACTATCCTTGATAAATATTGTGGTACGGTTAGATTTAGCGGCCGAAATTGGATGCACGCCATATTTATGTACGATCACTAATAAACAATTAGGTTTACTGAAACCTAATTACTTAGTAGGTCTACTACGTGCATGTGTGAAAGTTCTTTCCTCGAGTTCCTCGTAGTTCTTAAAACACTAACTAATAAGTGCTTACTCGAGGGCTGCTGAGTAAACATTTATCATTACATTTTTATTCGCATAATATGTTATGCAAAAATTGTATTTTATACTATACAGTTGGCTTAATGTATATGTAAATGAGATTTAAGTTGCATTAATGTGAATCCGGTATTTCGTCAGTGGAAGTCGTTGCAAGTTGAAGCCTTCTCAGTTCACCTACGGCTTCATCTGATGATGAGAAATGGTTCCCACGAAGATTTTCCGTCGGATTGGGGAACGGGAAAAAGTCACCTTGGGCCTGGTCTAGGATTGGAAGGGTGAGGAACAGACCTCACATTGAAATTCGTGTGTGATTTAGCCGAAGCCATAACGCAAAAGCACATCAAGCATAAGTGGAAGCATTCTGTTACCAACGTGCAGCTGAACCCGGAGGAAAATTTGAGTGTTTTAGACAATGATTTGAAATTCGACAATCTTATTTCTCAATGGTAGTAGCAACGATATTATTTGCTTCCATATGAGCAGTGGCATTAAATTAGCTGTATCCCCTCTGAAAACATTTTATCAATATAATATCAGTGCTATAGAGAAGAACAGGGTGTTTGTAAGCTCTCTGTATACATAGACCTCAGGTTAATTTTTGTTTTGGGGAAAGCAAATTGTAATGCAGTATCCTTCTTGCCTCCAACTTTGCCGTAAGGGAATTGAAAATGTTGTAATTTGCAGAATAAGGTATACGATTCAAAGTTTTAGGCTAACTATTTGTCAAACAGCCCTCATGTTTATTATGAAATTCCGCTACTGAAATTATATTTCACCATAATTCATTTTGTACATTCATCAAAGTAACTGTTTCCTAAACGCACTCTACCATTAAACGATTAAGTTTGATGCAATTTGAGTTGTTGACCTTAGGAGTAGTTGCCGAGCGGATTACGCGCCGAGCTAACCATAATCTCTCGTATGTACAGGTATTACATTGAAATGACTTTTAGTTGAATGCCATTAGAGGAAGTTTCTGATTAAAAAAAGTTGCACTAAGTACTATGAACTAAACGTATATTTGCAAAAATCTCGTCCTTGGACTAATCAATAAAATTGTGATAGCAATTATTTCGCTCACCAATACAAAACTGCTGAAACGGTAATAATTATATTATGGTGATTGTAAAAAATCAAACATTTGCAATTGAAAATTGGCTTACTCGATGAAAATTGAAATTATTGAAAAAACTTACTTTATTCAGTGCACTCTGATTACCCACGCCTCAATCGCTCGTCCAATGGATTAAAATTTCATGGAAAAAATAATAGTGACTTAATGTACTCCACTTTCATTTCCGCATAAATAACGGCGTATCCGGAATGCTAAAGTGGTGGAAATAATGAATATCTAATGTAAAATTAATTGAAATTAATATTCATTTGTGAAACACACCGTGAGAAGACTTCAATATGCAATCATTTATATATAAATATATACATATTATATAATAAATAAGGAAGTATATATACATATATATATATATATGTATGTGTATATATATATATATATATATATATATATATATATATATATATATATATATATACTACCTTGATCAAAAATTTCCCGGAATTTATTCAGAAAATTAAAAATACAAGTTTATTCATCTAAATCTATATTGTCCCCTTCAAAGTAATCCCCATCGACTGCAACACACTTATGCCAGCGCTTGATCCAATCCTCGAAACATTTTTTATATTCGGTTTTCGGTATGTCCATCAGTGCTTCCTGCGATTTTTCCATTACTTCCTCTCGGCTGCTAAAACGCGTTCCCCGTAATGGTTTTTTAACTCGATTGAACAGAAAGAAGTCACAGGGAGCCAAATCAGGTGAATTCGGTGGCTGTTGGATGGTATTTGTTGCATTTTTCGTCAAAAAATTACGAATAATGATAGCACTGTGCGACGGTGCGTTATCATGGTGCAAAATCCACGAGTTTTCTGCCCACATTTCTGGTCTCTTTCGGCGAATTGCTTCACGCAAACGTCTCATAACGCCCAAATAATACTCTTTGTTTACTGTCTGGCCTTCTGGCAAAAATTCATGATGCACTACACCGTTGTAATCCATGAAAACCGTCAGCATTGCCTTCTTTTTTGACTGAAAACGACGTGGTTTTTTTGGTCTCGGCTCATTTGGTGAACGCCATTCACTTGCCTGATGTCTGGATTGCGTGTCGTACTCATAAACCCACGTCTCGTCTCCAGTAATGATCCTTTTGATGAATGTGGGATCGGATTCAGCCTCGCAAATCATGTCTTTTGCGACGTCAACACGGTCTCTTTTTTGCATGAAATTGAGGTCTTTTGGCACCAACTTTGCTGCTACACGACGGAAACCCAAATCATTAACCACAATGTCTTGGGCGGATCCATAGGCAATGTTCAAGTCCTCCGCTATTTCTCTGATTTCGATAATTTGCGGTTATTGACCAACATTTCTTTTACTTTATCAATTTTTTCACCGACTTTCGATGTCGATGGTCTGCCATTGCGTTCATCATCTTCGATTGACTCACGACCACTTCTGAACCGCTCGTGCCACTGGTAAACGACCGTTTTTTTTAGAGAATCGTTGCCGAAACACTTTTCCAACATTTCCAACGTCCGTGCGCCACTAAATCCGTTTTTTACGCAAAATTTAATACAAGTTCGTTGTTGCAAATTTAAATCCATTTCTGAAATTGTAAAAAATCGCCAACACACACAGAGATAGATGTACTCTTGGCTACGTAACTTTTGCAAATGTCAAGTTATGACACTAAGATTTAAAGGGAATATCAACAACAGATGTACCAATTTAACAAAAAAAACAGAACTCAAATCGGAACGATGGGAGCGCCACACGGTGGTTATTCCGGGAACTTTTTGATCAAGGTAGTATATATATATATATATATATATATATATATATATGCTTTAATAGACGTAACACGGAAGTGCCGAATAGTACAATACACAGTAACACATAATATAGAAATACAAAAAAAAGAGAACACTCACACGTATTTTCTTGATATTTCGACGGAAACAATCCGTCTTCCTCTGAAGATATAGAAGTAATGACTGCTGGAATTGTTGAGGTGAGGGGTGCGAGAGAAAGGGAAGGGGGCCAGGGGAAGGGGAGAACGGGAGGCGAAGGAGGGGCGAAAGGAATGGTTGGGGAGAGGAAAGGGAGAGGGAAGGGGTGGAAGTAACAATTTTAGGCCACTCCCATCAGTGAACGACATTGAGGCCCGGATGCTGATAGGCCATACAGATGTAAATGAATGCCAATTCAAGGGTTTTTAATTCTATAGGGTTATCGGATGTGGGAAGGGACGCTAGGACGGAAACATTGTAACACTGGTTGAAGGGGGTATTATGATGGGAAGCATGTTTAGGGATGGGGAGACCCGCGGACGGGGAGGAGGGATTGCACGAGGCGCGGTGGTTATTAATCCTAATGTTAAGTGGTGTGGAACAACATTGGCCTATGTAAAAGGACGGGCAGAGTTTACAGGTAAGAAGATAAACAACATTCTTGGAAGTGCAAGAGGAATTCTCCACTCTCAAAATCCCCTCACACACCCAGAGCCATACCCACTCCATGTCATCGAGCAAGATGCAAAACCTGCCCTATTTTCACCACTCCACCCCACTCCATCCCACCATTCAACTCTCTCCCGCCCTTCCCCTATTCCTCTTGCACTTCCAAGAATGTTGTTTATCTTCTTACCTGTAATACCACCACAATCCACTGATATAAACTGCTACCACCACACACATGATATAACTAGCCACATCATCGTTTTTTATGGTTTGCATATACGTTAATAGTACACTAAATCTAACTCTAAATTCACTAAATAAATTTATTTTTTGGAAACTTTTTCGGATACTTTTTATACAAACCATATACTTCTATCTGTTCGTGATGGTATCATCTCTCCTTCTGTATCATATTAATTAATAATTTGGCGCCATAGTTATTCCCTCGGCGTCGCAAGTTAAGACACTCCCAGCCTAATTCCTTCAGCATACCCTTGACGCATACTTTCCTCTTAAAGTAGTTTGTAGCAAAACTATTGGATTTTTTCTGAGCTATATCCTAATCCCGTATTTCCGTATCCTAATCGTTTAACGGTGTTAAGCCGTGTCACATTCAGGAGCTATTTACAAGCTGACATAATCTCTTTAAAATGAAATCAATTTTGATCTTTTACCCTCCTTTATAAAATTGAACGCTGATGATTAATTGGTAAATAACCAGTTTTCTATGCCACTATAACTTAGAGCGTAAATATGTCAGTAGTGGTAAGCTCAATTTACTCATGTCATGATTCAACATGTGTAATAACAAGATCGTTGAAGGTCGAGTTTCAGTCCAAAAATTTTCTACGGACGGGCGACGACGTGGGAAAACCCTCTTTTGAAGGCTGGGATTGCTTTGCTCTTTCTTCTGGTGGTTGCGATGCGTGGTAACCGAGAGGGATCCTTGGGGTCAAGAGCGCAGAGGCGACTGTTTCAGAAATCGGAAGAGAGACCCAGCGATTGAGAGCACGCCATTCCCTTCCCACCGCAACCCCTTCGCACCACCCTCCGCCATTCCTCCCACAACGCTCCCTCCACTATCGCCTCGGTTCCTTTCATGAATGGAGCCCTGGATTTGTGTGCGTTTACGGCCCTCATGGGCGTCACAAAAAGAAAGATCCTTTAATCCTCGCCCTGGGCCTTATATTATTTCCCTTCGAGCCCTCGAAATCCCTTGCGAGGGAGGAAAAGCGAACGGGAGGGAATTCACCGAGTCGGTGAGTCTTGGCGTCAGTGCACCCACCAAAAGGGCCAAGGGAACCGCTATCGCCTCAAAATCCCTCCCCTCTTTTTTTTTTGGCAAAACCTTTTACTCGCTTGCACGCCTGTGCGTGGAAACGAGCTCTTTGCTGGGAGGGTTTATCGTAATTTTTCGTGCCAAATCACTTCCAGAGGGATCACGAGAGTAGCATGTGATTTCATAAGCTTCTACCACCGCATGGGCGAGCAACTTTATCTGAGCGCACGCATGCATACTCGTAGTTTTACAAGCAAATATAAATCTGTATGCAATAAAATTGCTTTGATTTAAAAAAAATATGAGGTCTTTAAAAAAATGACGGAAGCGGCGCAATTGACGGGTAAAGGTCATATTTCATGCCGAGTAATGATTTTTAGAAGAAGATCTTGGTAATATACGAGGGTCATCCGGAAAGTAGTACCCGTTCGTGCCGCATGAAGTGCTGACGACGCGAGTAGCCGCTGGACGAGGTCAGATAGCTTTAGTGGCTTGTCTGCCTTCTCTGAGCCAAGTTGCGTGACGCTAGCATTGCCTGTGTTGTTTCTGTGATTGTTTACAATGTTTAAAAAAATTGAGAACGCCGCCAGTTGTGAAGTGAGGGCAGTGATTAAATTCCTCAATGCAAGAAACGTTCACCCATGTGATATTCATCGCCAATTAAAGGAGGTGTATGGAGACAATGTAATGGGCGAGTCGTCTGTTCGGCGGTGGTGTCGCAACTTCAACATGGGGAGGGGGAACACACACGACGATGAGCGTTCGGAGAGACCGTCTGTCATTACAGACCAACTGGTGAGCTCAGTTGACGAATTCGTGAGGAACGATCGGCGCGTCACAATTGATGACATCTGTGAGCATTTTCCCAATGTTTCTCGAACAATTGTTCATGAAATTGTTAAACACCATCTGCATTATGCAAAAATTTGTGCAAGATGGGTCCCTCGCGTATCTCAATGAGCTGGCGGCGAAGGACTATGCAGCAGGAATACAGAAACTTGTCACACGTTATGACAAATGCCTTAATTTGCTTGGAGATTATGTTGAGAAGTAGTTTAAAGTATCCTCTTTCAAATAAAATTTTTTATGTTTGTTAATATTTACTTTTGTGTCTTTATTTCACGAACGGGTACTACTTTCCGGATGACCCTCGTATGTCATTTAATTGCTCTCATTGTTATTAGTAACACTTCTCACATGATTAGAGAGGTATTTTACACTTTGGTATCGCAGTGAAAGTGACTGTTGTTAAAATTGTTTTCATTACTTGAGTTGTTTAATATATTTATTATATACTAAAACTAACAATTACGCAACTATAGTGCTGATGATACAGGCTGTCACATACCTAGCCTTGGCTTGCAGGGTGCCATGTTGATGAAATTAGGTCCACCAAAACGGCATCCAAAACTGAGGGTCATTTTGAATGCTGGTGTAGAATTTGACCCCATGCTTTGTGCAATTCAAACGTTCAGGGTTGAGAGCAAGATTTACTGTATTTACCGCCTGTGGTTCATGAGAAACTTACGAGTATGGTACTCAGATAATCACACAAGCTGGGGACTTTCAAGGGATTTGAAACTGGAAACCTTTGACTGGTAACCGAACGCCCTGCCCGAAATTCGACCACGCAGATTTCCACTTGGGGAATATCCCCGCTTAAATGAAACAAATTAATAAGTTATCAGAAAGATTTAACCTCTCCCTTGACTGAAATTTCATTGGGAGATTCATCTTGAGCTTTGTGCGAACTTTTTGTGCGAAAAAAGATTAATATTTTCAAAAACATTGATAAACGAGATTAGCATCGCGTGACTCGGTGGACTATTTCTACTCACCCAAACCACAATTTCTATCAGTAACAATTCATAATAATAATTATCAATTCTGGAATTCATTTTTTTGGGAAAATATTCTACATCCAATTGAACTTTGATAGAAATCAGAAATCATCTGATTTTGGCGTAAATTTTCATGATATGCTATCGTCACAAGAGTCAACTTTTTCCGTGTGAGATATTTGGAAATTTGGAAAAACACTATAAATCGACCAAAATCAATGGCCAATTGACATAATTTATAACCGAGTGCTTCGTCCACCTCAATTTTATCCTGCTTTGAATGCTATTTGCGCGTATGGAAGGGGGACAGTTCCAATTATTTGTCTTCATCCATACAATAGCCCGCAATCCGCCACAGGGGAGTGGGACGGGGAGTGGCTGGACGCTAGCCATTCATGCATAGTTATTAGTGCATGCATTCATTTGAATATATATTAGCTCATATACGAACTAAATTGTACACATATTTGCATGCATGATGAAATATTTACGAAATCATTTAATGGTTTTATTTAAATAAATATACTCGGGTGCTTGAGTTCGATTTGTTTATGGTTGATTGCGTATAGTATGAGGGAAGTCCGTTATCGAATATCCTAATATCTCTTTGTGTAATTTGGTATCATAATAGCTTCTTCAGTGCTGCAAGAAAACTCAGATGTTCTGTAACTTTCAAAAAGCTTGTATTGTCTTCGTGACTTGATGGTAAGAATAATTGCGACTTACATGCTAGTGTTTTTGAACATTCTTATTGCTTAATTTTACTGACCTATTGCTTCATTGTTTTTATTACTATTATTAAAAAGGGGTATATTAGCCTTTAATATTGACGTCAAGGTCTACCCTATGACCTTTCGATCACCTGGCATTTCTCATCATCCATACCAATTACCTAATTTGAGTTATATTACATTCTATAAAATATTAAAATTAAAGATATTTAATGAATTTTCATATAAATATTAAGTTACAAGATTCAGTTCATCAGAACTTAGTTGGAAATAAAAGAAGTAGGGAATTATAGCAAATCAGTGAAGCCCAGAACGATGTCAAATCTAGCAGAATTCAAGATATTCCCTCCTGATTAGCATTTTACTAATATATCAGGTGTTATGGCACATGCCAACCATCCAATTGAAAGTAATGAAAGGTATTTACTCGTTCCATGATCAATTTTGATGAAATGTTTTCAGCATGTCGAAAAATATTTCATTATAGATCAACAGAAACCGACTATTTGGATACCCTAAAGTTCAAAGCCTTTTCTTTACCACAGCCATGAACATACCGGAAATATTTCTCAGATAAGTACACCTATCAAGAACGTTCAGTAGTCCCGATGTCTTAAAAGAAACACTGCCTCGGCGTTACGTGAGCCACGGGATGAAAACACTCACCCCCCAAGGGATTTCGGTGGAATGCATCCGCGCATGCGTCGGGTAAGTTTACAAGGAAGATAGAAAAGAATTTAGCGGCGCAGATATTCCGCCTGCGCTCCACACTTCAACCCTGAATCCGCGGTGCCTATTTATGGCATGAAAGACGCATTACTCTTCATTCCCGTTCGGACCAGACTCGACCGTAATTTTCAAATTATTCTGAGGGGAGGAGAGAGAGAAGAGGATCCATTGTTAAACCGAATGGTATATACTTTAAATGCGTGGTAAAATAATTCATATTTATTAGAAGAGGAAATTTGAATAGCCACCAATATAAAGGGTCATAAGCTTTGTTTTATTTTCATAGCTCGACTTCTTTTTTTCGAGTTCTGGCCCGGGCTCCGAAGTGTCAGCACGTTACACCTGGCTTCCTGGTTCTACTTCCGAATCGAAAGGCAAAGTATCTTGTTTTTTTCAGGGTAGAAAATTACCCAAAAAACGTATTTAACCTGTATTATGTAAAAATATGTATTGATATTTACATTTAATTATTATTTCTGTTGTGAATTTTCGTATGAGTGGTTCCCTTCGGGATAGTCCAAGTAAAAAAGAGCCTAATTTAAATTACTTCGTGCTCCCTGTCACTAATTCCTTCCGTTCTGCCTAATCCTTGAACGCTTATTCCTCTTCTGCCATATTGACATTATTTAATACATGCTTTCCTGTTATTGAGATTTCTGATACTCCTCAATACTCTCATCCGTTCACCCAATATGATCAAACCTGCTCAATACACTTTTTTATATCTGTTTATTTGTTCTTACACTCTTTCATAACTCAATAGTTTTCTAATCCCTGGCTTCGACTTTATGTTTAGAGATGAGATGGGATGTGTGGCAGGATTTACTTGAGTGATAGAGATAGAGTAATACAGAAGAGAAGTGACCCAGCGAGGGGTGGCAATAATGTTGAATAAAGAGGTAGGAAGATGCGTAGTTAACGTAGAGCAAGCAACGGAAAGAATATTCATGGTAGAAACAGAAGCGGGACTGACAAACTTGGTCATTGATGAGGAATACATGTCCTCAAGCAGTCATACGTTGAGAGGGAGTAGTCAACAAGGTATACGATCAGTTGGAGGGTATAATCATGGGTGTTCTTGGAGGGAAAAACTTTATAGTGATGCTGGATTGTAACTCAAATATCGACTAAGGAAGAGATAGTGATGACGAGGGGGACTACCGCAAAAGGCGTAGCTTTGTATGAAAAATGCATATACAGTTAAACTGTGACATAGATTCGCCCTGTTTCCCGGGAGCGGACGTGGATTCATTTCACAATTTAGTAATAATGACGTATAGCGTCGTATTCAAAAAGATAAAAGAGGGAAAACATTTAGAGTGATTGATAATAAAGATATTATTTAAAACTGATTAAAATATATGGATATGGACACAGTAGAAGAAAATGGGGTAGGATCGAGAGAGGGTCATCGAAATAAGCAAACGAAACTATATCAACAGATAATAGAGAAATGACGAGAAACCATGGATGACTAAACCATTTAATTTTTATTAATTTCCCGTAGCACCACAGTACAGTTCCTTAAATAACTGATTTCCTGCAAATAAAGAAATAGGGCATAATATTAGGGGGTACTCACTAGGTACAAAATTTATGAGTATGTCATCAGTTGATTTTATGTCTGATAGTGGGTCTATTCAAACAATTACCCGTCGGTTACTAGACGGCAAGTCTTTACGGAATGAGGTTACTATTTGCACTGAGAGCGACCCAACTAGTAAGATAAGTATCATGCATTGGACATTCCCATGCCCTTATTAAAAAGTGTGGAACTTTAAAAAAATAAACTCCTTCAATAGCGCAGTTTTTTTTCGCTCTTAATTTGGACTTAGTTGAATTGAAAAGGTCAAAATGAGGAATGGTCGGTAAAACTTTCTGGGTAATAAAATTGGGACTTCCACTGAAAAGAACAGGTTCTTAGGGCTATATGTAAATGGGGAAGAATGGTGGTTTTTCTCCTATATGAACAAAAAAATTCGTATTCTATTGATTTTACAATCATGGTCCCTTTTAATAGAGGGAGAGACGGCGACTTTTTTTAAACGGCTCGGCTTAGGCGACCTGTAAATACAAAGGTGAAATGCAAATGAAATAAGATATTGGTCATCAGTAGCTGGAGAAATATTAGGCCAGGGAGCAATATCTAAAAAATAATCTTTATAAAAATTATCCATTACGGAGGCTCTAAACTGTCGTTAATTTTATTTCAAAGCTATTATAATCAGTTTCTAATTTAATTCTGTTGGAAACACAAATTTTGTGCATAAGAACAAGATAGCTAAATACACTGTTTTTTCCAGCTCATCGCATAGTGATTGTTTTATTTTTACTATTGCCTGCAGCTGATAATAGCATTTAGTCTAGGAAATAGCCATTTCCTTTAAGTTTTATCGGATGCTCATAGCAGTAAGGTATACTGTAAATAACTCTAAATTAAGTAATTTATCTCAATGGAAAACCATGAAAATAATTTTTTTTCTTATGCCAGGTATTTTTCGGCTACATAGACTATGAAAGCATGGCATTCAAGTCCGATGTTTCAAATTCTCAGGAAATATTTATAAATTTTTCTTCAAGTGACACCTAATTAAATTGAAAGATGCCTACTTACACAATTACATAGTCTCAAGGGTAAGGATGTAATTTATTGTTGCTAGTTTGCGTGTTCATCTCCATTGCAGAAATATATTTTATTTCCCCTTGATTCTCATCCTAATATCATCGAATTAATCGTTTTATATCAACTATACTATCAGCTTAGCATAGATTTCTTTATCACATTTTTGGTCTAAGCGAACATCATTTTAGAATAAATTGATGGCTCATTGCTTCAAAAACCTTTTACACTTACAAGTAGTACTTCAGCGATAGTACTTATAAGTGACTTAAATTGGCATTAAATTGAAAGACATTAGCTTTCTAATTTCCTTCAAAACAGATCAAATCATTGAAATGCCATATTTGTGCAAGGAGAGTGTGTTTTAATCGAACAGAGATCGATAGGATGTATATTGGTTGAGGATTGGAGCAATGGTTTTTGTCGGGTTTTGTCTGATATTAAATAAAGGCATCAAGGAGTTCGTGAAAAAAATAAACATTTGACACACGATCTGCTTCCTTTTTCTCCTAGAAATATCCAGAAAACATCGGAATTCATTTAAAAGTCCAACACTGTCCACTTTTATAAGGGGACCTTCCACGCGTGGACCACCGGTTGGAGGTAGTGATCAACAGAGGTGGAGATTTTCTCTGTCAGCGAGAACCTCCGCCTTTGTCAACCACTACCTCCAACATCAGGTCCATTTTCTACCGTTCCATGTTAAAGGCACCACTTCCTCAACCGTCTTCACTCAATCTCTCTCCCTCACCACACCCAAATTATCATGGCCACAATAGACGCCCAATCCCTTTTCACCTCAATCCCTCACTCTGAAGGCCTCTCATCTCTCCACCACTACGGTATCCATCCGAAAGCTCCATACCACATATTCCCAGCGCTGACTTTCTCAGTAACATGCATGGCACTCTTCTCCACCGCGATTACCCTGAGTCCCTTTTAAATAAAAAAATCCTCCGACACTTCCGCGCCCCCAAACCTTCTCAACTCATCAATTCTCACATCCCTTTGCACAACATTCTTCCCAGAAATCCAGTCCCTCGAACTTATCCTCAAAGACTTCTGCATTCTGACCAAACACAAAACAACGGTAAAATATTACATAAATTTCCAATCATCACTTTTGAACGACGTACCAATTTATCCGAATTATTGAAATAAAACATACCGCATCTTCACTACTCTTTACCTCACCGAACATGCCAACGATGTTCATTAATCTTACTGACGGTCTCCCTTGGGTGAAACATATACAGATAATATGTGAACAAACTAGCAAAAAAATTGGATTTACATGAAGAGTATTGGGAAAATAGGGCGAGAAGTTGAAAGAGCATCGTCATCTTTCATTAGTTAGCCCTCATTAAGAGTGTGTTACTATATGGGGTCCTTATGATGTTATATCCCACTCACTCACGGACCCTCAAGGGAGACAGACGTGTTTTCAAGCAGCGCATTAGCGACCGCTCGAGAGGATTAGTGACCGCTAGAAGGCACACTCCCTTGGGCGAAATGGGAAAGGGCATGGCGGTGGATGTAAAGTGTATTATTTGCCGTAGAAAATTGAGAAATGGAGTCCAGTGTAGTGGGTGTTGCTCTTGGTACCACTTTAATTGCTCTAAGAGTAAACTGGAGGATTGCGTGAGTGATAATTGGCAGTGCAGTAAGTGTGAAAGTCAGAAGAATCGAAGAGGTTTAGAAGAAAAAGAGGAGGTAATTGAAAAGCTGCAAGCGGATTTAAACATCGCTCGTAAGACAATTTTCAGTCTTTCCGCTGAAAATGAGGAACTGAAAGCATTATTAACAGAGATGAGGCGGCGGGTGAAACAGCAAGTCGAAGATGATCTCCACTTTGTCCGAAGGTGTGATAAGAGGAAACCGGAAGATTTAAGGCCGACCAGAAGTGGAACAAGCTCATGTGACGCGGATGCCGATCGGGCTGGAGGAATACGGGAAAGCATCCTACGGAGAGAGCAGCCAAAGAAGCGAGGAGATGGAAGGAAGGATAGGATAAACGTGAGACCGAAGAGGGAAGTGCTTCCGATGAGGGAGGTCATAGTGTCAAGGGAGGGGAGGTCTCTTGGTGATCCAGGGCCACCCAAAGTGAAAATATTTGGTGATTCCATAATACGTTTCGTTGGAGATTGTGGCGATAGTATCAATGGAGGCGTTCAGTGTTTTCCGGGGATAAGAGTGGAACAATTGGACAATAAAATAGCTAATATGGCTAGTGATGGTGATGAAAGTGTTGTCATAATTCACGTAGGGACAAATGACGTAAAAAGTGCTAAGTCAGAAGACCATCTAATCGGTTTTATTTGGGATTTGGCGACCTCGGCCAAAAATAAGTTCAAAAGTGCTCAAATTGTTATTAGTGGAATTATTCGTAGAAGGGACATACATTGGAAGAGAATTGACGCCATCAACGAAGGAATAGAGTGGGTTTGCGTGCAACAAAGTCTGACATTTGTGGACCCGAATTGTTGGGTCGGTGATAGACACTTGGGCCGCGATGGAGTGCATTTAAACAGGAAGGGATCCCTGGTTTTGTCAAATCTGTTTAAAAATGTCGCACTAAAGCTCAGTGAGCAGGGAAACCTGTAATGGGCACAAGAGGTGGACCTCACAATACCGAAGGAAAGGAAGGTAAGGGCTTAATAGTTTTGCAGGTAAACTGCCGAAGTATTCTAAATAAAGTATGCCATTTCGAGACGTTAGTTGATGCATGTAATCCGGATATTGTGATAGGTACGGAGTCGTGGCTATGTGATCATATTATGTCAAACGAGATTTTTCCCCAAAATTTGTCAGTTTACAGAAGGGATAGGGATGGTCGTGGAGGGGGGATATTTATATGTGTAGATAAAAACCTAATAAGTACATTGGAATGGGTAAGAGATGATTGTGAGATGATGTGTGTTCATGTTAAAGGTAGGAATGGAGGGAAAATTTTAAAAATAGTTGCTATGTACAGAAGCCCCAACGAAGGGATGTACGCAGTCGAGGTATTAGCAGACATATGCTCGGCTAACCCTGAGGATCACACCCTCATAGCGGGGGACTTGAACCTTCCAGGTATTCAATGGTCGGCAGACGAGGTCACGGTGGGGGGTGGGAAGGCCCAAGAAATCGTTAGTCGTCTTATAAACGAGGAGGGTTTTGTACAGATGGTGGAAAAACCCACGCGCGGGGGAAACATCCTCGACGTCATACTTGTGAGACCGAAAAAGTGGGTAGGGGAAGTCGATGTCCTTCCGGGAATAAGTGACCATTCAGCTGTGCGTATATATCTAAACTGGGAGAGGGCTCAGTATAAGGGGCTAGTAAACAAAAAGATAGTTTGGCAATATAAACGGGGTGACAGGGAAGGGTTACAGACCTTTTTAAGGGAAAAATATTCAAAATGGGTAAGTGGTGGGCAGAATGTAGAAGAAATCTGGAAAACATTTAAGGGGATAATGGAGGAGGGATTAAATAAATTTGTCCCGAAAAAAATTCTTAAAGAAAATACTGATCCAGAATTCTACAACCGCAAAATTAGATCCTTGAAGAAAAAACTGAGAGTGATTCACAAAAAACGGAACGAGAGCTCGGAATGGCTCATAATTTACAAAAAATTAGTTCGTGAATTGAATAGAGAAAAGAAAATAGCCAAAGATAGTTTTCTACAGAAAATAATCGGGATAGATAATGGAAATAAATTTTACAAGTACCTCCGGAGGAGGAAAGGCAACAGGGAAAACATAACAGCTTTAAAAAAAGAGGATGGGACACTAATCGTTGATGATAAGGAAAAGGCTAATACGTTTAATAATTGGTATGCAAGTGTATTTAAGGTTATGGTAAATAAAAAGGATCCTGTAGATTCATCTCTGAGTCAACAAGGAGGCGAAAAAATATTAAATACCAAAAGTATTAAAACGACGAGCGCAGAAATTTATAAAAAAATTATGAAAATCAGGGCAAATAAATCAAAAGGGCCAGATGGTATCTCAATTGACTTGCTTAAATTGGGCGGTAGTGTAGTTTCAAATTATATAAATCATTTATTCAATGTTACCTTAAACAATAATGCCCTGCCAAATGCTTGGAAGGAGGCATATGTTACGCCAATTTTCAAAGGAGGAGATAAGGCACTAGTTGATAATTATAGACCGGTAAGCTTGACATCAGTTGTATGCAAGCTATTAGAAAAGATAATGGCTGATTATCTCTGGGACCTGTGGGAGAGTGAGAATTGGTTGTATAGTCGCCAATACGGTTTTAGAAAAGGGCACTCTTGTGAAACTCAGCTATTAGGGTTCTGCCAAGAAATGTTCGACTCTATGGATGCGGGAATAGAGGTGGATGCTATAATAGTCGACCTGTCAAAAGCCTTTGACAAAGTTGACCACGATCGCTTAATGCTTAAGATGGGCCAATTGCCACTACACACAGATGGAAGAGTAATCTCTTGGGTCAGAAATTTCATGGAAGGTCGAACACAAAGGGTAAAATTAGGAGAAGTGTATTCTGAAAAAGCAAGGGTAACATCGGGAGTCCCACAAGGAAGCGTACTTGGCCCGCTATTGTTTTTAATATATATAAATGATCTCCCAATAAATATTAATTCTCAGTTAAGACTTTTTGCAGACGACTGTATTATCTACAGGAAAGTCGAAAATGACAGAGACCGTGACAAACTTCAGAGGGACATTAATAAAATGGCTGATTGGGTGACAAAAAATGGGATGGATATTAATGTTAACAAATGCAAATCCATCACTTTTAGCAATAAGGTAAATGGAAACCATAGGGAATATAAATTCTCAGAAAATGTCATTCCTAGAAGTGATACTGTCAAATACTTAGGTGTATATTTAACTAAGGACTTAGGGTGGGGGCTAAATGTGGAGTACATCTATAAGAAAGCTTTCAAAACTCTTCATTGGGTAATGAGAAACCTAAAAGGGAGCGTTAGAGCAACCAAGGAGAAGGCTTATCAGACCCTAGTAAGACCAATTTTAGAGTACGCTTCTCTTGTATGGGACCCTCATGAAGAAGGTCATATTAAAAAACTGGAAAAGGTGCAAAGAAAGGCTGCCCGATATGTACTGGGGAAGCATAGGAGGATGGAGAGTGTGTCTGACATGCTAGAAACGCTGGGCTGGGAACCTCTAGAATCTAGAAGAAAAGTAAGCAGACTTTGTGGAATGTTCCGAATTTTGAAGGGGGAGAAAGCTTGGGCAGATCTTAGGAAAGAGGCGGGGAACCCAAATTTTATAGGCAGAAATGATCACAAATTTAAGATAAAATGCCGGGCACAGAGGACAAATAAAAAAAAATTTTCATTTCTAAATAGAACAATTGTTGAGTGGAACACCTTACCTGCAAAAATATTCGAGCCCTTTCCTAACAGAGTGTATACTTTTAAGAATAGATGTAAGGTATATATGTAAAAATTTGATTTATGTGTGGTGTATGGTATTATATGTTATAGCTTAATTTTTTTTTATGTATCTTTTTTTTTCTTGCTGGTTAATGGTTGTAAATGGGATGGGGATTCACTTGTTTTGTTAAAGAGATCTGAGTTTGTCTGGTTTTATGTATTATATTTTGCAATTGTTTGGGACTTGTGTGCCACCTGACAGTGTCTATTAGCACATGTGTATTTATAATCTACATCTACATCTACTCAATACCCCGCAAGCCGCCGCAAGGGCGTGTGGCGGGGGGTGCTAGGACACCACCCATAATTTAGAAAAGAAAAATAATTAAAAAAAAAATCGCATGCAATAACGACAAAATCATATATAAAAAAACATGGCATACATTCATGCATGAACACTTACACCCCACACACATGCAAACACTCAAACTACCAACTAACATACACATGCACCTGAAAGTATACCTAACATCTCTATAGTGTTTAATTTTGTTCCGACTTGTAAATTCAAAGTTTTTAATATTTCTAAAGTGACTTCGGTTTCTTGCTATTATGATTACTGATTGTTCGGGGAAAGAATGAGTATTTGTACCTATCTGTCTTGGAATCTATCTCCCTTAGTTTATCTTTGTGGTCTGATCTACCTAAGTAGTGTGGGGCCATTATAATTCCTTCAGTGTCATATTTAAACTCGTTTGTTCTGAACCTTTCTAAAAGTCTACGCCTCGCTTGTTCTCTCCGCACTTCAAGTGGTTCCCAGCCTAAATCCCCTAAGAGACCTGTCACACTTGTGTTTTTATCATAACAATTTTTAACAAATCTAGCGGATTTTCTCTGGACTTTATCTAATTCTTTTTGCCAAATTTTCTCCCACGGATCCCAAATACTTGCGGCATATTCCAAATGAGGTCTAACTAGAGCAAAATAACACCTCTCTTTAACTTTTTCATTACATTTCCCCACCACCCGTTTTATGAAGCCAAGTTTCTTTAAAGCTGATCCGCATATTGTCCTGATATGTGCTCCCCATGAAAGGCGTGGTGTTAGAACAACCCCCAAATATTTAACTTGAT
Organism: Hetaerina americana; assembly: GCF_022747635.1. NCBI lineage: Eukaryota > Metazoa > Arthropoda > Insecta > Odonata > Calopterygidae > Hetaerina > Hetaerina americana. The sequence goes on from NW_027286985.1 coordinate 78,048,960, forward strand.
TTGCCGTAGTCAATACTGAACCCTCTATTTTGTAGTTTATATCCTGTTCCTCGCTTCCTTTATTCCAAAATTTCAAAACTGCACATTTATCTATATTAAGTGTTAATCCCCATTTATTGCACCATCCCGAGATATTGTCTAAGTCTCTAGAGAGTAGCTCGCGATCTAGTTGGCTCCTTATTTCCCTGTATATCACCGTGTCGTCAGCAAATAACCTTAGATTGCTACTAACGTGTGTGCTTAAGTCATTTATGTATATTAAGAACAGAAGAGGCCCTATTACACTTCCCTGGGGGACGCCCGAAGTAACATCTCTCTCCGTTGAGCACAACCCATCTATGACTACTATTTGTTTGCGGTTTGACAAGAAGTCCCTAATCCAATTAATTATTTTCTCATTGATCCCATAGTATTTAAGTTTGTGTAACAATTTATTGTGTGGGACTTTGTCGAAGGCTTTTTTGAAATCCAGGAATACTGCATCGACTTGGGTGTTGTTTTCTCCCGATCTAAGTATATCGTGAATGAAGAGACCAAGTTGTGTTTCGCAAGATCTGCTTTTCCTAAATCCGTGCTGGTTGTGGATTAGTATTTTCCTACTATCAAGAAATTTCATAATGTTAGTGACAATAACGTGTTCCAATATTTTACAAGAGATCGATGTTAAAGAAATGGGTCGGTAATTGGTTGGTTTATCCCTATCGCCGCCTTTATAGATGGGAGTTATATGGGCTAGCTTCCAGTCGCGAGGCACTGAGCCTTCTTCTATCGATTTTAGAAAAACAATATGTAAAAATGGGGCAATGTCGTCAGCTAATTCCTTTAATATTCTAGCAGGTATTTCTTCCGGACCAGGTGCCTTGTGTGCTTTGATACTACGGAGCAGATGTACTATTCCCTGCTTGGTCAGTGTAAGATCGCTCATGTGTTCCCCGGGTGGGTGTGGAGGATCGTTTGGTGCGTTTGTGTTTTTGTTGTAGACGCTCTGGAAAAAATGGTTTAAAATATTTGCCTTTTTCACGCTATCTGTAATGATTTCTCCATTTTCCGTCTTCAAAGAGTGAACAGTGGGACGTTTACCCTGTATTTCCCTAACATAGGACCAGAATGACTTTGGATTTTCCTCAAGATATTCGCTTAGCATTTTAGATTTAAAAGAGTGTAGTGCTGTGCGCATAATACTTTTCGTCTTACTACGACATTCTTTTAGTAGCTGTTTGGTTGTATTCACAAAACTTATATCGTCACTTTTTAAACTCTTTTTGAAATTTGACTGTAGCTTTCTTTGCCTTCTTAATGCCGATCTGACTTCCCCGTTGTACCATCTAGGTTCCTTACTGTCGCATTTGAGTTTGGACGGGATGTACGTCTTTATTCCTTCGCGTAAAATATTTAAGAAATAATTCCAAGTGTTCTCTGTATTTGTTGTCAGTGTTTTTGTCTTGTATTCCGGTAATTTTATCTTTAAATATTCTCTTAGTCCGTTAAAATTTGCCTTGTTGTATAGGTATATTTTACGCTTTTCTTTGTTTATTTTGACGAACTTAGTTTTTAACTCCACAAGAATAGCCTTATGGTCACTGATTCCGTCTATTATTTCAATGTTAGTAATGATTTCGGGCATAGAAGTCGCAAAGATGTCTAGTATGCTTTGGCCCCGTGTTGGTGATTTAACTATTTGTTCTAAGGAGTGTTTTGTGAATATATGAAGGAGTTCTTGGCATGAATCTCTGTTTTTGGCAGATTTTCCCACGCAGTAGTTTTCCCAGTCAATTGACGGTAGATTTGTGTCACCAGCGATTATAGTAATACTGTTGCTTTGTCTGCTGCTGATAGTGGATATTTGTTCGTCGAGCTTGTGTAGGACATCTGTGTTAGAATCTGGGGGTCTATAAAATGAACACACGTATAGGCTTCTGCCGTTGTAGTCCTTAATGTTGCACCAAACGCTTTCTATGTCATCTACGTCGCATTCATATCGTTGGCTACTAAGATGTGACTTTACTGCAATGAATACTCCCCCACCCAACCTATTTGGTCTGTCCCTTCTGTAAATTGTGAAGCCGTTTGGAAAAACCTCATTGTTTGCTATATCTCCCGTGAGCCAACTTTCTGTTCCAACTACTATGTCTGCGTTTGTACTGACAAAAATATGTTCAATATCCGATATTTTGTTTCTAATGCTACGGCAATTTAATGTTATAATTTTAATATGGCTAATAACTTCTTGTTTTTCGGTTTTATGTACGCTAACAAAACTGTTTTGAGACGATTCGTGGTGAACAGAGACAAAAGAATTACATTCACTTGCATTGCTATCTGTTATGTATGTAGAGGCACCAATTTTATTAAATTTACGTGGGTTATATGTTGTTTTAACGCAAGTGCTTGTTTGTTCAATATTTTTGGGGATTTGAGAGGCATTACCTGAACTGAATTGACAAAAAGCGCTGGATTCTACTTTATTTTTCCCAATATATGACCTACGCTCTTGCCTACCAGCTATGCTAAACCCTCGACACGTGTTCGTGTAACCTACGCGCTACCAACTGCGATGCCTCGGCAGTATAATGGACCCCGGAGCGATTAAGGGGTACCCGACACGATGAGAGGACGGGCCTCAGATCAACGAAGTCCGCTCCGATTCCCCGGCAAAATCCCAGCAATCTCTCATTTAAACCCTCAATGCGGCTCCAAACGAGCCTTCCGCGGTCTGAACGCGGCACAATACTACATATACTTAATTTAATTGGGACCTTAAACTCTGCCTCGACTCGTTTCACCTCCGAGTACATCTCCTTAAAGGAGCGCAGGATCTCTTCAGATCCACGTTCCGAGGCGTCGTTTGTCCCGACATGAGCCACAATGCGTAGCTTGGAGCAGCCCGTATTACTGACGGCCGCCTTCACCGCCAGCGTCGCCTGGGGTACCCCGCCGCCCGGTATACACCAGGACGACAAGAATCCAACACCTCCCTCCTGTTGGACTCTGCGGCGCAGCGGGTTCATTATACGCCGGACATTTGAACTACCTAATATAACGGTTCCCTCCCTCCCCGACCGCTGATGCCTTACCCTAGGCAGTGCCCTCGGAGTAGGGATAGGGGCTGCAGGTACGGTGGTGCTGTCATCCGACAGCACCTGGTACCTGTTGGAGACGGGGATGGTATCTGCCTCCGCAGAGTCCAATCCTCGCCGCAGCGTTACCTTCCCCTTGCCCCGAGAGACGACCCTCCAATCGTCCGACCTACGGACGTGAGACACTCCCTCGTTGAGAGATGGGACACGGGGTAGGTCTCTAATCGCCCAGCCACGTGTTGCATTCGGACGAATCCGTGCACCCCTATGGGCGTGGCGGGTTTTCGAATTCCCACCCTGAGCACCATCTCTCCCGAGGGGAGCCCTCCGGCCGGCGATCTCCGATCGAAGCTCCCGCACCATTCTCTCCAGCATGACGATACGGGCCCTTAAAGCCGCGCATTCGCCAGTGCCTTCGAGCATAGCAACAGGGGACCTGGATGAAGCCATCCTAATTTAATTACCAAGTTCCCAACAAAAGCTAACCTGTATACACTATGCTAAAATTTCTAGAAGGGGTTAGCTAACTTTAGCTCAAACAATAAGTTACGATTTGGAATTGAATATGAAGCCTAAGTGGAAAAAACGATGTTTGAGTAAGGTCTGGTTTTCAGAGGACCAAAAGAAAGAAAAAGGAAAGCACTCACCGGTCACCAATCAGAGTCGAAGGACAAAAACCACCACAATCCACTAAATAAATTACTACTACCACACACAGGTTAACAAACCACACACAAAACGAAAACTATATAAACGAAGCAACGTATACGTTGACACTACACTGCACTTCACTAAAACCAAAAGCACCAAGAATCGAGGTGGCAGGCAGGTAGTCTCTGGTGGGTCAAACCGGTTACCAGGAGCGCTCAGTAGGCAGGTCCGCTCAGGTTGAGGGCTAGAGAGAGAATGATAATATATAATATATATTAATTGCCGAATCAGGTCGCGCACAGCATAGAGGAGCTAGATTTCAAAAGCATTGTTATGATAAACTTAGTAGCATACTATACTATAGGAACTTGGTAGGAGATCACTGACTTAGCGAAGGTTAAATTACATATTAAATCTCTGGCATAAATAGGAGGTAGGACTCTGTAGTGATGATGTTGAAACTATATCATTAGCCCCATTATAACATTTTAGGAGATATCATGAAAGCGAGATCAGAGAAATCAGGGAGATTAAAGACGCCATTAAACCCGTACGTTAAGGGGTCACAATAACTGTAAGTGACTGCGGTAGGGATAAAAAGTATTTTTATTTTTTCACTCTCAGTAGCCTGCTATATTGTTATCTAACCTTAGTATGCATATCAGCCATATTGTTGCCAACAGTTCGTCTTTTATGCGTAGGCACGTAAATATTATTTCGATACTGTAGTGAATTTAACTGTAGTTATCACGATCTATATTTTTGAATTACTTTGCGATTAAATTGAAAACAGAATTAAGAAAAACTTGATTGTTTGCAGGGCTTTCGGGATACCAAGCAGATATACGAGAATAATTCCCTGAGCTCGTAGAATAATTCCCTGAGGTTACAATCAAATGATTCGTGAATTTTAATGACCTAATATGTTGTTTTGGGAATGAAATGCATGGATTAGGTTACTACTGTTCTCATCTTAATTAAAACTTTGTTTTGAAATTATGTCAGGTTTTTTGTGCTCATAATTATATTCTAATCAATCTGGGAAGCTTCAAAGCTGAAAGCACCGACAACACTTCTAGGACAAGTCACAAGAAAAATACTAAAGAATCTCTTTTCCAAAGTTAAACTTTGCTCTCAAAAACTAATGAAGGATTTATTAAGGTGTTACTTTTCAGAGTTAAAGAGGAAAACAGAATGGGAAGATAAAGATGGTATCCTATTTCTTAGAGACAACTCGAATATGGCTATAATCATTTAAAAATCCTGCGCTGAATATAAATGAAAAGCCATTAGCACATGCCTAAATATGATGAACATGCTCATATCACTTTAGTAGAAGTTAGAACATATTTTTGTAATTAAGATAATTCTTCACTTCCTCTAAGAGATAGACACTCGTGTAAGACTTTTGGCTAAAATATCTTAATGCTTATGTATTGCTTTCCTAAGGAATTTTACCACCTCGTATCATGAACTGTAAGCATATAATTCGAACTCACTAGGAACCAGAGATATACACACAATCTTCTTGATTTTGAGGCGATATTGAGACTATGGAGTCTCTTCTACCACCCAACCCATAAGGCACAAGAGCTACTAGCAACTAGCAACAGCAAAAGAACAGCTGTGGCAACAGGAGCTAAACTCAGAGTGCGTATGCATCCCCTTTATTTTATGGGAAAATAGCGGTATGGAATTTACCTAGAATTACATTATTCTTATAAATATATATACACATTCAAACACAAAAATCCACCCCTCGGCGAATACATATCCATGCATGGATAGGCTATTGCCAACCATGAGGGAGGTGCGCTTTCTAGCATTGTCATTCTCATACGAATATGAATGAACAAGATAAAATCGCTATCTTCGGTAGGAGTAGTACCCACAATACTTGCCACAAAAAAGGTGTAAGGAGGAAAAGAGCTAGAAAGAGAAGAACGAAAAAGGCAAAGTGAACCTACCTGAGAGAGAGAGACGGTCGCAGGGGGTTGAAAAGGAGGCCTTCATCCGCTGCTAGTCAAAGTGATGCGTGCCCTTATGCATGGAAGAGATGATTTCCTGGAATTATATAATCTCCAGTAATGAGTGTCCTAATGAAAGTATGACGTTAACACTGGTGGATTCTCAGCAATTTCCGCACGAAGCTCAATGCAGTGAGCATAGATAGATAGATAGAGGTCTTTATTTGGACCAAATATAATCGAGACCAAATGGTCCCTTCTACCACTTAACCTATAAAGCAATAGTGCAAGCGTGAGAAGTAACTTATTGAAATGCATTTTACCATTATTAGATGGACCTAGCTCTGATTTGATATTCTATTCGCTTTAGTTTGTAATTTGCTCCGCCTGTAAATAGTTATTAGCCAGAATAGTGCAACACTGAATATTTTACATGGTTTATATAATAGTTCCCGGAAGAGTTTCGGAAAAATAGAATTATTTCAGATATTGCTCCGATACCTCCAAAATTATTTAAAGTATATCCATTGAAAGTCGACTCATTTTTGCCATCGGCCTTTTCACGACTCAAAGGCTCCATTGTAGGCGGCTTCCGGAGGATACTTAAGGGTACACGTCCTAGCTTCTTTGACGGTACTTAGGGTTCCATGGCGCTGCTGTCCTTTGAGGGAGGATTTCACTTTTGGGAATAGGAAATAGTCTGCTGTTGCCAAGTTGGGACTTTAAGGGGGTTGGGAAATCTACGTGTCGCGTTGCCGAAGGTCTTCGCAAGCAGACACTCGACTCTGCTCTTGGTCAAGACCTTCGGGAGGTATTAAGCCCAGATCTTACCCATCGCCAAATTTGCAGTGCCAATACGATATGCGATCATACGCACACTTAATCAACTGTCTGAATTCAGCACTTCACGCACACGTCAGGAAAAAATTTTTACTGATAGTTTTTATACAAACCTTTTATTTTGCAGAAATGAGATTTAAAAACTATTATTTTATACCTCTAAACTTTGGGTAATATTCCATCAGAATCAGTTCTGGTATTGCTTGCATGGACCTCCTCCAGTTGCCATGGAGTGGAGATGCACAGTGTCGGCTTTGCTGGGCGAAAAATGTTTTGTTGGAAAATAGGGTTCGGCCTTCATGAAACCCCAAAAATTGCATCCATTTTCTTCTATCTGTCACCATTTATGAGACAAGGTGACATAAAGATTTCGCAGGTTCTTCTGACCGACTGACTTTCAAATGAACTTGTTTCTTGAGGTATCCATTATACGGCTTTGGAAGTTCAATCGCACAATCAATTATGAAGAATTAATAGTTATAATAAGAATATTTATTTTTGGATTGACACAATATACGAGTGCATGAAACATGACTTCTCGTAAATACGTACACCGTCGTATTTATTTTCATTGCTGCAAATTTCGTTGTTTTCCTTTTGTATCCATTATTTTCGTAGGATAGCCATGTACGAGAAAGATCGTTAAAAGATCGTAACAAAATATTAATTCAAATTATAATTCAGGAAAGTGGAAATATATATTTTTACTTGGGAATATCAAGTATTGGCCAGGGTTTCGGGAGGAATGTGAAAAACATTTTCTTTTTTTACACTCTGAAACAATGATTTGTTATTATCTGTAATTGTTGCGTTGGACATGATTTATCTTGAAGTACTCTGCATTGTCGGGTTTCACCGCGTCGTTGTTTGATTCAGACAACAGTTTCCCGCCCAAGACGCCGAATGCAACTTCAGCGAAACTGTTGTCTGGATCAAACAACGACGCGGTGAAACCCGACAATGCAGAGTACTTCAAACTACCGCCGCGAAAACCTACGCAGCCATGATTTATCTTATTTGTTATCTTATTGACGTATTCGGTATGTCTGGTCACTTCACTTGTAGTTAAGGGAATATTATATATTTATTAGCTTGGTGTAGCTCACTGAGGATAAAGGTTTAGGCGCGAAAACCTGAATAGAGGTATTTTTTGTACCTCATTTCAGCTTTTATTGAGGTCATTATATATATATATATATACTACCTTGATCAAAAATTTCCCGGAATTTATTCAGAAAATTAAAAATACAAGTTTTTTTATCTAAATCTATATTGTCCCCTTCAAAGTAATCCCCATCGACTGCAACACACTTATGCCAGCGCTTGATCCAATCCTCGAAACATTTTTTATATTCGGTTTTCGGTATGTCCATCAGTGCTTCCTGCGATTTTTCCATTACTTCCTCTCGGCTGCTAAAACGCGTTCCCCGTAATGGTTTTTTAACTCGATTGAACAGAAAGAAGTCACAGGGAGCCAAATCAGGTGAATTCGGTGGCTGTTGGATGGTATTTGTTGCATTTTTCGTCAAAAAATTACGAATAATGATAGCACTGTGCGACGGTGCGTTATCATGGTGCAAAATCCACGAGTTTTCTGCCCACATTTCTGGTCTCTTTCGGCGAATTGCTTCACGCAAACGTCTCATAACGCCCAAATAATACTCTTTGTTTACTGTCTGGCCTTCTGGCAAAAATTCATGATGCACTACACCGTTGTAATCCATGAAAACCGTCAGCATTGCCTTCTTTTTTGAATGAAAACGACGTGGTTTTTTTGGTCTCGGCTCATTTGGTGAATGCCATTCACTTGCCTGATGTCTGGATTGCGTGTCGTACTCATAAACCCACGTCTCGTCTCCAGTAATGATCCTTTTGATGAATGTGGGATCGGATTCAGCCTCGCAAATCATGTCTTTTGCGACGTCAACACGGTCTCTTTTTTGCATGAAATTACCAACTTTGCTGCTACACGACGGAAACCCAAATCATTAACCACAATGTCTTCGGCGGATCCATAGGCAATGTTCAAGTCCTCCGCTATTTCTCTGATGGTTAATTTGCGGTTATTGACCAACATTTCTTTTACTTTATCAATTTTTTCACCGACTTTCGATGTCGATGGTCTGCCACTGCGTTCATCATCTTCGATTGACTCACGACCACTTCTGAACCGCTCGTGCCACTGGTAAACGACCGTTTTTTTTAGAGAATCGTTGCCGAAACACTTTTCCAACATTTCCAACGTCCGTGCGCCACTAAATCCGTTTTTTACGCAAAATTTAATACAAGTTCGTTGTTGCAAATTTAAATCCATTTCTGAAATTGTAAAAAATCGCCAACACACACAGAGATAGATGTACTCTTGGCTACGTAACTTTTGCAAATGTCAAGTTACGACACTAAGATTTAAAGGGAATATCAACAACAGATGTACCAATTTAACAAAAAAAACAGAACTCAAATCGGAACGATGGGAGCGCCACACGGTGGTTATTCCGGGAACTTTTTGATCAAGGTAGTATATGTAATTAAATAAATTAAGTATTGCATTGTATGTTAATAGGTTACATGGCTGGCCACATTACCCGCAAGATATACTCTCTTCCTCTCAGACAAGATGCTCTTTTTGACGAAATTCTCGCTCTTTCCTTATACGCACCCCTTCCGCTTCTCTTCCTTTCCTTCCCCGTCGCACACTCCTTTTACGCCTCGTAATTCAAGACGAAAGACGCCACTTTGGGTGCTGTGTTTTACTACGCTTCTAAGGCCCGTTTAATGTCTCTTGACGGTTTTAAACTCTCTCGAAATGTCCACTCTTCCCCGGCGAACTTATCTTAATTCGGAGGCAGTAGGCTATAGTTTCAACCTGAGGTACTTGAAATTAATGATGCCCGTGCCACCGGGTTTTTTGGGATTGGAAACGTTTGTTCCCTTTAATATTCCTGCGTTCAAATAGCAAACCTCCTGTTGTCCAAGATGACAATGGTGGTGATTCAGAGGTCAGGTATTACGCTTACTTTTTGTGGATTCTGGGTCAAAGGTGCATCGGGCCAAGTTTTCTGACGCATTGGAAAGATTATAAGTTATAAACTTAGGGAAAATATCCAGAATGTATTTCTTGATTTTTCCGTAATTATCACCAGGTATCCCATAAAAGCAAAGAAAATAAATAAAGAAAAACACGGGAATGATACCTAATGTATGTGCACGCAAGGTGACCATATTTCACATTTTTCTTAGTTTTTAGCTATTGAATTTTTTAAATTTATTATAATTAATGATCACCGGGATCAACTAACTGTCATCTATTAACCTAATTTTATGAGTAATAACAAAATTTAGTGGAATAATACCCTCTGAAAAATTAGGTCACACATTCACAAATACTGATAATCGCACGCCATGTAACGAGCTGAACAGATAACTATCATCAGAGCGAGATAAACAGTCAAGAAACTATAACAAAATATTAATTGCTTTTGATAATATCGTTGCTTTTTCTATGAGTTCGCTTGACTTGTACTAAGGAAAATTACTGACGCTGAATGTTTGATCCAACATGACGAACGGATGCCGTTTTAATACGAGCGAAAAGACACAAGTAGCGATAGGGGCGTACATTTTATAAGATTTAAAGGCTGCACTTGCACTGTGATTGGTGAGGATCGTGCTTCATAGCTATCCTATTCGAGATTGTAAGAGAATTAAGGGAATTGAAATCAAATAAGGCCGTGGGGATACACACCAGCCTTTGCGGAACTGCTTAAGGGTTTAGGAAAACGAAGAAGTGGACGTTTCAATGGGCTAATTCGTAACAGATATGTGGGACGAAGTTGAACAGAAGATTTCGGCAGGTCAGTATTACCTCCATTCCAAAAATAGAAAGCTAGCCATATGTTAGGACTATGGAACAATAAAGTTAGCTTTCACATACAGAAAATGTGTTACCTAATAAATAAATGGATGGAAAGGTGAACAAATAATGACCAGTTTGGGTTATATATATATATTTATAAATAAATATATATACATATATATATATATATATATATATATATATATATAAATGTGTATGTGTACTTTTTTCCGTAGATTTCGAGAATAGGTTTAACAGAGTTAATTAGGTAGATTTAATCAAGATTTCGTTGAAAACTGGAGCAGATTATATGGACTTATCCTCAACCTATATAAGTCTCTGACTGCTACGGGACGAGTATCGGATATGGAGTCGGTAAAAGGCCAGTGCTAGTAAAAAGGGTAAGACAGGGGTGTCCATTATCACCTGTGATTTTCATCGTACACGTGTAGAAAATGGTGAAACAGAAATGGAAAGAAGTGGAGATAGGAATGAAATTCGGTGGGGAATATTTGTAAAATCAGTTAGGTTTTAGGATGATCAAGATTTAGATAGCCATACAGAAGTTTAAGTAACTGCTGATCTCATAAGAAATTCTTTTACTAGACATATGCTATGAAACTATGTAAGCAAAATAAAGGTTATGAGGTTTTCGAGAAGAGGAAGGCTACAATAGACGTTAAAAAAAGGAGGTCATAAAATTTAGCAGGTTGAAAATGCTTTCCAATTTGGACCAAAATGGTTAAGTCGTAGGGATATAGGAAAAAGAGCTGATTTAGGAAAAGAATCTTTTACTTGGTGGAAGAAAATGATACAGGGAGGCTGAGTAAGGTTGTTAAGATAAGGCTCGTCAAAACTTTGATATAAAGCTTTGTTTTGTACGGCGCGGAAATATGGTCATTTACAAGGTCTTTCCAAAAAATAACTAGAATGAATCTCGGGGAAAAATTTATTGCAGATCAAATTAAAAATTACTAAAACTTTTCAAAACACCACCGTCGTGCATCAACACACCGATGTCAGCGCCTCTGACATCGGTGTGTTGCCTCTACGCCTCTACGCTTCCTGGAAGGCGTCGTCGGGATCTCGTTCAGACATCTCGTCACGGCCTCTTTGACATAATCTAGTGGTCCAAAATGGTACTCAAAGGGATTATACTTGGGTCGTACTCAAATACCCATGTCTCGTTACCAGTAACCACCTATTCTAAAAAAATTCGCATCACTTTCGCCGCGGTCCTCGAGGTCCAAGGCAAGATTGTTACACAAGAGGTCTTCTGACAGCACTTTGGAGGCCATTTTGGCACACCTTTCTCATGGCTACATCTTCTGTAAGAATGAAATACACTATGATTTTCTGAATATTGCCCTCTGCTGACATCTCGACACTTGGGGGTCAATCAGAATTGAGCATGTGTCTCACTGTTTGCACATTTCATCACACTGCGTTGTCAATAGAAGTCCATGGCATTCCACATCGGCAATCCTCGTTACCTTCCCAGAACTGTCAAGCAGAAAATCATCATTTGGGACATTTCTCCATCTCCATAAGCATCCTTAACCATGGTCATGGTCTCCGAACCCAGTTTTACAAGCTTAATGCACAATTTTATCACATACCATTGCTCCATGGAAAGTGGTATCGTGAATTCGTGACGTCAACGTCGAACACGGGTCCAATCTAGCAGGAATCCGCACACTGTAAATGTGCACAGTTAACTGACGAGGGTCGCGTTACTTTCCCGTGAGCGCTCATTACCTTTCCCGCCACAAATCACCCCACTCCAGCCATCTGCAATGATGGCAAAAACCATTCTACTTATTTTTGGGACATACCCTATATTTAAGATGACAGGCATAGTTTGAAGGTTTTTGAAATATGCGCGTGGGAAAGGATTGAGAATGTAAAATGGGTGGACAGGAAATAAAACAAAATACCAGCCATCCATGATGAAGGAGGAGAGAAGAATTTTGACAGAGGTCCAAAGGTAATAGGAAAAGTGGATGAACAACATTTTAGTTGTCAATGGGATGTTGAAGACAGATAGAAAAGGAGGTGACTGCGTTAGGCAAACCAGGAAGGAATAGGAAAGGGGAAAGTATGCTGGACGGAGTCGGAGACGGACTGGAGGGAGGAAGGAAGAATACGGAATTGAAAAAAAGCTCACTTGTAGTGATAGATGTCAGGTTGTGTTTTGTTAGGAGGGACAAAGAAATGTATAATTGTTCAGTCTGAGTCCATCCACACCCTACCTTAAACGGTAGACTGCCAAATAAAAATTAATAATAAAAATAATGAAAATAAACTACCTTTTATTAAAGTATGAATGTAAGCTTTGAGAAAGGTTGGTGGTTAAATGTTGAGACTAACAGACAATAAATATATAAATACTGAGCTGAAAAAAAGACTATCCTTTTTGTTGTCTCAGGCGTAACTTTGTGGAATTTGCATAACATATTGAAATTAATGAAATTACAAAGTCAATTATTTCATTACATTTCAAGACTATCCTTGCTTGTGACTAATGACGTGAGTAAAAAACCTCGTAGAAATACATCCTATGGCGGTAGTTGTGTCCACTGACGATTACCTAACTTATTCGGGTTAATTTGAGGAATTTGTGTTTTCAATTTGTTTTAACCGTCAATTAAATGTATATAATACGTTTACATTTTTAAACATTTGGAGAAATTTGGAAATGCGAGGTGTAAGGTTCTGCTGCAGCAAGTTTTGGTAAATACTTTAGTCTCGTCACGAATTAGTCGAGGGTGTCAATTTCATCAGTTCGGTATCATTTTTTAAGCTCTTTGCTCTAAGCTAAATTTATCATCCATTGCAACTAAGTTGCCACATTCATTCATCTAATAGAAGAAATATTTCATTGCAGTTTAATGAAAGTTTATCAAAGAATAGATATAGGATTGAAGAATATGATGCAAAGATGATCAAATATTGCATTGAAATATAATTAGTCGACAGTTTTATCTTTATTTGATTAAAAATAATACTATAGGTCGAAATACCTTGACCACAAGAAGTTTAATTCTCCAGTCTAACAATAACTCATTATGGATTTATTTGAATTGTTGCTGGATGAATATTAGTTTTGGATGCTTCGGTTTAGTTTATAAGCGTGAAGTTGAGAAAATAATGTCTCTTTCTTCTTTTGAGAAAATATTTAACTAGGACTTCAGTTATGAATGAAACTCTCTGGATCTTAAAAAAAATTCTTAAAATGAAGATTGCTGATTCTTTTTCTGGAAGATATTTAAATATTATTTCCCTCGTTACATTACTGTTTTAGGTATTTGCACTTAATTCTTTTCCACCTTCAAATAAAAGAGATATCCTCTTTAAAGATGATAGAGGAATCTCAAAAAACAGAAAAATATTAAGTGGCTCTCCAGCTTGAAAATATAAGGGGGAAATCCTTGTATAACACGAATAAAAATTTTTTGAACTCGAGTATTCCATTCAATTGAAAGCTTTTGCCTTTTTTGTGTATGCTCCGGGGAAATATTTTCATTTTTCGTACGTTTTCTGAGTAAATGAAGTAAATTAATGGCCAAGGGAATTTATTATCAGCATTAAATTCTTATAATTTTTCTATCATTTTTTCGCGAAATCAATTATCATACTAGAGATCAATCGTCCAAAAATCTTCATTAGTTGCCAGCTTATCTGATATTTTATTAGTTTACGGAGAAATGCTTGGTTGAAAATATTCATAATATTATTGAATTATGTTAGGGTCGTTAACTCCATATATGGCAGTGTAGCGCATATTTTTAGTGAGAAATATTATTGACATGAAGTAACCCGATAACATACTCATCTGGACCAGATAATTTTAACTATATAATTCATCCTGAAGGTGAAAAGTTTACCACTAAAAGGCTTAAAATTATTTTTTATGAAAGTACATATTACAACTTATGAAATCAATTCATATCCGCTTTTGCACGTAAAAACGACTCATAAATAAGAATCACAGAGGAAAACTTATCAGTCATGAAATGCTGGAGGGCGCACCGAATACTTCTATTTCATTAAACATCAAATGATTATATATAAATATTATTTATTGGTTTTGGCAAAATATTAAATTCAGTGCATTAATGTTTTTACTTATGCCGTGAAACATACCGATAAAAATATCCGCGGGTAATTCTCTGACTTTCACCTCCTATGCATATTTCAATCTGCGTTAGCGTTTGAGATATTTTTAAAAATATACCAGGAGATAAAGATAATATATTGGATCATAAATACCATACATTGGCTATAAATGAGATTTTTTTCATGCCATTCATTCACCAAAGCTTTACCACAAGTAACCATTAAGTCGAAAATATAATAGATCCAATATTTAATTTTGTCATTTCGTTATTATTTCACTGGTTGGCTGGAAAACGTAGCAGTTTGGCCGGTGAATATCTTGCTATCAAATATCTTTTGTGATCTGTCGCTATTAAGGTTTGATTAATAAACTAGGGTGACTGTAAATTACCTTAAATTTTTCCAATGAGGGTCGTGCAGTATTCCAAAACTCTCTTTGTGCTCACCGAATCATTTTACGTGCCTAATATTTTGAATTAACGAAATGAAAATCTCGCCTCGATTTCTTTATTTAGTCAATTCTCGCTCGCTTGGACTCCGAAACGGAATTAGCATCGCATTGAATATTAACACGATAAAGGCCTCATTGAGCTTCAATAGAAAACTTTTGATATGGAATGCAAGAGAGGCATGTGAACTCGGAAATGATTAACAAAGCTTCTCTGTCGCTGCGTGAAATCGATTTTCATTAGCCTTCATTTTTCATTTTCCTTCTGCCCGCATCGCCGCATTACCCTGAGTTGATAAACCTTTTCAAGTGCCTTTTTGCGGGTTAGATGATTGCGAATGGCTTTGAGCAAATGCAGTGATGTACTCAGCATTTTAAAATAATATCTGGTCAGGTCAGGAGGAGGTAGTGCTAGGTGAATGTTGAAAATTGTCATCCTCACTGGTGGCAAATAATGAATGAAAACAATGGAGCAACTTCCCTATGGTGGCGGCTGTATGTATCAGCGGGTACTTCACGTAATTGTGTTGATTAGAAGTATACGCATTTGTATTTTTTTGTTTATATTTAATCTTCTATAATTCGTGTACATTTTATGAGTTTCAGAGAATTTGGGAGTACAACGTGAAATGATTTATTATCCTTCCAGCATGCTCAGTTGAAAAAATATCACTGAAATTGCTTTCAAGGATATTAACATTACCCATTCCAAAAAAGGGAAATCAGTAGTATGCTTGCTTACAAGCGCGACATAGGCATTACGTTGAATCATCAACAAAATGGTAAAGAAGAGGGTATGTGAGTGCATTAGATAATTTTGCAGAAGAATTGAGTAGCCTGAAGCGATTGAAAACACATGGTAATTAGAATTAAACTTAAAAAAGTGCGTAGTCATACATTTTTGAAAAAAGAACAAATCCAACCCGAACGCCTACTGCATTGGAATCACCCAAATGGAATGTGTAGACTCAATTAAATATCTAGGCGTTATCCTCAATCACGAGCTTTGCTGGTTGAAACACACAGGGGGAATATGTTGACAAGCTAACAAAAGTTAGGATTTTTCAGAAGAGTACTTGGTAAAGCTGATGAAAAGGTCGAAGAGAAATGTGATCTGTCGCTAGTTAGGCTTCATTTAGAATATGCTGCAAGTATATGGGATACTCACGAAGTTGGATTAATTGCCGAATTGGATCACGTGCAGCGTAGAGGAGCTAGGTATGTAAAACGTTGTTATGATAAACTTAGTAGCGTATCAAAATTATAAGAGCAGCTAGGCTGGGAATCACTCACAGAGCGAAGGTTAAATTACAGATTGAAGCTCTTGCATAAATTTGGAAGGACGTCTATTTAGCAGTGGTGTTGAAAATATATTATTAAATATATTATTACCCCCATCGTACTACGGTAGGAGAGATCATGCTAATAAAATTAAAGAGATAAAGTCTAGAACAGAGAAATATAAGATGTATTTTTGTCCACGAACGATAGATCATAATAACATTGTTCGACCGCGGTAGGGTCATGTTCCGGTAAAATTATTCTGGTATGTATTCACCCCCTGCCACACATCCTGGCGATAGCTTTCAGGGCATATATAAATAAAATAAAATACAGAAAATAAAAATGATTCGGAACCTGTACATCTCTCTGACTAAACGGGTGCGGATAACAATTAGATTTTTCATCGTCAACTATTCTTTGCCGTATAAAAAAACCATAAACACATTAATCAACACGAAGGTCGGTTTGGTAAATAATGGTAGAGTTCACCCAGTGCCAAGCCCTACACGGCGTGTGAACTTCGCACATCAGGGTGTGGGGGTCAGTGCCTTTCCCTCTACCGGTTATGGTTTCTCCAAGAAGATCTGGTAACCAAAACATCACACAGTTTCGATTGTGCTGCAAGTGCCGTAAGAGGCTTGCCCGGGAACCTGGGCCCTCAGGACAGTAGAACAACGCTCTACCCCTGGACTACCGCGTCTCACTCATGCATTAGTATATGATATAGAAAGTTCCTGAATTAATTCATTGATTCTAATATTATTCTATAATATGCATTTAGTATTTCAAAGCGCACATTCCTTCCTAATGAGCACCCTATGCCACACTCCTATCATGTGTGGTTGCATTGGAGATGGTTATCAAAGCAAAGGTGGGAGACGAACGGCAAACGCGAGGATTTTCCTGAGGTGCGTAATTTCTGAGGAATTCATCGATATGCCCGAAGCGAAAGAGTCATGCAATGCAAACCAATGTACGCTCGGCTTTTTTTCACCCACCAAATGAATGGCTATTTACAAGGAAAGCGTAAAAGCCAATCGCAAAACAAGAGATATGTGCCCCCATGACTATTGCGACCCACTTATACCATATATATGTGAAGGAAACGAATGGTGAGCTAAGCATGCGAAGAGCTGGAGTGAAAGTAGTTGGGGAACTGTTTAAATAAGTTAACACTGGTTTACTTTGGCTATTAGAACATAATATTCAGCTTACCTCTTTGATCCGGTAGAGACGGTTTATTCCCATTGGTGAACTTAAAGAGGATCTACAATCTGAATGATTTAAGTTCTTACATTTGTGGTAATCTAAACGACGCTCCCTTAATTCGTTCGTAACATCTAAGTTAAGTTCTCACATTGTTTTTACATTAAATGTGAACCGGCCCTTAGATTTGTGGATGATAAAGCGTTAGCTGGCCAATCAGTTAAAGGGATACAAGCGTTGCATAGCGCTCGGCAGAATCAATATGGTAGGTATGGGTGAATATTAATCATAAGAAAACCAAGGTAATGAGATTTTCAAGAAATACGAAGGGCAAGTTAAATATTAAAGATGAGGGACAGTGACTAGAACAGGTGACGCAGTCCTTCTATTTGAGAAGTGTTCAAAATGAGGATGGGCAGAGTTTAACGGACATAAAAAGAAAAAAATACGTTAGATAAGGTAGCGTTTACGAGGAGACGGGGGTTGATGACACGCAGCTTAAGTGAAGTCATAAAGAAAAGGCTATGACTTGAGAACTCGGTCTTTGTGGCAAGAGAATAAGAATAGTTTTGGGGGCTTCCGAGATGTGGGTGTGGAAAATGGATGGAGAAAATAAAATGGATTAAAAAGAAAACAAATGATGAGATTCTAGGTATTGTAGGAAAAGAAAAGAAGACTGTTTAGGCAAATTAGTAGGCAGGAGCAATTGGATTCAGGCGATCTTGAGAGGAAATGAAATTCTGAAGACGAGACGATGATAGAGGGGAGAATGATGGAAAGGTGAAATAGAGAGAGGAAATAAATAAATATTATGGATACTTGGTTTGTATTAAAAGTATCGGGAAAAGTTTCGGAAAAATAGTGTTATTTCAGATATTTCTACAATGCCTCAATGCTATTCAAAATACATCCCTTGGGTGTTGGCATACTTTTTCCAGGGGCTTTTCCACCACTTGAAGGCTCCCTGGTAGACGGATTCCGGAAGGTCTTCAAGGGTACGCGTGCAAGTTTCTTTGACGGCACTTAGGGTCTCATAGTGGAGTCCTTTGAGGGGGAGGATTTCACTTTAAGGAGTAGGAAATAGTCTGCTGGTGTCAAGTCGGGACTGAAAGGGGGTCGGGCAAACGTCGCAATGCCGTGACAGAAGGTATCCGCAAGCATACACTCGACTCTGCTCTTGGTCGTCCGGGAAGGCATTCAGGGCAAGTTTAGCGCAGATCTTTCTCATCACTAGCTTTTCAGTGATTACGGTACACTCTTATCTTTTTAATGCCAATAAAATTCTTGAGCATGCGCACACTTAACCAACAGTTTGAATTTAGCACTTAAGGCAAACTTTAGGAAAAAACTGTACGCGATACTTTCTATACACACCCTGTAAATATAAAGGAGATAGAAAGTGTCCATATCTAATGAATTGGTTTTGTTTGGTAGTCTTCAGTATGGCGTTTAGGGAGTTTTTGTTCGAATGATTACAGTTTAGGAGTACCGCAATATGTAGGACAACGGTTAATCAGAAACCTACCCTTAAGCCGGTAGATTACCGCTAATAATATTTTGTCATTAATTAGTCAAATTGCCAGCAAGACCAATAAGCGATCGCGCTTTTTCGGTATAAAAATAAAAAGATGAAATTATAAAATCGGGTAGTCAAATTAAGAAACATAATTTATCAAGGTATTTTAATTGAATTTAGCATTAAACTATTGTATAAGTTAAATTCATTTATGTTGACAAAAGAAAATAGGACCATTTCTTGATAACATCAGCCACTAAGACGGCACTGATCTGCTTTGAAAATGCTTACAGAATAGAAGTTTTCTTTTGAAGAATTGGTCTTCAGTAAAACTTTTCATTGACCTTTGGGTATTACATACATGCTTGGCTCTCGTACAGTAGATGGTCAATACATTATACAATCCTTGTATTGAATAATTTAATGAATGCACTCATTGTCATTTACTCTTTGCTTATCAACCCTTTTTGAGAATAATTCATTCAGCTCACTCCCGGATTCGATCATGTGTGAATTAAAATTGTTGCGGATTCAATATATTTTTATTCATTGAGCAAGAGCAGGCATAGAATCATAAATCAGTATGAGTAACTGTCAATATAATCGAGTTATTTACTTAAATTTTCGAAATATACGGCCTGTATTTTCATGGAAAAAGTATGTAACCCCCCCTTCATTGTGACCCTTGTTGATACTGGTTAAATTTGAACCCTGTGAATTTCAATGATGCGGTAGAAATATATGTCCATTTGCTAATTAAATTGAACACTCGGTGAATGAGAATTTAAAGGTTTATTTGTAAGATGCCACTTCATCCAATTAATTTCGTAGCACGCAAGACACCTGGTATCTTGCACGCGCTGTGCATAATCCTGCCCGCGGGTTGTTTTTTCTTGCTTAGTAGCAGCGCATATGCCATGGTATTGTTCTCTTTAAACTGATAGGTAGAAAACACTGCAAATACTGTTGAGTGGGGAATAATTTAGGAAGAAATGAAGTCGAAATAAAATTTTAGAAAACAAATATCCCAGATATTCAAGATATCAATAAATAATCTTAAATTAATTTAGAGACGATGAAGATTAATGATTATGATTTATTATAGATGGGATTTTCCATTGCGTCTAATGGAAATCCATTAGATAAATTGTTGTGGGATAGTTAATGATTGCATTAATTCGAGCTGTGTATAATTAGATTAATGCTACAAATCTTTTATCGTACGGATACATACAGTCGTTACGAAAAAATGTGTTAATATAAAATTATTCAATAAAGGTGAACTGAATTATTAATATGGTGTGTGTTTTCAAGAAATACGCATAGTTTAAAAAATATACATGGGTCAAATATGCTGTAATATTGTAAAAAAATATTCCTAGAAGTAATATGTCTCAATAAATTGCCATATGCAAAAGGTTGTGAATGTTTTTTAAAATAGTTTTATTGAACTAACAATAAAAAAAGTATCATACTGCAAAAACAAAAAAACGGCATGCACATTGAGCAGTATCAAATGACTTTGCTTTGCATATACTGCTAACTGGGTTGTATTTCTGTAACTCTGGAAGTTGCCAATCATAAGAAAAGGATGCGTTAGCACATCCTTTATATTATATCATATTAAATGCTGCACTTCATTAGAACTGTTCGTTAGAGTGCAATAGGTGTCCTGTATTTGGTACGGATACTGATGATACCGGGTAAATTCCAAAAGTAATGCAATTAAATTTCCTGCACCGCTCTTATTGGTTGAAGTGGGATCAAACCACTTGGAATAGATGGGGGGGGACGCTAAGATTTGCCGCAAAGCTAGTGTCAGTGCTCTCCAAGCTGTAGAAGAAGCAGGACGTCAATTTTGGTAAACCTCTGCGCGCTGACCGAATCATGAAAAAAATGGAACCGACGATCAAGCAACGTTATGCGATTGAAAAATATCTTGAGGAGGCTAACAATGATTCTTGAGGCTTACGGTGACTCTGCTCTGGCCTAATAACAAGTTTCGAGGTGGTCAAAGGCGTTTAAGAGGGCCGGGAAGAGGTTCACGACGTACAACGCTCTGGGTGGCCGTCAACCAGCAAAACCGACAACAATGTGGCACGTGTTCGACAGTTGTTGGACTCTGACCGACCGATCAAGATGGTCGCCAATGAACTGAACTTGTCGTCTACTATTGTGTATCGTATTGTTACTGAAGATTTAGCGATGAGGAAAGTGAGCGCCAAGCTCGTGCCCAAGGTGTTTGCCAAAACGCGCTACGAGTCCGCGAGTTCCTGGCCAAACACCAGGTGCCAGCGCTACCCTATGGTCCTGACGTCACCCAACATACTTCTTTTTGTTCCCTCGGATTAAGGCAGCCCTGAAAGAAACCCGTTTTTTGTCCGTAGAAAGGGATCCAATCAGCCGTGTTGAAGACCTTGCGAGAGGACCCCGAAGACGCCTTCCAGGGCGCGTACCGGTCATGGCAGAGTTGCTGGAAAAAATGTGTGGAGGTCCAAGGACGGCACTTAAAAGGATTTGAAGTGTTTTTGCTAATTTGTTCAATAAATTACTTTAAAAAAATAATTGCATTACTTTTGAGAGGCACCCTGAACCTCTGGATATCCTACTCTTTCTTCGTTATCGGAGTCAGGAAAAAGCTTTTAACGACCGAATTCATGATGGGTGGAGTAGGTTGAATAGGATTTCACCCATTAAAAGACGGACCCGCCAATCTTAATAATGGTTACTGGAATGTGTGAAGCATTAAAATAAACAAGAGTTGATGAATGAAAAGCATGTGGTATGAATGGGTCTTGCATGGAAGCGTTCACAAAGGGATTGATATTTAAATACATGTAGTTGGGAATTATTTTGAATGTGACTATAGTGTACCGGGCTAGTGTTCACTGAAATGCTCTGAGTTTCTACGAATAATATTATTTACTGCGACTGTAGCTTATCACCCACCGGTGAATGGCGAGGGTGAGAGCGTGAAGGATCCATTTTGGGGAGAATTTGTGAGGAGTTAATATGACTGTGACCTTAAAATGAGTGGAAAAAGAAAAATTGTATGGAGAGATGTGACAGGTGAGGTAAGTTTTAGACTGGGTTCCTGTGATAATATGGTTGGGTCATTTGGTGCACACATGGTGAATGATGGCGAGGAAAATTTATTGAGATTATACGTGAAAAATGAATGAATTTACTCACATTCGTGGTCTAAGTATAAATCTATTAGGAAGAGATCAAACAGTGAAGGATAAAATTTATATTTTTCAATTTCAAAAGTAGAACTGGCTAGCAAGTAATGGATATAGGGTAAAAGAAATAAAAAGTGAAACTCGAAAAGCAGCATCATAAAAAAATGTAAGGAGCTTGTACGGATGCATACTTTAGGCGAAAATAAACTCGAATCAGGCAGCATATATGGAGATTAGAAGTGCAATTGATGCTTGGGAGAATATGAAATTAATGAATTTAATGTGCTTAGAATTCATGAGCCAAAAATGAGGTTGAGAGAATGAAATGTGAAGGTGGTAGTAGGAGGGCGTAAAAGATTTGGAGTGTACTTTTAAGATTCATATTAAAGGATAGCGCTGGATATTAGGAATTATGGAAAATAGTGTATTATTTTTACAGCGAGAATAAGAAAGAATACTAAAATGCCGTTAAAGAAAGTAGAGAAAGAATGCTGATATGGGGTAATAAAAAAATAAAAAACCTTTTTGGAAATTTGTGAAAACGGCAAAGAAAAGAGAGGATAAAGGAATGAATGAAATGAAGAATAAGAATGGTGATATTTCCTGGGATGAATGAGGAGTTTGAACTTTTGGAGGGCATATATTGAAGATTTTTATGATTGTGACGAAGATAATGAAATGTTTTGAATGGCGAAAATTATTCCAAAAAAATGATGCATCTTAAAGAAAATTGAAATGTAACAGCAGTTAGATATTTCAAGAATATAAAGCTCCGAGAGTTGATGCGGAACGTTGAAGGGAGAAATGGAATTATTGAAATGGGGGGACAGTCACCTGGGTATTACTCGTCTTTACGGGTAGTTTAATTAATGCCTGTAAACCTCTATTCCAAGCAATTGAAAAAGTACAGTAAGAGTAAGTTTGTATAGAGGGAAGACGAATGAGGTGGAATATAAAAAATAAAGGGAAATAAGGCTTTTAAGTATAGCAGGGAAAGAGCTTGGTGAACAGGAAGTAGTTTAAAATAATATGGAGGGAACGTGAAACATATGCGGGGAGCACGATGTAGTTTTACGAGTGCTTGGCAGTTGATCTGCAACTTGTTTAATCTCCATCAAGCAATTGTAAAATGCATGAATGCACTAAAGAACTTTTATTGCTCATTTGTTGATTTGGAAAAGGCATAGGGCAGGACAAACCAAAAAAGGGCTGAGGAGGTTTTTGAGAGAGTATGGAGAGATACGTAAAACACTGACTACTATGATATAGGTGTTTAAAAGTGGTACTTATGGCTACTGTATGGTTGAATGGGATATTCCTGGTTTGGTACAAATCACGCTCTAAAACGAGGATACGTGATATGAATGACTTTTCAATATTTTTATACAAATATTTGTATGGATAACTAAGGGTTTATGATTGCAAATATAAATGTACGCATCCTCCTATAAGATGATGTAGTGCTGCTGGCTTATAACCATACAAATAATCGCAAGGGAGAAAAATCCTATAGCCAATAAAAATAATTAAGAAGAACTCCAATACCGGTATTTCGGTCACCAGGTGACCATCTACGGGGAGAAAATCAAATGGGAACTTGAACTTGGAGGAAAAATCTGCACCAGGCACTGTCCAAAGTCAAGTACTTGACTTTGGACAGTGCCTGGCCACTTTGACCACCTGGTGACCGAAATACCGGTATTGGAGTTCTTCTTAATTATTTTTATTGGCTATAGGATTTTTCTCCCTTGCGATTATTACTTTAACAGCCAATAGCTCCACACCCTCTATTATAACCCTACAGTTAGCTTAGGCATTACTCAAATAAGGCAAGAAAAGTTAAATGGAAAGTAAATGTGTCTGAAACAAAGGTAGTCGGTTCTGATAAGGAGGAAATACAAAACAGTTAATGTTTGTCTTGAGAGTAGAAATGTAAATGTATAAAAACATACTCGTCCCTATGATTTTTAATTGGAACAGGAATTGGTTGTACGAAACGATAACATACATATCTCAAATAAACGCGGGGGTAGATGGGGTATGTAAGGGATGTTTATGGTTAAAAAATGGAGAAATCAGGTGAGAAAATAGTTGGTTATGAAAGAATTCAGATTGGATCCTCACCAGCAACTGTATGAAATGAGCGCGATACATTGGTTTGGTTGAAACCCAAAAGTTAAATGAGAGTATGGAAAACAGTTTAAGGGGAAGGGTTAGACCGATAAGTCTTGTGGGAATGTGGCGCAAGACTCTCAATGCAAGTAATATTGAGGGTCTAGGGTACATAAGAACATGATCATAAAAAACCGTGTGAATGTTGCGCAATCACATCTCACAGGAGAATATGGAGGAAATAAGTAACAGGGAGTTGGTCCCCGGAAATAACTTAAAAGTAGAATTTCATGAGTCCGGTTGACCCAAACGAGAAGTATCTGAAGGGTATGTTCAAATATTTTGTCGGTATATTTTTATAAAATAAACATATTTCCTTATTCCCAAAACTCACTGACCTTTTGGATGATTCCGTTTGGAAAACTCATTTAGCGTAGCAAGACACACAGCATTCATCAACCTTCTCTTACCATTGAAATTCAATTAAAAAAATATAACTTTATAAAATCGCATATTACACTTAACAAGTAATATTAAATACTTCAAAAAGGATAAGGGCAAAGAGAAATCATCAGCGAAATTTATTCAGTGATACACTACGATTGAGGCAAAAGATAGTTCCGTTCGCCGTCAAGGCATCACTTGCCGTTTGCCAGGACTTAAACATTGCATCTTCTTTATGTCTGAATTGCTGCCTACCTCGTAGCTCCTCTACTTTAAGGCCGTTTAAGAGCTGCCGCTGTTGCAATTCTGGGAGAAAAAGACGAGAAGAGTAAGTAATAGATGTTATTATTGGTGAAATATTTCCGAGTTTTTTGTCACCAGGTTCCAGGTCCTCCATCTCCGTCAACGTTTTGATGAACTTAGTTATATTTCCACCGTCTTCAGGTTAATATCGCTTCCCCACACCCTTCTCTTCCTCATCCCGTATCGCACTTACTCGAATTTTCAACTAAAAATAAGTAGAGCTGTCTCCATTGGATACCCTCGACTCCGAGTTTGTTGGTTCATCGCCGAAAAATGTTAAATATATACACAAATATCCTCTCTCCATGGGTCAGTACCAACTATAGGTACGCTTATTTCTTTTCGCCTCCAAATTAGCTCTACGGTTTTTCTTTTGTCTCGGATACATTTCAGTCTAGGTTTCCACGCGTAGCTGAGTTGATAACCGGAATCCCTATTGAAGAAATTCCTATGAAGGTGGCTCTTAGTAAACTCCTTTTTCAGTCGGTCCCAAAAAATCAGAAACTGGTGAAGGATTTTAGTCACGTCTAAACTAATTTATTTTTTCTAATTTTTCCATATATACTAGCATTATAATTCACAGACGACAATGCATTAATTCGGAATAGATATTCTGCGGGAACACTGGCTCCAAAGAAATAAACATTATCACTGAAGTTTGGACAGCTTTAAATGTGTTTCACTAAGAAAAATACCCTAAAAAGTTAATAAACATACTTTAACAATCTTCCTTTGTGAGAATGAGTTTCTGCCTCAGTGTTTTAGTGAAGATAACACTTGGATTCAACGATAAATATATGAACAAGGAAAGGCTGAGTAGTCAGACTTTAATGGAGAAAGCAATACCAATTTAACAGGGATGGTTTTTTTGGCGCGATCATGTTTTCTAGGAAAACATTTTCAGGCCAATAGGAACTAAATTAGAATGAAATAAAAAATAAATACATTTGCAAGTTATTTGACATCTTATGATCTGTCATTCCAAGAAAGCTTTCTCATTGCTGTATTCTGTCTCGACATCATTCGTACATTCTCACAGGTATTTTGTTGTTTTAGTCGCAACTATAAAAAAGTCGAAGCTATATAGACCTATATATATATATATACCATATACCTGTAAATAATTTGATTTGACACAGTTTACAATGCTCAACGTTGTTTATGATGGATGTAACGGGCCTTAGGGGTAAAGGTCACAATGCTTAATCTTCTTCAGTCATATTTTTTTACTGTTCCTTAAATGGGTACGAGAAGTTTTATCTCTGTTTGAGGAAGGGGAGCAATTAGACATTTCTTAAGTGTTTTTTTAATGGTGTTTTTAGAACCCCAAGAAATACGTGTAAATTAAGGTCGTCGCGAGCTGTTTTGTGGTGAATCTCACTGAGAGGATAGCTTCTTGCATCGTGTGCGTGAAAGGCAGACTAAAGGCAGTATTATCGCGGCGTACGACCCATTACCCGAGATCCTGGACGGGTGCCTGAAAAAATGGAATTCCGACCTAGTACTGGGAGGATCGCATCCATTCCAGCAACCAATGGGACCCTCAAAAGACTTTAAAGCCTTCCATGCCGTTGTGGATGTGAAGAGACTGATAATCATTTAGTTCCCGCTGCATATATTTCAAAAGAGAACTTAAATGTATTTATAGCTGTGGTTCCTCCAGTACTCTGTATCGGCCACTTTTTTCGTAAGTAACACATAAACCATAGCCACATTAATTAATAGCTGTCATTAGTTTGGGATGAAAGAGAATAGGAATAAGGCTATAAAAATTAAATTGATTATTTTTCATTTACATCCCAATTGAGAGACACAATAATGCAATCAAATGGAAGGTTTGGTTACTGTTTTAGCATCCTTCTTTCACATTTTTTTTATCTTAATGCCTAAAATAAGGTATTTTCTTGTGTGGAATTAACCTAAAGGGATTATATTCCAAACCAAAAATATTTTAATACTGTCTTCTTCCTATCTTCTTCTATTCTAGTACTGTCTTCCTTGAACTATCTTCCTTTAATAAATATCTACATATCTGGACACGTTTCATCCATCTAGCAGGTTTTTGTATCAAAAAGTCGCTCCACCACTTCCTGTTCATAAATTTCTTCTCCGCCTAATTCATGTTACTATCCCCTATTCCCACTTGGAGCTCCTTCAACTTCTTTACAGCTTATTCTTTTGTTTCTCCTTCTTTCCATGGCGTTCTCTGATTAACTGTTCATGTGCCTGTGCCATTCCAAACTCAACTACTTAGTTCTCTCTTGTAGTTTATTAATTTCTGCTCCATCGTTCAATGCATCAATTTTTAATCAAACTGTGCGAAATTTTCCAGTCATGCTTCTCACGAATCTCATATCTGAACCTTGTATCCTGCTCTCGTCTCATTTTCTCGTCATTAATGTTTTCGCGCCAGATCTACGTCAAATATAAATAAAGTACGTTAGGTCTCTTGAATACAACATGAAACAATATTGATAGAATTGAGCTCTTACGGCTCGTAGTATTGAATGAATGTAAAAATCCAATAGCCGTAAACAGTTTACCTTTCTAAACAAAGTTCAAATAAAATTAGTTGGCTAACGCCACAAGTCAAGAAGGGATAAAAGGTAAAAGGAAAGGGATAAGAAAGGTGAATACGAATACGCGTATTTCGGCCACAAAGTAGCCCTCTTCAGCGTACTGAAGGGTAATCGTCCTGACAACACAAGTTGAAGTGAGCTTTTATTTGTACTTTGTTTAGAAAGGTAAACTTTTTACGGCTATTGGAGTTTTACATTCATTCAAAACATGAAACAATACTTATTTCACGTTGGACTTTTCACCCGGTCGAATATAACTGCCCCAAGCTCCATTATATCAATGATCTCTCCATTAATTTATCCAATTTTTGGATATTAAACTTGGAGGCATTTGACTAAGCGGTCATTTTTAAGCTAAAACCCCGCTACAACAAATCAAACTTCTGATTTATTATCTCTTTTCATCACTTAAAAAATTGGAATACTTTGGGACACACAATTGTAAAGTACGTCGTGATAACATTTATTGCCTGTACTCTCGGTCTTACTAATAATAGAAAGGAAGATTGGAGGACCCAATAACATTCCTTCAGAGTCTCATATGGCTTAGAAGTTAAAGGGATAAAGATCCCAAGAACCGTTTATGAATTGACATGTTTTAATGCGCTCCGTCGACCCTATACCAATTCATCATCATCATTGGTTGTCAATCTTAAGGTTTTTTGGCAGCAGCTCTCCACTTATCACCTTCCCCTGCCATTATTTTCACCGCTGTGTAGGTACGGCATCCGGTATCCTTCTCCGGATGGTTTATGAATTCCAACCTTTGTCTGCCCCTTGTGTTTTTTCCTTCACAGAATCTTCGACAACCCTCTAAGCCATTACACCAATGATATGTGATGAACAGGCCTATGAGGGTTTAATGATTAAGAAATGAGATAGTTAAAAAATATTGTAAGTGGCGCGATATCTTAAGAGGAATGAAAATATTAGTTGAGGAGGTCCATTTAAGTGCCATTTTTACTTATGAATACATAATTTTTAGCATCTCCGTAACAATCTTTTTTGGATAGAATAGACTTAGCTCATGCCGACATAGCATCAATAAAGAGTAATTTTTAGCCAACGTATTCTGAACTTTCTACTTTTCTCATATGCCTTTGTGAGTTCACAGAACATCGCCGCAGTTGACTTCATGAGCAACTGAAATATTTGGGACTACTTAACAATTTTTTCGCGGAAATAATCGGATTTAATTCTCACTATCTCTGTCTCTCTCCTTATCCTCATTCTCCAAGTCTTCCAAGCGATATATTTGATTAGTATGCAAACGACTTTTTATCATGCGTCGTCGGATTCTTGAGTTCCTTTCAAGAAAAATTAAGGCCCGAAATTATTCGCTTGCTTTAAAATACCGACGTGTTTAATCTCGAATGGAGAGGGATAGGGAGTAGGGTCTTTTCAGAAGAGCAGCCTGATTCGAAATTGTTCAGAAAAGCTCCTTTCAGACCGCCTTAGAAAAACGCGGATAAATTTAATATTCATTTGGCTGGCCTTTATCTCTCTGTCATTCATAATTATTTTTTTAATTCGACTTTGAGATAAATCCGGGATTTGAGATTTCTGAGCTTGAAATTCTCGCAATTTGCGCGAACAACCTGGAAGTAGTGCTTTATTTATACGTCATTCACAAGCGTTTGATAAAACAAGCATGAATATTTAACTGAAAACGGTACTCTTATTGAAAATTTTATTCTTTCTGTGTTTGTCATGTTTTTTTAAATTTCGATTGTTATTTTTTCAGTAGCGAAGACTCATAACCCACATATCTCCTTAAGAATAATTTCAAAATATACGAATCCCTGTCCTGTGGCCAGCAGAACTGCCCGTGAACACGTCTCAATCAATGGTCATAGAAATAACAGAAAATCTTTTCAATGTTTTCTGCCGGATCGATGTTCTTTAGAAGAGATTGCGAAAGTCGATAGAATGCTTTTATTTATTGCTTATCCATACAATTTCTGAGACAAATGTATGAGCTCTCTTTAAACTCCTATTGGAAAAATCAACGTTCAATCCAACTTTGCGCCTTAGCTGCAATGTTTTTGTAAAAATGGACATTGGCTTCCACGTGGGGCCGTCTGCTATGAAGATATTATGGCAAAATACTTAATTAGAGTCACCGATTTAATGCAATTTTTCCATGAAAGTGATTTTTGGTATGTCAATATAACAATACAGTCGATGTTTGGGTATAGTCGATATAAACTCTTACCTCTAAAATTATCGTTCTCTACACCTCGATATTTATTTTTCCTTGGTTGGCATTGGAAAATAAATATCTCATAGCCCTAATTCCTCGTTAAATATACTTTCCATATCAAAAATTGAATTTGGATTCGATATTCAGAGTTTCGTTCATACAAATTCACAATTTCCACTGTCGTTTAATGTACATTGATTAACTCTTGAATTTGGACATCTTCCCTAGTTTATTCCTAATTTCATTGCTATAATCATATCTCTTACAGCCAAAACTCTCCGAAAATTTCAATTTCATGAGTATTCTGCCAAACAATCCTTATTTAACTTTGTATCGAAGCATAGAAAATTCAAGGGAAATCCACGCATAACCTCCAGTCGCTGGCAAGTTAAAAATAAGCTTTAAATATTGACATTATGTACAAAGGAGAATGTACTTACATGGTTTAGTAATAACAAATTAGTTATAAAAGTCCGCAAGAAAATTTGAGCATCAACTAAGAAAAAGTAAACAATATATGATCATTTAAAAAAAATGAAATGTAAAAACTTTTGAATATGCTCAAACCATACAACTCTCTCAATCTCATTCCTTTTCCATTATACAGGTATGACGCTATTTATTGGAAACATATATTTCATTTCTTTTCAGTAAAAACATCTCTAACTACTTCCTACGACTTCAATGAGAAAAAAAAACTATTCATCAATTAGTTTTGATCATCAATTATTTATTTCTCCTCCCTATGCAGTAAACTTAAAGATGTAACTGTAATATTTCAAAGAACTGAGGATGTATTTGACAGATATATCGGAAACCAAAGTTATTGCGATCATGTAACTAAAGTTAATTAACAGACAGGTAGATTGCGGTGGAAACTGTGGAAAATATTTCTTAGATAATCTTTGATGTTTCAATTTTATTGAGAAAGCTTGATTGTTTCCGATGTCTTTTAAAGAACCAATTTTAAGGACGTATTTATAGAACCCTTAAAGACAAGCTTCCAAACAAATTCCAACACAAAAGGCTTGTATAAAATAGGTCTAAGTCGCTAAGGAAATCGGTAATAGGCATAAAGAACGCATTTTCTTGGGAAATATGTTGGAATTAGTGTAAGAGATTTTGTTTGATTTAACTATCTTCACAAAACTTTTTAAATTAGGTGCTAAAACTTCAAATATAGGTTGAATATTGATGTAATTTATTTTTTCCACATTCTAAGAGAATGTTCCCACCGATTGCTCATGATTACTAATATTTATCCAACGATTTCGATGTAAATTTATTTTTGATATCACATGTATTTTTTTATTTCATTACATTCTTTATCAAAAAATGTGTTTCACCATTGTGCATTGTGCTAAAAACATTTTCAACGATGTGCTTCAACACATTTATGTGAACGTTAAATTGAAATAGCGAAACTGTTCTACTTGACTACATTTCTTTATCCACGAGATATCTTTTGTTTCTGATTTATCTCCTGGACTTCATTGAAATCTTAAAGTAGAAGTTTCCATCAAGCAAAATTTCTATTTCGTTACGCTTGAGGTTTACTTAAATTCACCAATTGCAGACAATAAATCTAGAATATGGCTCGTTATGTTCGCAGGAGGCCATCCTTTCCTCAAGACCGTATTGTAAAATTTATGTGGGCACTTAATCTCAATCAGCCTGAAATAAAATATTGCCCAGGCTCTTCCTCTCCCCTCCCGGCTTTCTTGTGAAACAATGAAGCCTCCTCTTTCCTGGGAGGAGTTCCTGACACGAAGCCGGAAGAGCGAGAGGGTGAGCTGCGGAAAGGAGTCGGATGTTGTCCCTCTCTTTCTCTCTGAATCCCCGGTCAGGTAATTAGAAATGGGGTGCGTGGATGTGAATGCGTATGCGTCCGCCCTCGAAATATATAAAAAAATAAACTGGAGCAACCTCGAGTCCTTTGTGCAACGGGCAGGACTCACCGCACTCAAAGGATGAAAAAGAAGAAGGCTTGACACCGTTCCTCATGCATAATGAGGGACTGCGTAACCTTATCAGTTTGCGCATCACTGCATGTAATAAAAGAATAAAAGAATGTTGTAATCTCGTCTTTGCTCGTAACCAGCGCTCTCTTCGCCTTGACGCGGTGGCGGCGAGGGCGAAGCAAATACGCTACGGCTGTAAAGGGAGTACGTCGGGGAATCTCTGGGCGTGGGAATTTAAAACCCTGACACGATCCGCGGAAAAACAATTTTCCTGCAAGGATTCAATGCGGTTTTTATTTTTGGAGGGAAGATATATAATCAGCTGAAGTTAGACGCAGTTTAGTGCAAATAAAATAGCACGCGATCTCATTATTGGTTTTTCTGGGGTAATTCGTAGCAGCAGCCCCCCGAGCTTTTCTTTCTCATATCCATATTGTCTACCATCAGTTAGGTAGCGAAAATTGCCCTAGGATCTCAATCTGTGGTTTAACTTCCAATTGTTCCTTTAATCAAAACTTCTGAGTGTACCAGATTAATCCCTCTCTCTCCTTCTTGTCAGCATCTTCCGCAGGATTTTCTCTTCACCGACTGAAGGATTTCCTCATTAGACACTCAGGCCATTTATTTTTCAGCGAATCAATTTTCATAGCAATGGCAGTTACATTTATCAGAGAAAAGATGCGGTTCCAACCAAACATCGCTAAATAGCTTTGAAGCACGATCCTTGCGGAGAGATTTCAATTTCATTTTAATTTTATCTTGCTGTCTCTAATCTCCCCTTCAGGAAGTGCAGGTACGCCTAACAATAAAAAATACCTGCTTATCCTTGATCTAAATACGGCCAAGCGCTCCTTGCTCCTTTGAAAAGGGGACCGTAAGTCGGCATAGATACGCCGCTGGGGATTAATTAATCGCCCAGACATTGGAAGGAAGTTGGGGCCGAAGGGAGCCGTTTGTCTCTATTCTATCAAGTCCTCTTTCCCATGAGGTTTTCAGCCATATTTAAAGTCCATGCTTCCGACGTGGTGTGAATGTAGTGTACACTTTCGTGACTTGGGTTGCGAGTGGCGCAGGAAGACAGGGTACACGAACGAGTTTAAGCGACCCTTGTCAACGCGCCTGGATTCAATCCTACGCTTTTTAATTCCTGTACTTTAACAAAGTAGTAACTAAAAGAAATATCAACAGGAACTTGTTGTACCCTTTCGAATAACTTTCATGAAGGACCACGAATGAATATGCTAATGATAAAAACAGAAAATGCATAAAATATGAATAAATGTAGCGGAAATAAATAGATCCGTGCTTACAAAACCTGATTCATAATGCCTTTAAAAATTCGGCGTTGTCAGCAGATGAGTTAATCATTATTTGCGGCTTTTACCCTTTCCTAAAATGAATGAAAAATAAATATAAAGGGTATATAATCCATTATCTTCAGTATATTATAATACTGTAATTAAGATAAACGTCGTGCAACTGCAATTTTTTATAAATTAGCCACCATTTAATGACAAGAAGATATAATGTATATCATTGCTTTCCCCTCTCTAATTTCTTCTTTAATACCAAACGAATCATTTATATTTTTATGATTATTTCAAGAAAAAATTCATTTCTCCATACAATTATAGAATGCATATTTTTTTACTTTAAGTATGTTTAATTTACTCGCGCTCGTTCAACCGCTTTAAGCAAAATGTATTAGGTTGAAAGGTAAAAAATAGCCGTAAGTAATGCTGCAGTATTCTTCAGCTATTTTTTTTAATCTACTAAGAGAAGGTTAAATTTTTTAGGAGATCCTGGTAGAATTGCAACATCTTCGGGAATAAACGTTTCCAGAAATTTAACTGGAAATAATTAATTCTCTCTCTCTTTTTTAACTTGCTATCCGCAAAACTATTTAAGTTGAAGATATTTCTAACAACAATTTAAATGAAGAAATGTAACGTCTAATTGATAATAACATTTAATAAGGGACATACGATTGCAACTGTAGAAAATAGGCAGGTTAATTCGATAATTCCAGTATTCAACACTCAGGATAGAAAAACCGCTGTAATTAACGCATTTAAAAATAATATAGCACAAAAAATTCTGCCACAATGCGCAGAAAAGGTCCATTTAGTCTACTCTTCAATATGCTGAAGTAGTAACATACACAAAATGCTACCCTTTCCAGTGCGCCTGGAAAGGAATGCTAATAAGGGTAGTAAAGGGAAGCCGAATGGCTGCCGAAAAAAATTCAAAGAATAAGATTTCGTCACCACTCTATCGAATAAATATAGCATTACATATTGCAGTGTTAACGGAGAAAGTACTTAAAATGGTATAATCAATGGGTAGATGTTAGGCAAATTATTTAGTTACTCTACTGTTGATAAAATAACAAATGCAAACTTTCGCCTCACTCAGATTACTAATTATTTTTCAAATCGTCTTGTCCGTTGAATCCCTGTACGCATCGATAAACGATCGTATAAGAATGCGAAGGTACCCATGCGCATGCTAAAGGACAAACACTCAAACAACCCTCCCCCATACAGTAACGTACGCACGAAGAGAGAAAATGGTTAAAACATGTTCACAGGGCCTCAAAATGTTTCATGAATGCATTACTCACCGTTATACTACTTGCGGCGAGAGTAAAAATAGCCATAACCTCGAAGGTAAGAGGAGCTAAGCCCTGCAAAGTGTGATATTTGCACTTGCATAGCTGGAATTTAGTTGATTTCACTTTTGCTTTAAAACTTCACACAAACATACCTTAGGGCGTCCGTAGAAATCACCCAAATTTGAACCCAAGGCTTCCCGGTGAGCAGCCTAATACTCTCATCGTAAATTACCCACGCATCCCGTAATATTTTCATTTATTCATCTTCACAATTCAGAGATTTTTGCCGACAGACCTCTTACTTTCCTATATAATGTTCTTGATGATCGAGAAGTTGACATTCAATAAGCAATTGATTTGTATGTTCTTCGTGTTTTCAGAGAGTGTTGGGTAAGCTAGGAAAGGACCAGAAAGTAATGGAAATGTTGGAATCAGGAAAGAGAGAAAGTATGAGGGGTGGAAGAGTGTTTTGTTATGTAAGGTGCTAAAATACGAGATTTACTTTTAGGTTCGTATGCTGTTATTAGCTTAAGTATTTTGATGTCATTCATTATTTCTATTTGATCTTTCCATTCCTTCTTTAATTCTTCTCACACATTTTGAATATTTAGTTCTGCTATTTTGTCTTCATTACATATTAAAACGTACCTGATCGAGAATATCTTATGATCTTTCTCATAAATCTTATTTTGGCCGCTTTCTGCTTCATTCATTGCTTATTGTGATGGGATATATGAGTCAACTCAATGAATTACAGTACGTATTGACATTATTTTATTAAGTTAGATTCTTGCGTATTTTCTTGTTTGATTATTCAGAGTCTCATTGATGATTCCGTATAAATGCTCAGGGAGGTGTATTTGTTCTGTTAGAATAGAAGAGTATCATAACTACGAGGGTGGGCTGAAAAGGAATGCACACATACTTGTAGACCTCAAAAAAAAACAAATAGTAAGATCGGGCAAAAAGCAAATTAAAGTAAAATTCTTAAGTTTCAAAATCATATATTTATTTTTCAACATATTCCCCGTTAAGGCTACCACATTTCTCCCAACATGTAACAAGTTTTTTCATTCCGTCACTGAAAAACTCTTCCAACTTTTCTCGAATGCAGGACTTGAAAGATGCCTTCGCCTCATCATCCGAGGTGTAATGATTACCCTTGAGGTGCCTCTTGAGTCGAGGAAAAAAATAAAAATTGCAAAGCGCAAGATCGTGGGAATAAGGAGGCTGTGGAATCGGTTCGAATTTCAGGTTTCGCAGAGCCTCTCCAGTTGCGCGCGAGGTGTGTGGACAAGCGTTGTCATGTTGCAAGATAATGAGCGCCAGACCAAGCTGCCTTTAGCACGACGAACTCGACGTCGGAGGTGTTTTAGTCTGTATACACTGAGAAGAATTTATCATTGCCCCTCGTTCCAGAAAATGGGTCATATAAATTCGGTGAGCATCCCAAACAGTCAAAAGAAGTTTTCTTGCGGATTATTATCTTTTGAACTTTTTCTCGCTCGCAACCACGAAAGTTTACCACCCGTCGATTTACAAAAGACCTATCAACAGTATCGTCACCACAAACAGCCATTAAGCGACGATAACTCTCAGTAAGAGTGACTTTTTCAGCAGTTATAAATTCGACAACAGCACGCTGTATATATATATATATATATATATATATATATATATATATATATATATATATATATATAACCATAACCATAACCGGCACAGGGAAAGGACCTGGCCCCCCTATCCTGATATGTGAATTTTCACACGCCGTATAGGGCTTAGTACTAGGTGATCTCTACCATCACCTACTAAACAGACCTTTGGGTTGATTACTGTGTTTATGGTTTGAATGTATATATATATATATATATATATATATATATATATATATATATATATATATATATATATATATAGGTGTTTGGTGTTTGAATGTATATATATGTAACGATTGTACGGAAAAACTCACACGAGCGGCACAATAATGGGCTGACACAATATAACACAAATAGAATAGAATAGAAGCATTTAAAAGGATACTCACACGGTAAATTGTTCGAGCTTTCGGCCCTCTCAGAGGCCTTCTTCAAGAGAGACTGAAAATATGCTGTTGCTTTGGAGAAGGGGAAAGAGGTATGGCCTTGGAGGGGAGGTGTGGAGGGAATTCTGGGAGGGAAAT
The DNA here is from genome assembly GCF_022747635.1 of Hetaerina americana. NCBI lineage: Eukaryota > Metazoa > Arthropoda > Insecta > Odonata > Calopterygidae > Hetaerina > Hetaerina americana. The sequence continues at coordinate 78,085,504 of NW_027286985.1, forward strand.
TAAATATGGCGGTTAAGGGTGGGAATTTTGAAAGAACGGAAAGCTAATATGTAGGCGGATTCACGAGTTCTCACCTCTATATTGGTGGCTGAATCAGGTAGGGATTCTAGGATGCTGAGGGCAAAACACTGGTCGAATGAAAGGTTGTGGGAATTGGCGTGTGAAGGGATAGGAAGAGAAGAGAGTGAGGCAGAATTGCAGAAGTACCGGTGATTATTCATTGGGATGGATAAGAGGGTAATGCATTCGCCTATGGAAGGCGAATTCGCCTATGGAAGTAATTTCGCCTTTGTAAAAGGAAGTGCACTTCCTTTTACAAAGGCGAAAGTAACAGCATATTTTCAGTCTCTCTTGAAGAAGGTCTCTGAGAGGGCCAAAAGCTCGAACAATTTACCGTGTGAGTGTCCTTTTAAATGTTTCTATTCTATTCTATTTGTGTTATATTGTGTCAGCCCATTATATATATATATATATATATATATATATATATATATATATATATATATATATATATATACACACACACACATTCAAACACGAAATCCCGCCAAACGGCGAACAAATTCTCATTTATATAGAAACAGATATAAGGAAAAGGGATAGGAACAAGATGACGCTGAGCGTCGAAACCTAGGTCGTGAATAAATATTTTATGTGGAAAAACCAAGTGTTTCCTTTGCAATATGTATCGTTTCCACAAAGTGACGCCTGAAGCTATCTCCTATATATATATATTCATCCATATATGTAAGAGAGACTGGAAAGGTGATGCGACTAAACATAATAAAATATCATCGAAGCATCGAAGGAACAGGTGAAGAGAGAGCAGTAAAAGGACACTCTCATTTCAGAAACTTTTAGCTTTCGGCATTCTGCAGGTCATATTGGAAGTTTTCGGGAGGAGGGAATGCTGCGGCTGGGGCGGTGGAGGTGCAGGGCATGCTGGGAAGTGGAAGAGGAAGCTGTAAGCATCTATTATGGACGATTGAGCTTGGGAATATAAAAAAAATTGGAATCCTAATATATACACGGAAATACGAGTTTTCACCCCTCTATTGGTGGCTGAATCAGGTAGGGATTGTAGGATGGTTAGGTCGAAGAAAAGGCTAGGAAGAGAGGAGAATGAGATAGAATTAAAGAAGTAAGTGATTTTCCTTGCGAATGGACACGGGGGTAATGCATTCGCAAGAGCATAGATTGCATGATATATAACAATTTTGAAGAGGCAATCAGCGAGGGAGCGAGTGCGGGTGGCAATGAATGGATATGGAGGAAGTGAGCAGATTTGATAAGGGGATATGTTTTACATCGGGGGCGGTTGTAAGTAGGAGAAAGATGAGGAAATTTGCCATTATCATTTAAAATAGATTGTGCTAAAGTTGAATGGGTTGCTAGAAAGAAAGGCGTGTGTCTGAATGTGTATTTTGCCAATGTGGCTCGTTTCCTTCTTTTGGCTATGCGTGCCTGGAAACGCACTGTTCATCTATATATACTTAAAGCCCTGCAAGCCACCTCAAGGGTGTGTGGCGGGGGGCGTTAGGTCACTGCCCGTAATTAACAAAATAAACACCGCATACAAAAGCCTCAAATTTATACAGCCCACAAAGAAAACAAGGTATAAATTCATGCAAAATCCCTTACACCCCCGCACATGCAAACACTTAAACTACTAACTAACATACACATGCACCTACAATTTTACCTGATATCTTTGCAATGTTTAATTTTGTCCCCACTTGAAAATAAAAGGTTTTTAATAGTTCTAAGGTGACTTCGGTTACTTACTTACAACTGTGATTTCTATTGTTCGGGGAAAGAATGAGTATTTGTATCCATCTGTACTGAAATCTATCTCCCTTATTTTATCTTCGTAGTCTGATCTACCTAAGTAGTATGGGGCCATTATAATTCCTTTAGTGTCATCGTCAAACTTGTTCGTCCTGAACCTTTCTAAAAGTCTTAAGTTTCTCTCCTTTATGATGTTGTGCGATTATTTTCCCTACTATTCTTTCCTATTGTGTCCCCGTCCATTAAATGGTTGAAACAGTTCCCGCAGGCAATCTCCTGGGCAAGGCACTTGGTTGCATAAACCTCGCGCAGATTTCAGTGCATTTATTTTTCCTCGATAGCTCAATTATTTAAAGCATCGGTCCGGCAAGTCGATTTCCACAAGTCGGTTCAAGTCCCGGCCAAAAAAATTATTTGCGCGATCTGCTCAGTTCCGCCTTCCACGCCTCTTTTGTCTTTTTAGGTGTTCCTATCCCGTTTCCTTATGTCTCTATCTATGTGCATACAGACATACAAACGAATAAAGGAAAGGTGGGGAAGGCGGAATCGAGCAGATCACAAGTGCAAAAATATTTAGTTTAATTATATCTATATACGTGTGAATGAATATATATATATATATATATATTATATATATATACACACACATATACATACATACATACATATATATATATATATATATATATATATATATATATATACACATGTATTATATTACCTTAGTTGACTCAGTATATTTAATTCTTTCTCTTAAACGGAAGTGGCTCTTTAGATGCTCCTTTGATGCGCCCAACCCCTTAGTAGATTTATTCGCAAGAAATGCCCAATCTCCATTTATTGGATTCCTTTGAAAATCATATGCATTTTTTTCTTACTTTATCATGGGGGCCTTCCTGAGCTATATAATAATCTTATTTAATTATTTCATATTCCATCCTCTCTTCCGTAACAGTTTATCTAACGAATAATTCTAAATCTCCACGACTGTCACTATTCTATATTTTTAGCAATTTATTGGGGCATGAGATTTAAGAAAAATTAATATTTAATACATAGGCTTCCCATCTAATAAAAGAGCTTTATATCTAACGATTAATGGCGAATTTACAAATTTACGGACTAAAAATCATCAACAGCTTGAAACTCTGAGTTCCAAAATAAATTCTTTAATTGTGAGATATACGGGAGCTAGAATCGTCATAAATTAAATTGCTGAGGAACAAGTCATTTGTGACTCCTAGAGAAAAATTAAAATTTCAAAAGTATAAATCAATCGAAATAGATGCATAAGCTTTCCAAAAAATCCTATTTGAAAGCAATGTCTAATAGCTCAGAAAAACCTTTCAACGCCAAAATTCTTCTGGATTCATTGATATTAATTATGCACTTGATGCCCTTAAAACTGGGGTAATTTTCAACCAACGTTTACACTTTTAATGAATATTTGCTGTGTGGTATCATCATAAGGGCGGAATCAGAATCCACGACACAAATGTGGTGCTGACTACCGCGAACTTCGAAAAACACGGACATAACTGGCAGTCATCTGGTGTAACTATCATCTCCTTGATGAATGGTGCCTTTAGTCATTTATCTGCTTCAGAAGTGATCTAATTCACTGTGGTGATGAGAACATTTAACGAGAAAAATATTTCTTCTCTTTATGTACAGGGGAAAGTTGGGGAAAATGAGAAGGAAATGTGTAGATGAGGGAGCTTTCTAATAATCTTTAGCATCAAACGTCATCACCTTGCAAAAAATCTTTTTCCTCTTGATGGAGACTGACATATCTCTCCGCATCAGAGATTTTAGTCAATTCTTGGGTTGGAACAACTCAAAATTCGGAGAAGTTAAATTAGAGAGGTACGACCCGACACTCCATGGTTAATGTGACGAATTTAATAAGAAAGGAACTGAACGTAAAGGGAAATTAATTTTTATTCGTTACTATAGAGCATTTTGTTAGACGCTTTTTTCAATTATTAATTAAGTCTGTGTTGTTTCGTTATTCCCAAACAAGCTCGTCAAAATTCTTTTTAATAATAGGTTAATGACTGGAACTTAGAAATCATTTTATTAATTAAAACTGCAGCCTGAATGCGTAAGTTCAGTCATCACTTTACTTGATTTGCCCTCTGGTAATTTTAACGACCATGTAACTCGTTTTAGTCTTTTACTTACAGGTAGTAAGTTTAACTTGTCTAGTTTATTTTATTCTATTTTTCTGTGATCTTCTGTTCAGTATTAATATAAACTAATCGAGTAATTCACAAACCAAATTTTTTTAATCAATGAAGGTTGATGGGAATGCCCAAAAATCCAATGAATATTGGTTGATGAAAATTGCTATATTTTATTGTCCAATAAATAGATTTGACATTTTCCACAAATAAAATTATTCATGACCGAGGTTTGGACATGGATACAGAATTTTCAGGTGCATCCAAATTTTAACCTAAATAAAATCATTCATGACCCAGACTTGGAAATGAATACACCATCATTAGGCGTATCCAAATTGAAATCTGATTTGTTAAATTTTGAATACTTTGCAAGTGTGCGTATTTTTTAGCAATTATGTTTGATTTCGAAAACATATCGCCATGATCTTCATAATTCGTTATAATCTTGCTAACCTCCTTCAATGTGCCTGAAAAAACTTCTGAATACTATCTAGACATACATATATAAAACAATATCCACCGGAAAAGATACCAAATTCTAAGACAACTAAGTAATTCAAATAAACAAAGAGCATCTATACGTGAAAAGTAGGAAGCAACATTCTGTAGTGTTCGTTTTCCGCCCCAAACACAAACGGATACAAAAACAATTACTTTTTATTACCTTCGTGGTCCAAGTATCCGCTTCGAATCTGTCTCAAATGAAATGAGAAAACACCCTTAGACGGCAGGCTTTCCCCTTCACCCCTCCCTGACCCTACCCTCCGGCCCGTAACGTCAGGAACGCATTGCGCTCGCTATGCCACGGATCCGCAAAACCATCCATTAGTCGACCCGTCCGGTAATGACGCGTGATGATGGAGGAAAACTTCAGACTGGGAGCATGGGCAAATGAGCGTTGCCAACCTCCAAATGAGAGCATCAGGGCGAGAGAATTTCAAATGCTCATTAGCAGTGGAAGGACGGCGATCTCCCTCCTCGCCCTCTCATACCGTCAGGCGCGTATGAGTGCCCGGATAGAGTCGCCAACATTCCACAACCGTCTTTTTTCTGCCCTCACCCGCATTCCATGTGTACCTCCCTCCAGTGTGGTCGTCGCCCTCCGTGGCAACAGATCTCTCGGTTGCCCGAGAATGCTTTGCCAGACCATAATGCTCGTGCTTCCCAGCTCGGAAAGCTATGGCCTCATTTTTTAGGGTGATAGAAAACATAAGCGGCGCAGAAAAAGTTTTATCTCGGCCCAACGAACGGAACTGGAGTGCAGTGTCCGTTCACCGACGACGTCAGCGGGTCGCTTACTTATCGTACCGTAAGTGAAAACAATAACATTACCCCGCATTTCATGAATTACTAAAACATTCGGTTTCATAGTCCGCCGGTCACCGCAGTGTTTTTCCCAGCAGGGATGGGCTAACTCAACTCCAGTAATGCACTCATTGAAATCCGTTTATCTTCAAAACAGTGTTTGCTTTAAGGTTTAGATATCAGTTTTCCAATGAAATTTTACGAAATGGTAACAATACGAGGGCGGTTCAATAAGTACTCATGTTAAAAAAGAAGAAGCAATTTTTTCAAAAACATTTTTTTTTATTTTTCAACATAGTCTCCTTTTAGAAAGATACACTTCTCCCAACGTTCCGAACATTTTTTTAACCCCTACAAAAAAATAGGATTTGTCGAACTTTCCAAAATACGCCTCTGTCTCAACGATAACTTCCTCGTTTGAGCTAAATGTTTTTTCCGCGAGCCATTTCTTCATGTTAGGGAATAAGGAAAAGTCACAGGGAGTCAGATCGGGTGAATACGGGGGATGCTGCAGTAATTCATAACGTAGTCCATGCAGTTTGGCGGCGACAACTCCGGATCAGCTTGTTGTCCACCGTGAGCAATCGCGGCAACCATCGGGCCGACAATTTTTTCATCGCCAACTTATCATGTAAAATATTGATTGCCGTTCCGGTTGACATACCCATGGCCTCTGCTACTTCGCGCACTTGCGTTCGTCGATCAGCGAGAATCATAGCGTAGACTTTTTGAATGATTTCCTCGGTAACCGCATCTGCCGGGCGTCCTGGTCTATCCTAATCAAAAACAGATGTTCGCCCACGTTTAAATTCGTTGAACCAATATCTAACTGTGGTCATAGATGGCGAAGTGTCCCCATAAACAGCATCCAACTTTGCTTTTATCTCCTCGCATTTCTTTCCATCCAAAAACAAAAAGCGAATCACCGAACGATACTGCTCTTTTTCCATTTTAGCGAAAATCACGAAACACGTCTTACTCGAATGGCTGCCAAATCCAAACTAACCTTTAAAATCAGTTTGAAATTTGTTGCACCGTCGTCTGATAAACGGCAGCACGCGATGATAACATTAACTTCCCTCAGGAATGCCCTTAGTTGTCAAACACGGGTACTTATTGAACCGCCCTCGTAGTTCCACCGTCTCATGACTTATACTATACTTATCTGTTACCACCTGAATATTTAATTCAGCATAGTAATTTATTCAGTGAAAACTATACACTTCTATGCGTACCGTCTTTTAATGGCCATTTTATGATAATAAGAGAGAACATCAACGGTGGATACTAGCTAACTCCCTCTCTATGTCAACAGCTGTTCATTTTATAGCGAATGCTACATAAAAACCGAAAAAAGACGCTTAAATCACGGTTTTTTAAAGCATGTAAGAAAGAGGATCAGTAGATTAGTTAAATCACTTTTGGCAGTAAGAAATGAGATTTTTATGCGTACTCCGCAAAAAATAAGCGTGAAGAGTACTTTAAAATGATTAACATATTTGTCATTATTTCATCAAAGATATTCATCTTTTAGGAAAAATATTAGTGACCGAAATGGATCTAAAAGAGATGTAAGGAACATATACCTGTAGAACTGTATGGTAAAGAACTTAGGCCAGCAAGGTTAAGCATAGAAAGAGAGTGTGACGTAGATGAGAATAGCTTAAGTCCACGCTTACTCAACGCTAAGGTAGGAAGAAAATAAAAGGTATTGAAATTTAATAAGGCAGGGGGTGTAGACGATATTACCGCGGGGCTTCTTAAAGATTAAGAAAATGTGGGAGGAAGAGCCTGTAAGGACTAATTCGTAGTATTTATTAGAGAGAAATTTGGCCGGAAGGCTTTGTCAGAGTTTGTTTCTATTCCAAAAAAAGTGAAATTGCTACGTTATGCGAGAACTACAGAGCAATTGTTTTGGTTTTGCACGCCACTAAAGTGGTTCTCAGGATAATCAACAATAGAATGGAGAGCAGGGTAAATGATTACTTAGGTGATAATCATTGAGATTCAGGAAGGGAGAGGCACGCGTTATGCCATTGCAGAAACGAGGTTGCTGATAGAGACGAACATAGAATATATTTAGCATGTCTATATCAGTTTCGTAGATTTCACAAAGGTGTTTGATAGGCAAATTGGGGTAACAATAATGAATGTATTGCAGAAAATAGGAGTAAATTGGAGGGATAGGAGACTAATCGCAACCTGTACATGTCTCAGACTTCTCAGATGCGAATGGGTGACGGACATTTCTAGGAAGAGGAGTAAGACAGACTGGTCAGCTATTATTGGTGCTGTTTAAAGTGTATGTGCAGGAAGGTTAAAGAAGCATGGGAAGAATTGGTAATAGGAATGAAACTCAGTGGAGAATTAATAAAATCAATTTTGTTTGCGGATGACCAACCTAAATTCGTCAGTCAGCCAAGGGTTTACAAAATCTGCTAAGTGCATTGGAAAGTCATTGCAATAGGCATACAATGAGAATACAAGTAAATAAATAAAAGGTTTACCAGAAAGAGAAGACGTTCAAATAGGAGGGAAAAAACTAGAACAGGTTAAACCGTTTATCAATTCAACAATTTCAGAGTGTAAAAATCATTCGCCTTGACCGGGATTCAAACCCGGATCCCTCAATGTCCGTTCGAATGCATTCGCTGTCGTGCTTAAGCTATCGAAGCGTCCTCCTAAACTCTGAAATTTTGCATTGACTCTGAGGTCGTTGCATTGAAATGCACATTATCGAATGACTCCGCTTTCAAAAAGAGGATAGAATTGATGACAGGGACGTTGAGTAAGGTTGTTACGAAAAGGCTCGTTAAAATTTTGATATGGAGCTAGTTATGTTTAGCGCCGAAATATGGTAATTGAAGCAAGATGATAGCCGTAGATTGGATGCTTTTGAAATGTGGGTATAGAGGAGGATGGATAGGGGTAAGTGGACAAAAAGGAAAAAATAAAGCGGTGCTGGGTATGGTGGGGGAGGAGAGGGGATTACTGGGAGAAATCCTAAGGAGGCATGAAAAATGGGTGCAGAGCATATTGATTATCAATGGGATGTTGAAGATGGAGGTAGAGGGGATAATGTTAAGCAAGCGAGGAAGGGGTGGTAATTAGATAGTGATTTTTGACGGAATAAAGGGACGTAGGACGCATTCGGAATTGAAGAGGGGCTTATTTTAGTGTAGGATGTTGGGTTGTATTTTGTTAAGGGAGTCAAGGGAATTACCACTGAACCGTTCGGTAGCTTGCGTTCACCAAAACCTACTTTCATCGGTAGATTGCCGAGAAATCATAATTTATCTTTTCTTTAAAATGTTAATGATCGGATTCCTTTTTAGAACCAGTCTATTATGCACAATATGTATTTAGGTTCAATAAAAAAACTAGTACCAAAATGTTTTAGTAAATTAATAATTTTTTAAATCGTTCAGCAGATACATTCTGAGCAATTTTTTGTAACTATCCATAAACATAATTTTTCTTCACTAGTAAAAACACGCCGGAGGAATCGACAATATTGACTGCACTACTAATCATTTCTTATATCGATTCAAACTATAAGAAATCATAAAATCAAATGTAAAAGTTTAACCAAATATTTTCTTTACTGGGGCTATATATATATATATATATATATATATATATATATATATATATATATATATATATATATGCATTTTTCATAGTTTGAACTATTTCTTCTTTTGCTTCAATTTGTTTTTGTTTGAGTGAGGGCCATGAGTAAAACGTAGTTTTTTTATCGCCAGAGAAATAGAAATTAAATTTACTGCTAAAAATGACCCGGTTAGTTGCAAGGGAAAATGGTGGGGTTTTAGTGACACAAGCCACAGTAGAATTTCAATCAGAAGCACAGTTAATGTAATTAACCCGAATATTTTATAATTAATGGACTCCATCGTTGTTTGCTCGTCCAGCCGAGTTCATGGGTTCCTCTTCTTTACGTAGCATTGCTATCGTTACCCATAGTGACATACTCTATAGCTCAGATTTTGATCGCAGTTTAAGACCAAATCTCCCACTATTTCGCAGTTAAGGCCAGGATCGTGTATCGGTAAATGCAACGCGAACGTTAGAGAACGGTGAGCCGTTTTCGCAACTTTTCGTGCTGATAACATTACTTTGGAATTTTATGAAGTACGTGAGCGAGCCTCCAGCGTTCCTCCTCTTTATACCGGAAAAATTCTTTGAAGCAGAAGTTTACGCAACATATCCCTACCTAAGGTGAAAGTCAAACTGGTGACCTCTTGGTTGGTGATCTCGTACTACCAAACACTTAATTAGTAGTATTTTGGGGAGGCGACCGACAGCTGAGGTCATTTGCGCCATAGGGGATGGACAGGAAAGGATGAAGGGTGGAGAGAAACCCGGCGACGGCATTAGCCTACTGTTTACGAAAGGCGCCAAGGGGTCCGCAGCTTAACGTCCCATCCGACGGACGGCGTACTCACTCAAAGTGCACTCAACAAAGCACCTCAAGTAGGGATCGAGATACCTCTGAAAAATATTCAACACCGCCGGTATTTGAAACCGGGACCTCTGGGTGGGAAGCTAATACGTTGGCCCACGCACCATCTCGAACCCCCCCAAACATTTGAACTTGATCCTAATCTACAGAAGAAGAAAGCAAATATCTACAAGTCTTTTTACTCTCAATCGATGGATAAAGTATTTGCCCATTGTTTTAAAATCAGTCTCGATATTTATTTTAATTGTTCACATGTGAATTTACTTTGTTTCCCTAATATATAAAAATGTACGGCAATATGTTTCCCCAAACTTTTCGATTTTTTTCTTTTACCTTTTATTCATGGACGGTAAACTATTTTTTTAATGAGAAAATAATTCAGTGGAATACAAAAAAAAATATATTATGAGCTAAATTGAAAAGGATCGACTTAACCCTTGTCAAGAATTGGACTAAATGAAAATTTAGAAGGGGCGGGAAAAGTTTCACGGTCGAAGATGAATTATTCATCTGCCGGTAAAATGAGAATGCTAGAAACATCACACAAATATGAAAGGAGATATGCAGCAATGAAATGAAGGAGAAGTGTGATTTTTCCCGCTGAGAAATTAGAAAAGAAGAGATTATATCTGGTGAAGAAATTCGTATTAGCACAGTGGAATAGCTGATATTCATAGCCCTTGCGGTGGAATAAATACGTAATGAAAAGGAATTCATTGAATTTAATACTCCTGTTAAATTGTGTAAAATGTTCTAATTAAACCATATCACGCAACATTACCGCACAGACGATAATGCATTTAACTAACAGACTTAGGAGTGAATTTCACTTCCACACCCAAAATATGCTCTGAAAATATAGTGTTCAGATGATGTACGCAATATTCATCAATTCTTCGCAGAAGATTTTACGACTCTTAAATATTAAATAACACACGGGATAAAATCAAAAATTTAACTAAAATATCGTCCCAGAAAAATATATAAAGCGCAGTGTACAGGTCTAGTCAAGCTTCCTTATCTAATTTTAGAACTCAATATCAGGTTTGCTAGACATATTAATGCTAATTGATCTAAATGAGCGTAAGTTAAACTGGAGACTAACTTCATTTTATAGTGGGTAAAGTATAGTGGATAAAGGTCAAACATCGTGGATCCATCCTCTCATTTCCTCTTTTTGTGCGGTAACGCTTATGGGTGCCAAGGGGTAAGGTAATACCTTAATTCTGTAACCTTTCAGCATTTGTTCACCTGATAGGGAATGTTATTTGAAGGCAAAATTTCAAAATAAATTCAGGGTATTATTCTATGTGGAATTCATTACCGTAGTATCAATTTTTAAACAAATATCTTTGATGTCATAAATGGCAGCCACAAATGCAAAGTAAAATCATAGTACTAAGACATCAATGCATTGGCTCATGCATTGATGTCTTAGTTCGAATGCTATTAAAAAATTAATTCAAAAGCCTTTATGAGTGTTTCAATCTGGTTTTGTTATTGCAAGTTTTTGCCAGGGTTTTGAACTTTCTCTTTGTGCATTCCTTAAAAACTTATTCTGCTCTGACATGCAAAAAGCTTTTTATGCATTTCATCCTCAAAGCATTGCTTCGTGATGCTATTTTTGAAATTCGAGTTCTTTTTTACTTGCATCAACAATTTCAGTACAATCTCATTGGAAATTCACTCTTTTGTCATTTTTAAAACATGACGATACACATGTGTTCAGTAGTATGCCCCTATTTAGTTTTTCTAAGCGTTATACGTGAGGACACAAATGAGAACTCGAATAAATTACCTCTTTTGTAAATGCATTCCAAATGTCCATACCTTTATCCTTATGGAAAAATTAAACGCTCTTGTTTTTTTTAAATGCAAATGATATGAATCAGTAATTATTTATTGAACGAAGTTGTTTAATAATGAATCTTTTTCGGAGAGTATTAAAATATTAAATTTATTTATGCAAAGACGTGTCATTTTCATGTCACTCTATGCCTAATTACGAGCATTTTACCCGTTTTAAAAGTGCCTCAGCCATTCTGATTTTGGATGAGAAAAGAATACAGAAGTTTTATGTTTGTAAAATGCAGATAGTTCCATCTTCTCTATAATAGAGAGAATTCATCGTGCGTCAACAGACATTCGGTACCCTGAATAGTCCTGTTATATCCATGTCACTAGATGTAAAGTATTTCTTTTCCATTATTTACTTTCTTTTCATTTCCCATTTCGGCCGAGCCTAAATAGGCAAACCCGTTCACTTTTTTGAGAAAAAGACACCCTACCGAATCACTCATATATTAAGATCTCTAACTTAAATCCTTTTATTTCGCAGGTAAGAATCTGCCATAATTGTTATGGAATAAATCAAGAATGTGCTCGCTTAACTTGTTCTCGCAAATAACGATTTTCAATAATTTGCAGTTAACCCTGAGTCTGCTGTCATAAAATGAAAATTATTGTTAACATTATATTAATTCTCTACATTCACAAATTATATTTGCCACTGAAATCGCTAAAAATACTTAGTGTAAGAAATTTGTCAAAATTTGAACAAGCTTTGTCAACCGATCTCCTTGCGTACATTCTAACGAAGATACTAAGTAACAGCTGGTCGTAAATATATTAAGTATATAATCGGAGTACTATATAAAATTTTGCGCCCTTACTATCATACTTCCACAACGATTAGTTGAAGGTAGAAGTAGAAAAAAACTATATAATATTCCGTCATAACCTGTATTTTTTGCTAATATTTATCCTTTCAGTCTACTGAATATCAGAATCATTAATAAGGTGAACTGATGGCCATCTACGGTAAATATTCACAGCTTTTCCCCAGATTAAATAAATATAAAACAATTTTACATTTAAGTATAAGGAATGAAAAAGTATTCTTTAAGAAAAATAACAATCACAATGAACTATCATTACATAGAAACACTAAGCCAATCTTCTTGTATCAATATTGTGAATAATCACTGGAAACCTTTAAAAAGAAGTAGAAACCAATTACCATGGTCGGAGTGGATTCATTATTACACATTATTCTAATAAATTGCGCATAAATAGGATCTTTATTTCATGTTCTGAGCCCATTGGATTAAGCGGTAAACAAATTACATGTTTTGAGATTCACACTAATATATTATAAAATAACAATCTATTTTTATGCCGGCATGTATTCAAGAAAAAACTAAAAATATCCAAAAATTTGTGTGACGCCACATAAAAATATCTTTAGATTTACGACCAGTATGCAGGGGAAGATGGAGATATAGGTGGGAGATTGGGAAATTGTGCTCAATCCAGAAGAAAAGAGATAAGATGCCGTGTCCATCGAGCTTTAGTATTCACTCAAACCGAGAGGGGGAAATATTGGCAGGAGGAAAAATGGTGAAAGGATATCCCTCGTAGATCTTGCAGCTGATTGTCTAAGAGACCGTATCTAGATACAGGTATTACCCCTCAGACCACCTCCAGGAAATATGACAGAGGATTTTAGATCACTAGTCATCCAAAGACGTTTGCGATTACACCATAATATTTGAAATAGAGTGAAGTCATATATTGTTCGATAGGTATGTTATGCTGGAAAGGATCCCGGAGCTTCTACCCAAATGGCAACGTGCCTATCGCAACCGTTTTTCACCCATTCATGTCGACGTTTGCAGGGTCATGCCGATGCCAAGAACTCCAGCGACTTGGGATTGACAAACAAAGCTCACAGATCCTCTCCCAACGATTTGAGATCGCTCTTTACCAATTGGTCATGTATCAAGGGAATATCTTGGACTTAAGCTGAAGGACAGGACAAAGAGCTCGGGCTGGCCAATCGGAACTGCGCTTAAGCCTAGTCTCACAGTGAATGCGGTGGTGTACGCATGTATTCCTTACTTTCATCTACGACCTGCTAAGCCGGCGCTCACAGCGACAGTTATATCGTCTGTGATCCGGAACGCAAAGATGGCATAGCTACCCCTTCTTCCTTTTTTGCTGCCTATATTTTTGTATGCTGTGAATTTTTAAGTCTCATGTTGTCATTCCCGTCAAAGGTTATTAGTCCAACCATTCAATTGATAAAACTCTCCAGGCAGTTCCATCTGCCAACTAACCTTATCTTTTATTTTAATTTATTTTATTTAACGTCTCCATTTATATTTCCTTCACGGGCAATGAAGCAGTTAAGTAACTAACCTAAGTTACCTGGGTTGAAAAATCTCTGATGAGGCCTATGAATCGCTCCATTTAAAAGTTTCATGATTGGTCCATGCAGGAATTTGCCGGGTTTCCCTTGGACCTCGGGGGGATGTCGGGCAATAAATTACCCAGTGTTATCAAATAATTTCCTGTCTACGGCTGAGTTAAATGTTTTTTTTTGAAAATCGATATATATATATATATATATATATATATATATATATATATATATGTATATATATACCCTGAAGAGGTATACTTATCACTCAGGGCTAAAATAAGTAATGAGCAGGACATAAATTATGAAATAGAGGGTTCAGTGCTAACTACGACAGAACAAGTTAAATATTTGGGGTAGTTCTAATACCACGTCTTTCAATAGGAGCACTTATTTGGAAATTTGCGAATCCGTTTTAAGGACAATTTGCTCCATTAAACGGGTGGTGGGGAATTGTGATGAGAAAGTTAATGGGAGGTGTTATTTCGCTCTAGTTGGGCCACATTTGAAATACACCGCAAATATTCGGGGTCCTTGGGAGAAAGTGTTGAAAAGATATACTTAGATAAATTACAGAGAAAATCAACCTGATTCGTCAAAAATTGTTGCAATTAGAAGACAAGTGTGACAGCTTCTATTACAGTTTTATTCTGTCTCACTGGTGGTGATCTAACGCCCTTGCGGTGTAAGGCGGGGTTAATGTGTAAATGTAGATTTGGATGTCTCGACCAAATTTTCACTGTCGCACTGACTTCTGTCATTCTTTCTTTACGTCATTTGCAAATTTATTCGTCATGTCCTCTGTATATTCTGTTTTGAATGAATTAATATCTTGAAAACAAAGCAAATTCACGAATAATGGAGTGAGCAACCAATTGGTTGGAGTGGGAGAGGGAAGTTCACTAGCTTTAGTCCATAGTTTGTGGTGATTTTGTCCTTCAGCTATCCAATACAGGGTCATCATCTGTACAAGTTGTATTTCTTTCGATCATATTCCTTCCAGACTGCATCAATTACACTACTGTGTCTCTTTAAGCCTTCTACCCGTTGTTTTCCTTAAGCTTCCGCCTTCTCATGCTCTTAGTGGAGCGTCTGTGTTAGAAATTCTATCCGTTCGTTTGCGCTTCATCAATCTCACGTATCATTATATTTCCATTGCTTTCAATCTTCTCTTCGCTGCTGATGCCAACGTTCAAATTTCGAATCCGTGGAGAATTATATTCCACATAAATTCTTCCACCCTCGCTCATGAGTGAATAATATTTCAATTTAATGGTGTCTTTTAGTAATGAAAGCTCCAGAAAAGCCATAATTTCTCTTCATTATCCTCATTACTCAAGCTCTTACTTGCATTCTGTACATATTTCTTTGATTCGGTTGTAATTTCATGGAAACAGTTGAAACAATTGAAGTGAATACTATTATTGCGCTTGCGAAAAATCGGGCATGCAAATGGGATGCTATTCCACTTTCTTTAAGAAAGAAGAAAATTTAGAAAAATAATTAAATTTCGTTACTCGATAACTATTATTAACTTTTACCCGCCTTATGTCCACGTTGGTATGTCCTCATAAGGATAATTAAAAGGATTTACGAGTTAATTTCAAAATCTCGGATGGAATCTACACTCTCCCCTCCAGTTACGTGAAGGCAAGCAAATGAAAAACGTGGGGCACCTCTTGAATTTCAACTTTACTAAGGAGGTCGAGGGTATTATTGAGACCGTACTCTAAATTAGTGGACTGGAGAACCCAGGTAAAATTTTATAGAAATGGTCTCCAGACTGAAAGAAGTATAAAGAGGTGTTCTTTAGTCAAAACAAAACCAAGTTTATATGATCTAGCATTTAAATTAAGCATGTAAAAACTATAAGAGAGAGTGAGAGACCATTTGTCAAGCTATCAATGTATAAAACTACCATTGATAGTCAATCTGCTCTAAATTCAGAATCATTTCCAAGGTCAGAACCAAACAGATTGGCTGGCATTCATATAAGATTGTTTTACGATGGCTAATGGTTTTGTGATGGCTTGGAAGGGAACCGAAATTCATTGAGTCGTCTTTTCAAGGGTTGGTTTTTAAATTCTTGTAATTTCACGATAATCGAATGCGTATGGTGCTCATTGATCATTGCATTGAGCGTGAGACGTGTCTAAATGGAGAATGGGAGTCATGCTTCGGAGAGATTGCCTCTCGTTCTCTCCCCTGGAGTCCTTCGGTGACATCATAAAGCGAGGGAGGTGTTCACGTAGCTTTCGGAACAGTGTAGCATAGTGTTTCCCAGAGGCTAATTAAAAAAAGCCTTCTCTCCCATTCCATACCCCTTACCTCCACCCTCTTTGACGGTCTTTTACGATTGCCTAAAAAAGGAGTCGACTATAAAGCACTTTTATGCCGCTGGGGTAGAAAAAATATCATAGCAAAGATTTTTTAGAAAGAGAAATAAAGAAAAAGAAAATAAAAACACGGTGAAAGGATCTCTCCGTTGACTTCTACGTATCTGCGTTCTGAATTACAATAAGCCCAGGCATGGATATTGCCTATCCGGAAGTTAGCATCGAATTTTTCATGGATGAACAGCACAACCAAGTCTTGATTCTACGACTTTTCGAGTCGTTCGCGTAGATGTGTGTAGAGAAATTACTGATTTCCATCCAAAAATCAAGACTAGCATCTTTCATAATTTTAACTCATGATCAGGCAATTGAATATCATACTAATACTACAATGTGCTCCATTTATGTGCTCGCCTTGCTACTTTAGCTAATGGTATCTGAAAAGCGTCTCGGACAGAACTTTCGCTTCGAAGTTCTTTTTTGCGTTCTTGTGAAAAACCTGTTAAGTGCAGTCAAATTTCACGAGTTTGAAAGGCAGATCAGAGCTTACGATAGATTGATGAAAGCATAGGAAGACTACAGAAATTTCCCTCGATAACTCCCACATGAATAATTTCTGTCTTTAACTTCCGGCTGTCCATATAGTTACAATTTTTTTCGTGAATTATCGGTCTAGAAATTTTTACAAGGTTCAAAGTATTTCAATGTCGTTGTTTTAACGTCGATACCCTATGTAATCCGCTCGTGATTTAAATAAACCTCATTCCTATTTTTGCAAAAAAAGAGTAGGAATCTTCTGGTGGTGTCCACGGAATTATTATTGCTTTTTCCCGCAATGGATGGTAAAGAGTCGGGTGTCAAGGTCCCAAGATTTAGCAGAACCAGATGATTTGAACCCCCAGGTACTTACACTCAATTTTCCGGAGGGTATATTTGTACTAGTTTTTCCGGATGGTACACTTATCCCGATTCGATTTATTAATTATTCAGTCGGTATAATCCGGATTACGAGTTATCCGGATATTTTGGGACCCCAGTTGGGACACTTAGGCTTCGTAGGAGGGCGGAAGGGAGAGAACAGGGTGGATACGAAGCGAAGGAGAATGAGAAGTCACCCTCGCATGCGTATGCACAACACACTTACCTCCGTACGAACTCAAATTCTTCTCCCACCTCCCTTCATTTCCTCCCTACCGAAAACGCACCGTTCCTCTCCACACTCCCTTACTCCTCCTCCCTCCCCGTTACCAAGCAAGGGAGATCCCGGGGGAAATGATCGGGTGGTGGAGAGAGAGAGACGATAGGCAGGGAGGAGATGAACAAAAGGGGGAGAGGTAGGGCGTCAGGGAGGAAAGGGCGTGAGTTCGTGTGCCAGCGTGGCCGGAGCGTATTTCCCGTAGCCTCCCTCCCTTTCCTCTGGCGCGCTCCCCTATCCCTCTTTCGCTCTCCCGGGCCGGGCGGGTGGGTGGGTCGGAGGGAGGGTGTGTGTAAGAGGGATAGGGGAGAGCGGAGGAGAGAGGACGAAGGGAAAGGATGATGGAGTGAGAGCATTCGCTGCTGTGGCGGAAACGGGAGGATGGCGGAGCGGGGCTGTGGAGGGAGAAGAGTGCGGATGATGACGGAGAGGAGGGAAAACTGGAGTCGGATGAACCTTGGTGGCGATGACACCCAGACCATTGGATGGAAGGAGAAAGGGAAAACCTGGTGCTGAGAATGGGAGAGGAAAAACGAAAGTCGATCGAGAGAAAGGGGCGGCGGAGCCCTGAGGGACTTCGGAAGCGGAAACGTCAGATAGGAAAACGATCGCTGCGCAATACCGTAAGACGAGACCATTTCTTTGAATTTCTCATTAATCAGTGCACGTCATCATTGCGCTTGGTCTTCTGTGCTCATAGATTTTCATTATGATTAGGCTGCTGGATAAAGGTATGTTTGTGACGGTCCTCGATACCCATTACACATTTTCGTGGTCTCGTAGTCTCGCCGAGGAACGTTTTTTTACCCTACACTTTTCTTTTTCGGCTCCTCATTTTCTGCAGCGCCCCGTGCTATTCAAAATGCCTATTTATTTCCCCCTCTCTTCCCACGTCCCATCCAATGTTTTCCATTTTATCTCCGCAGGCTTCAGCCTCTACACGTCTCTCAATATCTCCTTCCTTACTTTTTGCGTGCCCCTTCGAATCTTCTTCCCCCCAAGACAACCTACTCTCATCCCCTATCATGCCTTTACGCTTCCCATTTGATCTTCCTCTCTCCCTAGTTTATTTTCTCAAGCCTTCACGTCCCGAAGATTCGAAATACTTCCGTTTTCGCATATTCTCGATCTAAAAAGATCAGGTTTCGGAATCGAGTTGCGTCACTCTCCATAAAATTCACTATGATCGGCGCGAGATTTCGGAAACGGAACACAAGTCACTCTATTAAAAGAACACTCCTTGCTGCTTCCACAACAAAATAATCTTATAAATATTAACGTACCATCAGTTTCATCAATCATACCATCAACAGGTACTTAATTAAAGACCAAAAATTTTGGATCAGCTTTAATGTATAGTAATGGAGTTGAGGTGAGAGTGGCGCAGTTAGGGGGAAAGGGGAAAATACATGTATGACTGTGCGTTATGCTTTGGCTTTTATCAAATGTATGCATTTTCTTCACGTCAATCCTTTTCGGGGTTAATCAAGGCCTCATTTATAACTTCAGAATCTAACTAACCCGAAAAGAATTTCTTCCGAGTTAGTCAAATATGTAAAATTATGCTCATAATAACAATACTATCAGAAGATCAAATTAATATTGTTCTTAGCGAACGATGAATCGTTATAATTCAATAATCACATTTTAGTTCCAAATTTTTGGCTGACATTTTAATGGTAGTGTGTTTTCTATACCCTCGTCCTGTTAACTCTGTTGTTTTGTCTATCAAACTGAGATTATTAATACATTCACGCGATATACGTGGTATATGCAATAAATGCGCGAAATAGTGCAATCTGGTGGCCATGACGCGGACTATAGCTCCGCCCACTAGCGGCGCTAGTTGCCTGAGACCCAATGAGCCGTCTGTGATTGGCGGATCGTCGAGCTGTGCGTATGTTGCCAGTTATGTTAGTTTCTGTTGTCCTTGTTTTTACCGTTTGCTGAAAATGAAAATTGACGAAATCACGGAGAAACAAATCAACATAAAATTTTTGGGGATGTGCGGTAAAAGTTATCAAGAAATTATTGAAATTTTGTAAGCTGTTTACGGTGATAATGCTGTGAAGAAAACATCCGTTTTCAAATGGATTAAGCGTTTTGAAGTTGGCCGACAAGACGCCACGGATGATGCAAGGCCGGGACAACCTTCAACCACCTTTGTTGACGACAACATTGATTGTGTGATGTCCCTTGTGAGACAGATCGTCGCAAAACTGTACGAATGATAGCTGATGAACTGAATTTAGGAAAATCAACAGCGCACACTCTTTTAACCGAATATGATGGATGGATCCTTCACCATGACATATTCAGCATTGATTATTCGCCAGTTTCTCGCAAAAAATTCAATCATTATCCTTGATCATGCTCCTTATTCGCCAGATGCCCCTGGCAATTTTTGATATTCACAAAATGCAAAAATGTGATAAGGGGACATAACTGGGAAGAGGTGGACACAACAAAGCAAGAAACGACGAGAAAACTGAAAAGCCTGACTGCGAGGACTTTCAAGTGTACTTTAAACAGTAGAAAATAAGATTGATTGAGTGCATAGCAACGAATGGAGAGCACTTTAATGGGGACAAAATCGATGTAGACTAAATTTTGTAAAATGAAGTTTTTATGCCTCAGTTCGCGTATTTATTGGACCTACCTCGTAAGCTGTTAAAACCCCGTGCACTATACGTATTATGTCCAGATAAAAGATTTCACGTGAATGCAAATGAACCGCGTTTCGCTGAGCTGAAAACCTATTCCCAAGTTTTGTAAGTTATAAAAACACTCTCGGCTAAGATTGCCGTTCCATAATATTTTGCCAAACTTCTCGTCTTAAACTTTACGCTCCCATTAGTTTCTGTACAGGGAAATAAAAACTCGGGAATGATATCGAACGCTAGAACTTATAATTTAATTTTAATGCCGCAGAATTCAAGATGATATTCAACGCATAAATGGACGAATCATTATACTCTATGCCATTTTGTTGCGCAAACGATAAGGGTTTTAAGTCATAACATAAATGTCGTGGTTTGAAAGGAAGGTCTTGAACCGAAATGAATATTTATCATCATGAAACGAAGGATTAACTTAATCATATGCCTTGTTATGAAATGCGCTTTGCACTCAGCATGACTCGAATTTGTGATCCAAGTTCGAATACTGAATGCCCAGTCATCAGTTATCCTTTAAGTAGCCTGCATCTCTCCAACTAGAGCTCCACTCCTTCCCTGTGCTTCGAGAGGCTGCTCGCAGAGCAATTTATTTTTCAACGGCACGCGTTACATCAGAGAAACGCTCGGTGTTTTTAGTAATACGAGACTTGGGGCTAAGGCAAGACGTGAAATTACAAAAAAGAGCATTGCAGCAGCTTCATTTCACATTAACGGTGAGCGTTTTTTGGATAGGTACAACTATAATAAGCTTACGACGGGTACATAGCACGAGTAAATAGTTTTTTATAAAATGATTCAACATGTTTCCCCTCCTCACGATGCCGCTCGTTATTTTAGGTACCTGTTTGTCTTACTTAACATAATTATTAGAACAAGCTAAAGGATACTCAATGAAAAGAGTTCAGGAAAAACTGGAATAGAGGATCAACTGGGGGTAGTTTGATTGAGTAGGATGGAGAGGGGGAAAACATACGCATGCATGTGGAAAATAAGGGTAGGATTACACAGGTGTACGGGAGGGCTGAAGGGAGAGAAGGGTGACCGCTTCAAGAAGGGGAAGGGAGAGATCTTGAGATCATAGAAGAGACGGGAACCTTGTAAACATGGCTGGGGATTGGAGTGCAGTGAGACGTAACAGGGTAGAGCCTGGTGGGATAAAAAAGTTAACGACACAACAGACGGACGATATATTTTAATGCAAAAAACTGAGACCGTTGCATCCTAATTATTCATCGAAATAGGCGATAAGGGTTAGGGTGCCATAATCACTGGATCCCAAGAAATAGGGACAACATACAATATACATGGGACAAGAAACCATGTTGAAACAGTCTCGGACTAAAAACGTCGTTTTAATTGAATTGCGTGTTGCGACCACACTCCTCGTCGGACCTTACCTTCGGACAATGGTTCTGTCTGGGTTACGAGTCTCTTGACCGCGTCCATCCTGCCTTTATCCCTTACTTTCCAACGGACGAGGGCTCTGCCTGGGTTACAGTGTCTGTAACAGCGTTCGCTGCTTCCGCACTCCTCGTTGGACCTTACCTTTGGACGAGGGCCCTGCCTGGGTTACGAGTCTCGTGGCCGCGTCTATCCTGCCTGTAACCCGTCCCAGGCCGTGTTCCACCATTCATATCAGCCATGATTCTTTCTTCAATGCCATGCGTTTCTTATGTACAATGACCGGTAAAGGTGGGACTTCACTCACCGGGACGGTTTATGCTTGCCCGCTTGGGCAGTCAATGAACATTTGTGTTGTCCGTTCTCGCGATAGGTTACCAAGGGTCTAGCCATCCATAATACTGAATTGCTTAAACTTATGTAAATGGTGTAATATGACAGATGTTGTATAATACACGATGTTTTTGGTAAGACTCGGCGTATTTAATGTGACTTTCCCAGATACCCTTTGTTTCGCATTCGAAACGCCACTTGCGACACTATCGTATAGAGTTTTAACCAATTCCTTTTGCTAAAGTATGATAAAAAATGGTCAAGGAACACTGCGCTTTGCATATTTTTCTGTAACATCACAATTCACCGAGAGAAAAAATTTAAACGCAAAAATTCAGAATTGTTGACTTTAAATGGTCAATTTAATTTATACCAACGGAGTAAATGAAAAACCTCGCAACGTTCTCTCAGCATTGAAATATTTATGATTTTACTCCGATGGGCTAATGCTCTTCTGCCCGAAGAATACCAGTCGTGATGTTAATCAACCATGATTCCAATGATCTGGCCTTCCTGTAATTTGTGATTTGAATTAGAAAGGCAGTAATGACTGTTACGTCAGTGAATTGTATCTATTTCCATTGCACCAACTCCCTTGGTAGTGGTGTACCTGGTGGTGGATCTCGAATTCATTGATATCATTGATGTGTGTATTCCGGAGATATGATTATTGAAAATATATTTAATTGAGGAAGTTTCCTGTGAAAAAGTAGTATTAATCAATGTCAAATGTATTGTCAGCAATTGCGCCGGTAATGTAAACTCTTTTTATATTAATTCAGCCTTAAAATAAATGGTAAAATCAACAGCGTAAAATAGTAACCTCAATTTAAACATCTCTTTTTGTTTGATATTACTATTTTTATCACCGACTCAGCTTAAGTATTTCTTCGGTGCACAGATGGCTTATAACACAAATGAAATATTTGGATGCACGAACTTGAGGGAAGCCAGTGGCCCGAAGTCATGACACTAGCCAAAACTCTCACTTCAAATTCCATTCATGCCGGCTGTCTTTCGAGTCATTAAAATTACATTCGATCCTTATTCCCTACACGAAAAAAGTCGCCTGAAATTTATTTGGTGAAAAAAATTTCCTCATTTAGTTTTTTCTTCAATAATTTGAAGATAAGTGAGTCAAAACGACACGTGTGTGAATCTCCATCACAAACCCCAGCTCTTTCAAGGGGAAAAAATTAAAAATCCGACTCTTTTAGGTCGGAAACTACATGATTTTCCGTTTTTGATGACATAAATTTGCAAAGTTAAAGCTTTCTAGTTTTCAACGGGGAAGCTTTCGCAATTCTTGGAACACCATAATCATTAGGGAATTTGCAGAAGAAAACGGATCCAATTTTAACATAGGTGTAACGTAGTACTTAAGGTTTTTCATTGCTCTAATTTATCAATATACTAACAATGAGCACTATTGACACTACATGAGCACTACAACGCTATGAGCAACGACTCGCACTGAGCATTATCCGTGCCCACAATTGGATCACCATAACAATAGAAGAAGCCAATTCACCTGATGGCTTTCGACAAATATTGGCTCGGCAACGTTTAGCAATAGCCACCAAAACAAAAAACTTGAAAAAATGGGAACACGTTGTCATTTTCCCAATAATATTATTGCTCCTTCGACTGACAGAACTAGCAAATGCGGCTTGTAAATAAATACGTTACCGACCTAGTGCCCCGAATTTTTCGCGAAGGAAACGAACATGGGCAGATATGCCACGTTCCGTTTAGAGTATTTATTTACCCACTTGTTTCGAGCGATGAAGGCTACCATTGTGCTCATAATTATTGATCTGTACGAGCAGCAAATCAGCGTGTGCCTTAGAATGCTGATAGCAAGGGATTTCATTTTATTCGCGATCTTCGGCTCACCCGACAAGGGGCCTACAAATACGAGGTCTGTTCAAAAAGTATCGCGACTTTTATGTTTGTTCAAAAATTATTTATTTATTCATGAATATCTATTTTGACCCTTTCAAAATAATCCCCATTATATATTTTATACTTGTGCCAACGTTTTCTCCAATTCTCTTAGCACTTCAACGCTCTTCGTCGTTCACATCTTCTCGGCCATCTGAGAACATTTTGTACCACCGGTAAACGTTACTTCGGCCCAAGATAGCTACTCCATGTACCACAGTCAAAATTTGGAATGCTTCCGCCCACTTTATTTTGTTTTTCACACAAATTTTGATACGAATTCTTTGAGCCATTTTTTGGAGCAGGAAAAATTGGAAGACAAGCCAAAACACGTCCAAGCAAACACCTGTCCACAATTAACTGAGCATTCAAAATGGCCGAAATTTTCGGTATAAGTGAGAGACATAAGTACCAACATAACGCAAACAAATCGAAAATCAAATATACGTAACCCCCCAAAATTCAAAATTCGCGATACTTTTTGAACAGATCTCGTTGAGTAAATATCTAATAAAGTGAGCGAAGGGGTCGCGAAGTATGCAGAAATATAAATAACCATTGAAGTTATGAGAGGAATTTGAAATTAATAATCATACGGCTTCCCATTCTGCTCATTAATGCCAATTCATTAATAATGTAGATCAAATACTCGCAGAGATTTTGTCAGCCCAATGAGAACAAATAAGACGAGAACATTTGAAACTCACAACCATGAATTCTGCATCTTAGGGGATCATATAAAACGTTGTCACTCTTTAATTAATTTACCTTTTCGCGCTCTTTTTATTGGGCAAGTAACAAACAACAAGATAGTTTCAATGTGTTAAAACCTTCATAAAAATTATCAATTCATATAATATACGAGCATCGTATATATTAACTGATCAATTTTGGGATAGCAAATCCTAATCTCTTTAGGCAATGGGTTTAAAATTTTGTTTATTAAAAATGCTAAGGAACGATGGGGAGTAGAGGTGGTTGCACAGCTGAAAAGGGAATGATTATGAAAAAACATAATTTATTATTAATCTAAATATTTTATGGATAACGTTTTACTGAAAACACGTACAGCTTAATATCGAAGGAATTGTTGGGGTATGGAATGACACAGAAAGACATATTTCAGTGAGTAAAAAGGCAGACGGGCGAAAATACTGACATGGGTCAATCATATGTGAAACGAATTAAAAAATCCAGGAAAGATAGTGACGCAATGAATAAGCCAAGTGCGAATATGGTAGCTTAGTGGATAGAAAGCTGAGCTAATTAATAACCCGGGTTCGATTCCGGTGAAGGATCCGGGCTTCGTCAGCCGAGTGGCGTGATTTTTAAGGAACCGGAACTCCCTTGTTAACCATGGGCGACACAGGTAAAGGAATTGACCCCCTAACCTGATGCCAGAATTACTGGCACCGTTAGGCTTAGTCTTGACTGATCTTATTCAAAACCGACCTTCGGGTTGATACCTGTGGATTTTCAATTAGGATACTATGAGGTCAAAATTTGAAATTTCCCTTTTGAATATTTTCTCCCTGTGTAATTATTGCTGCAATTTTAATTATTCATCAGTATAATAATAGCTGGCATTAATGGAAATACCAATAAAAACGAATTAGCATGAAACAAATAAATGTTCTAGTCTACTTGAGAGAGCACATTGCACGACTTTGTTTTTATTTAGCATATTAATATTATGAAGAACAATCACCATAACTTATATGATGTGTCTGACTTTTAATTGTAGTTGCATAACGCTGAATGGATATTTATTATATCTACATGCTTATTAAATACTTTATTTGCAGTGATTATTCCTCCTTTTACCTTTAAATATGCTTTCCTCATTCGGTTTACTAAACCTTGTACCTTACCAGTTTATCGTTGGCAAGGCACCCTTTGCATTTTATATTTCAAAAACCGGCAGTAGATGATATTATGACCTTGTGGATAGCCATTTACTCAATTTTCTATTTTAATTAACTATTTTAATTCCTCCTCCTTTGTTAACACGGAAAAATAATACTAAGTTAGGCAACTACGTGATGAAAGTTTATCCAAATTTACTTCCTGCATATTAATTTCGAAGGCCCGATTAAGAACTTTAGCCAATACTGGCTCATGTCAACACACACGAGTGATTTTTACCAGTACTTCTTCAC
The DNA here is from genome assembly GCF_022747635.1 of Hetaerina americana. Lineage (NCBI taxonomy): Eukaryota > Metazoa > Arthropoda > Insecta > Odonata > Calopterygidae > Hetaerina > Hetaerina americana. Next base: position 78,111,513 of record NW_027286985.1, read on the forward strand.
ATGTTTTCTCTGAGTCAAATTCGTAGTACGTGAAAAGAGTTAGGACACATTTTCATTCAATAAAGTTAATATTTGCGAAGTGGCGGTAAATACAATAATATAACGAATACAAATGTAAGAAAGAGCAGAAGAAAAAACTAGATTCTATCCTCACGTCTGTGAGCGTACACGTCCGAGTGAGAATGGAGGGCGAGGGAGGCATCATCGTCCACGAAGGAGGGATTAGAAATCAAATCAAAATTATCGATTTATTTTTCAACTGACGATTTGATAACCTTTCTACGTATATAGTATTTTCAATTGAATCCCGTATCCAATCTATATAAAATACGCTATTCTTTTCACTCTTCTACCCCCCTTACCGCCTGGACTAAAAATGTTTATCCAAACTATCATTTTTTGCAGCGTGATTATGTCACAGTTCAGTACGGTGGTAAACGTTATTGCTCCTAAGGTAGCCTATGACATAGCAACAGCTATATATTTCCAAAGTGAATATATTCATTCTTTATTCAAGCTTCTGCACGTTCGAATTAAAAAAATAAAATACGCATGCAAATTAAATAAGAGAAAAAATCGAAACTAATGAGGAACGGAAAACACTTGCTATGACACTAATAAAATAAAATTATCAATATATATATATATTCCCAAGCCGAGTTGTGCGGTCGCTTGCCCTCGCCGAGTGCCTCAGACTTTGACGGACTCAAATGAGAGAGACACTCATCCAAACCTGGAGTGCAATTCGGTGAGATTAGAGCTCACCGTGGGTTGCCGATTTTGGCAAATGGTAAATGGGCCTTTTAATTGCACGTGTGCCGTTTCAATGCGTCCAAGCACAGCGACGCGACGTGACGTTGGGATGGCGTCCGCCTCGCATCTCAGAAACTCAGCCAGAAGGAACGTTCAGAATTCGGGCGGAGATAAGTATACAAAACATTGGCCATTCGGGCAACTGAGCATGAGCGGGAAATGCGGGAGTGCTCAGCTAAAAAAACCTTCCGACTGGTGAACACGATGAAAATCATGTCCCGTACAGCAGGATGGTAAAATTCCGCTCAACATCCCATTTTCTCCTCCACTTGTCGCTTGGATTTCGTTTTTTTGGGATACTTTTGGTCGACATGTATTGACTCATTCCGAGGGCCTCTGAAAAGGCTTGGTTCACCTCTCCATTTAGCATATGGAGAGATAGAAAGAAGACAGAATGGTGTTTTTGCTCACGCCAAGCCCCAGAAGCTCCGAGAATCCGCAATGTGTTAATGCCATGCAAAAGTGTTTTTTATCTGATAAATTCTTTATTGAAGGCGTTTGGTAGAGAATATTTTTTTTAATTCCAACACGCTTTAGTAAAAATTCAATTAATCCATTCGTATTTTCATAATAATACTAGGTATATAAGCAAAAAATTTATACAATCAAATGAGTTTAGTAAAATATAACTCATAATAGGCATTGTTCGCGTATTTATGAAGGCTGATAATAATTGAATTAGCGCTACTCATAAAGACCTCATTAAAATTTTAACATTGAGTTTTGTCGTATTATTTTTCAAGGCTGCCTTGTGTGCTATAGTTAACTTAAATGCCCATTAAAGAGAAACATCTGAGCTTAAATTTAGATTAATTGTTATCTCTATTTGAGATATTTTCCATTGCCGACGAAGTGACTAATTTTTCAAAAAATTACTTCCACGTTTTTATTTCGCTACAACTAGATGTCCACCATCCTATCGCGGGAAATAGAGCTTGAGGGTTTGATAGCCTATGATGTGCCACCAAACGTCCTCGAAAGTTCACCAAAAAATGCAGCCTAATGTCCCCGGCACTACCGCATCTTCCGATATGGCCCCATTGGGAGCCCAGGGTCCGATTGGGAGTCAATCGATCCCAAAGTTTCCAATGCCGTGATCCAAAGACATCCTTGAAGTCCTCCACGGTCAGCGCGATCAACACTACCTTCGTCTGCCGTTCGAACACTTTGGCGTCAAATATTCGCTCATTTAACTTGATTTGCACTCCGTAAAGAAAAGTGCCCACTATTTCAGGCAGCTAACTCTTTTGCAGCCGCAGCCATTCAATTGTTACGGTGAATGATCACGATTATTTTAATGGACCGCCGCTCAAGAAGCGGTGGGTCGGTGGGAGTGAACCGATTGTTCTGCACCCACTAAACTCCGTAAACGTGGGAAGAGCTCTAAAAATCAACAGTCGCCGACTCCAGAAATAGTAGATGGGAAAATCCATTCGGAATTCACCGGAGATTACACATGTCTTTGCGCTCCGTGATGCGTCACGGCGATATTACGATTTATCGACTGATATGTGCAGCGCTTATGAGTTATCATATTTTTGCCGCAAAGCAAATGCCTACATTAAGTTTTAAATACCTATTCACCTTAGATAAATAAGGAGTTTTAATAATGAGAACATAATTGGAAGATAATATAAAATCATGGTACTTTATATACTTTGTGGATATTAGTAGGTGTTCGATCGAGTGGAGTAGAGGACGCCCTTGGATGCCGAAGACAGGAGTATAGGAATAGACTGGAGGCAAAGGGGGCTAATTCGCAACCTCTTTATGAATCATATGGCACAAGTTATGGTTACGAAGATAGAATTAGAATGGAGAGGGATAGAAAGGCGAGTGAGACAGGATCATCTGTTATCACCGGTAATTTAAAACTGATATGATTTCAAGATGGTTATACTGTTATGATGAAGATACCTTATGAGTGGCTAGGTAAGATCTTGAGGTGTAAATAAAGTAAACTGAGAGGTGATAAGTCCAGGTGTGCAAATAATCAAACTGCAGCTGTTCAGAGGTTACGGAACAGTTAGAGTGCTTTCCAGGGATAATGCGAAACGTATGAAATGAATATTAACCACATAAATACCAAAATAATGAGAATCTCAAGGAGTACGAAACACACTTTCAACTTTCAAGTATGAGAAAAAAACTGGAGTAAGGGAAGTACCTGCGAAAGGTATTTCGTTCCCGGCGGTGTTGAATATTTTTCAGTGGTATCTCGATCTCTACTTGAGGTGCTTTGTGGAGGGGACTTTGAGTGAGTACGCCGTCCGTCGGATGGGACATTAAACTGCGGGCCCCTTGGCGCCTTTCGTAACGAGTAGACTAATGCCGACGCCGGGTTTCTCTCCTCCCTTCATCCTTTCCTGTCAATCCCCTATGGCGCAAATGACCTCAGCTGTCGGTCGCCTCCCATAAATGCTACTACTAGGGATTTTGGCAATAATTTTAAGGCAAACGGATGAAATAATATTGACATCAGAAGAAGAATTTCTATGGCGAAAGACACGGTTGCTTCTCCTAAACTCTTTTCTCAGCAAACAAACTCATGGTGTTTATAATCACATTGATCCTAAATTATAGCAGAGGATAATAGTTGGAGAAATAGTGCAGGTTAGGAATCAGACGATGTGAAGTGAAACACGGTTTCGAACTGTTTACTCTCTATCATAGGCACGTATCGAATAACAGTCTGATGGCTCATTCCGTCCAGAGCGTGCATAAACGTTCCCCACACCACGCCCTCATAGGCAACACCTGGACATCTCTTAAAAATTCTTTGGTAATTCAATCAGGGATCCAAAATGGGAAACCGCCTGGATATCTAGGTGAACATCTTCCCTCTGCCACCGTGGAGATAATTCTGAATGTAATATGGGTGGTTGAATTCGGGGTGAAATTTTTCTTAAAGGAATAGACAAAGACATTTATGTCAAGCTGAAGATAAAAACTAAAAATAACAAAAAACTAAGGATCAAAAGCAGATTATGGGCTTTCCCTGTAAACTGCTACATTTCTTTGTGGCTTGTCATAATGACCACTTTGGCACTTGGAAATATTTTAACACGCGAAATTTCCTTCATCAGCGCCTTATTATTCCCTAAGTTATCGGTTGTAAAATGATACCTACATACTTTTCTTGTCTTTCTCGTCGAATTACTCGTTATTCTAGCTTGCATTTCAGACTTTAATACGCCCTTATCAATAACACCAAACGCTGTTTTCTTAATCCTTGGATATTCTCCGGTATATTCCTCTCTACTCTTTTAGTTTCAAACATTTCTTCGAATCTTTTTCTCTTTGAGCATCTTTTTTTCGCCATCTACCATTATTCTCTGAATATCCTCCTTACAGCGAATATTTATGTGCCCACTTACGGAATATAAACAACACTCTATCAGATTTATTCAAACCCCCCTATTTCCATGTGTAACATATACTTGAAACTCCTCATATTATCTGAGGCACCAAAACAGCTCGCAACTTCGTCATTAATTCCACTATGAACTCAGCACTAACTCTATTCCCTCGGCTGACTGGTTAATTTAAATTCATAGCCCAAAAATCTGACCCGCAAAACGACCTTCTTTCATCAGCCCCTTCTCTTTCAACACCATTTACCTATCACTCTCTTACAATTGCGATTTTACATCCACTAATCCGATTCGTAACCACATTCCGAGCCACGTACAGGTCGTGATGAGGCAGGGGAAAGTATTTGCACGAAATATTTACACAATCTTTTTAATAACATGGGAGCGCCTGGAAGGTGTTTCAATTGGTGTGAGAGGCTAACATAAGGTTGGACGAGTTTGGGCCTTCTCTCGTAGCCTCAGAAAAAAAAGACCTACGCAGGGAAACTCTCACCCTGAAAAGAGAGGATGAGTTGGCGCGAGGAGAGTGGGGAGGGAGCCAGTCCACGGGGCCGCCGTGAGGTCATGCCTCACCCCAACCACCCTCCGGGTCCCCCCTCCTCTGCCCTCCCACCTATCTCCCGTCTTCCACTCCCTCTCCCGCGAGGGGTAAGGGACATGCGCATTGGGGATGGGGCCTTTCTGCCCTCCCGCCCTACTTCCTCCCTCCCCTCACTCACACACACTTACATACACACCCCTTACGTCCTCGACTCACACCACCTAACCCCCACCCCCTTCAGGCCCTTTAAACCGGGGGTGTAGCTCTCTCCCAGTTCAACCTCGCGACGCGCAGCGTGAGTGAAGAAGATAGCTGGGCTCGCCCGCTCAGACTCACGCAGTCACTCACTCAGATACGTTGTATACACACCACACACACACAAACGCGTGGTATCTGCTCTCATCTGACCGCGCCGCCCGAGAAGTTTACGCCCGCCAGGGAAAAAACACTTGCAGAACCCATCCCGACCTACGCGTTCCGGGAGTGTTTCTTACGGGGTCACTTTCCGCGGGCTTCACGGCGGGAAAAGGGGGCCGGTTCCTCCCCGCTTCCTCCTTCCACCAGGCCACACGCACGAGCGTGTACGCAGGCTCGCATCCACGCCCCTCTTCGTCCCCGCGAGGCGCACTCGGTCGTCGCGGCCACCGGAGCATCCCCGGCGAGGGAAAGACCGCAGTTGTTCGCGCGGAAAACGCTCGCGGGGAGATCCTCTTGGAACGCGAAATTCGTGAGGGTGGAAGCTGGAGAGCTTAAGCGTACCGCGGAGTCTGCCCTTCCCCAGCGGTGTTAGTTTTAGGGGTGTTGGCCGAGTTGTGAGGGGAAGGGGAGGTGATAGCTCCGGGTCAATCTCTCAAAACATTTCCGCGTCCATTTCCTTTCCCCGCACCCACTTTACACGTACTCTTTCCTCAGGCCAGTAGTAGGCCGACGGTGTGGAAGGAAGGAAGGAGGTAGAGGGATTACCTCCTCTGGCCGATGTCCAAGAAGGCAATCGTGGTTCGGGCGTTTGTTTTCCTTTCAGTCGGAGAAAGGGGATCGGGAAGTGTTAAGTCCGCGCAATTGCAGGGTCTTGGTGTGGGTCGAACCTTCACTCGTAGTCTTGACCTGCGTGGCAGAAGCCATATATATCGTTTTTACCGGAGACTGAAGAATTTATTAGCTTCGTACGGTATAGAGTATCACGGCGCAAAGAGGGACCGAAAAATGTGGTAGGACTAGTACTACATCAAAACTCCATCCCGCGTTTCGAAAAAAAATATACAAGGGGAAACGGTCAGAGAGTCGAACACAAACTCCATCATTGGAACAAAAAGCTCCGGTACCGCAATTCCTCCCCTCCCTTCCCCGTTGCCTCTCTTGTTTATTTCCGTCACTTTAGACCAGGGGGCATAGGCAAATCATCATTGCCATCTTCAGCGTTTCCAGGATCCCTTGTGTCAGAGCCTTCCTCCCTTGGAGTCCTTCCGCGGTTGACCTCGGAGCAGCTGTAGGAGGAGGGAGACGAGGCATTGGTGGGGTGGCAAGCGAATAGGGACGAAGAAGGCAGGGAGGGAAGGGGAAGTAGGTAAGCAGGGGAGAGGGTGTGGGATCGGCGGAGGGAGGGAGGAGGAAGACGGAGAAGAGGAAATCGGCTGCGTGCTCCGACGTCCGCTGAGATCGCTGAAGCGAGGACGACGTCGAATTCATGGCGCTGACGCTGAGGCTGAGACAGTTCGAAGGAGGGAGATGGAAGGGGGAGAAGGTGGCAAAGGTGGAATTTAGAGGTGAGTGCCTTTCAATGATATCTTTATCTTTTCGAAAACTCTTCACTCGGTGCTGAGAAACGATCGTTAGCGTTGATTGCCGAACGCCCGTTGGTTGGAACTTTGGGCTTGGGACATTTTTCCTACTTTCATCTCTCGTTTCGCCTGGTTCTGTCTCGGGTTTCGGCAGACAGCGGCGCGTGCGAGGTAAATAAAGCTTTTTGCGGGGCCACCTCGAGAAGGAAAAATATAAAGATATTCGTGCGTGAGAAATAATATTTTTTATTCGCGATAAATAATGGTTTAGGTTCAATAGAGACGAGTGGATGAACATTTTGACGCTTGGGAAATAAATTCTCAGCGAAATGGGGTGAGTGAAACAATGATTGAATTATGAAATCTGCAATATGTAAATAAAATTTAAGGCCAAGACGGTGAGATATCATGGCATTTCAGGATATCTTCTACTTCTGTTCTATCTAGACGTATTTTTGTAAGATTCTCATTACTCAGTGATCCATATACTCTGTATTGTTGTCCATTATACTCTGATCAGTTGTTTATTGCTATCAGTGATAAATTTTTTTGAATGACAAAGTAAACATTGTCATAACAAAAATATGGGAAAATGCTATGCAGAACATTAAAGTCAATACTGCGTTGATCGATGTGATGTCTGACCACATAGATTTAGTTGATTTATAAATTGGCAATGAGGTTTTGTTAAAGGAATGCTGTCATCATTCTTTGATCTCCGTACATCTAATAACTACGAAGTCGAATAAGCGCAAAAACCATGCAAAAAGAGGTTTACTTGTCGAAGGGGAGTTTGCTGGATGAACAAGAGGGAAAACCAATCAGATTGTCAACCGCTCACTTTGGCGGCCCCGTCGAGCCGGTTTCTCAATTCAACGGTACTCTCCGAGTGCCATGCATCATTTGGACGGTCTTTGTTCCACCCGTGCAAACTACTATCCGCGCAACAATACTGATAGATCGATGAAATTATGTCCCCCCATTACAAAGTAAATTAGGAGGGCGGATATGCACAGCAGCACCTGCATAATTATGCTGGGTGACTTTTAGGCAAAGCACCTTCGTGTGATATTAACACAACCGATCACCATCATGACGTCTTGCAAGTGCCGTTTGTTTTCACAAGCTAAACACTCCAGAATCATGGGCCTCTGTAAAATAGGTATTGTTCAGGAATATAAAGCGAGCCGTGAGGAATTTTTCTGACCTACGTCTCCCGAAGATTTACCCTACTCGTGTTGTGTTGGCTGTCAATATTTGAATACCAGACATCTTTGTCATTTGTGATCGAACCGATGAAATCAAGAGATTCAGCACTGGAATCAAAGAAATATTGAGGAGAGAGATGCAGAGGAATAAATATAAACTGGCTGTAATATATACTGGCTCTTATGACGGGAAAAATTTGGACCGAGAAAATAGTCATGTGGGACAAAGAAATGAAAATCGAAATGAAAAATAAAATAAATTCTTATCATGAAGTTCAGCTGTGATCGCTCTCACGATTAGAAAGAAAAATAACTCCCGCGTTCGGTGTGGTTAATCTTTGCAATACCGCGAAATATGTGAAAATATATATCATTTATTCGCTTTTTAATATTTTTCTGACGTGCATGTTATCCTGGTTGAATGAATGTCCCGGAAAAGTTTTAGATTAAAAAATCCTGATATATTGAAATGATATCGTAAGGACATTCAACAGCTCTTTCGTTTACTTTTCCATTTCCATTTTTCATTAGTTTGCTTTATTTTTTACGTATAATGTTATTTACAGCCAAACCGAGACATTTTTACGGGATTTTAAATACACCGTGAACAGCTTAGACTGGTGCATTATAAAAATATAGTTTTCTAATGGTTAATAATTCTAAAAATCCTTGTTTAGGTCAATCAATTATTTAAAAACCTCTCTAAAATAATTATTCAACCAAAAAGCGCCTGCCGGGGTATACGATTTTTGTTGTGATCTATTTTAATCATATCCAACGACACTGATATAGCCATTTCTCATACATTAATACGTATGAGCTTAGTTTATTTTCTGTTATGTGCTTCACTTATGTAAATTAACGTCCTTAGAAACCATTCCATCGCATTGTGATATAATTTTTCTCTCGTTAAAAGTGTTCATTCAATGTGTGTGTGTGTATATATATATATATATATATATATATATATATATATGTATGTATATAATATGTTTGTGTGTATATATATATATAACAACCTTTGACAACAACAAACAATATAAGAACATAAAAAGATCACTCACACGTTATTTCTTGATCATTTCGAAGGAATTCAACTCCGTCTTCATCGGAAGAAATAGAAGTAATGACGAAGAATAGAAGCAATAGAAGTAAGTAATGAGTATCAGTCATTACTTCTATTTCTTCCGTTGAAAACTGAGTTGAATTCCGTCGAAATGATCAAGAAATAACGTGTGAGTGATATTTTTATGTGTTCTTATATTGTTTGTTGCCGTTAAAGTTTGTTATTCAACACTCCCGTGTTACTTCGACGAAATTATATATATATATATATATATATATATATATATATATATATGTACAATAACGATGTGCAGAAATTTACGTGAAAATAATGAGTTGAAAAAAAATTAATTTCACATTCATTAATTTTAAAGTCTTGACTTAAGAGGTCAGGGTTACAGGAGGAGGTTCTGTTGTTTAAATCGAGTCACCTATTCATGTGAAAAAATAAAAGGAGCGGAATAATATTTTATGACGTTTCAATTTTAATTATCATGTTTATCTTGTGAAATAAAGTCATTCATGGGCATGCGCTGCTGCGTAACCTCTTGGCAACGAAGAAAATCGAAGGAAGACGCTTCTTTAAAGTTTATTCTCTTCATATCTTGGTGATCGTTCGTTAATTTAAGAAGCGAACGCTTAAGATAAGTAATAAATAATGAGAAAAAATAAAAATATTTTACCCTGACTCCAACGTTCACATATTTAAATTCCACGAAGTATTTCTTTTCATTTAAGTGTTTATGTATGAAAAACCTTTATTTGATCAAAATTTTGTCCCTGGCTATTATTTTTCTTAAAAATGACGCCAGCTTAAGGGATATTTAATGCGAATTCGTAAAGAAATTGAAAACTTCCCATACAGAAGAAATTGAGGAAATTCCCCGCCGTCTGCCGCGCTTTACTTGGAAAGACGAAGCTATATTTATCTTCGCAGCAGCGGTAATCCCATGAGAGCAGCAAATAGATTTTAAATTTTGTTTGTTTATGGCCACGGGAAGGATTCGCGAGTTGGAATTTAAAACGAAACTAAAGCATGTATTTTACATGAACATCAAATATGTCAATAGTTGATCTCTTATACTTATGTAATATTTCCCGTGGTTTTGCCTCTCGTGCGAAGTTTACGTTCGGAGTATTGATAGGCGTATTCCATTAAATGTCTGAGGGTTGAAGTCATGTCTCTGAGAACTGCGATGTTAAGGGGTCACTATGCGCGGAGAGTGTTACTTGTCTGGACTTACTTATGATACTCACGAGTGAGTCTTGAGAAAATAGGCAGAATATTCCCACATCGACGACGGAGATATTTGTAGTATTTTTGCAGTATGTTTTTGGACAAAAGCAAACGTCCATTTCCCATCTTTGTTCAACTTGCCCATAATTTTCTTATTTGCCGTTAGAGAGGTTGGGTGGTAACTTTATCCGTTAATTAATATTTTTACCTGGTTCTAGGCTTATTTTCCACCATATCTTCAAATTTATTTCATTTTATGATATTATAATTGATATTTAATTTTTTATACATTTTTATTATTCTTACTAATCTTTATTGGTGTGAACTCTACGAAACCCTCATTCAATGTCCCTATCCGAATGAAATCAGTCCAATAAGTGAAATCCCTGGTGTCAGACCTGGAACATGATGCATCATATTATATCAATATTTAATTTTTGCTTCAATATGATACTAAATCAAACCACGCACATTAGCATCATTTCTGCATTCTCTTCGTACTCTTTCGCTATTAAAATTGTATGGATTTCTCAATTTGTTTTTTTTTTCTGTTTCCAGTCATAGTTACTCAAGATTTTAATATACATTGGAATTACCTAACTAAATCGTTAGGGATAAATAGTTGTATTATTTAACAATTAAATATAAATATTATTTTACACTTCCTAATAACCTTGAAATAATATTCCCAAGCCACATTCTACCTGTACAATGTCGTAATTCAAAGCTAGTACGAGTATATATTAATCACTTACAAGAAGTGCTTGTATATAGTTTATTAAACTTATCGTGATGTAATAAGCTTTAACTAACACTCATTGATTTTCTCCTCTTTATAGTCTTGAGTTCCCTCATTGCATTCCCTTCATATCAAAATTAGTACGGGGCAACATCATCATGCTTTTCCATAGTGTCTGCCTCGGAATGAGAACTCTTAAAATTAGTAAACGAGCACTCAAGCAGGATATTCACGTACACTAGTTAGTTTTTTCCCGAGGTGATTATTGCAACTTCGGCGTCACACCGTTGAACCGGAAAATTGGAATTTGCGCCGCGAGATCTTCCGTCACCCTGTAAGGAGAGAACGCAAGCAAAATAAGAAAAAAATACACCGCACGTGAGAGAGATGATTGCAGAGGTACAAAAAAATTGTACTTTGTGCGTCGCCGGGTCGTTTCGCCAGGTGAGGAACTCTTGTCTATGTTCGAGTTTCGATTTTGCTTCCAGCCGCTTCTCAGGTGAGGCGTTACCATGGAGATGGTTCCATCCGCCACTCGTGTCTTTTTGTCGCTTAATCCCGCTTTCATTCTGCTGCGAAAGGGGCGAGGGGACATTTTTTATTAAGGCCGGAACGGAAAAATCTCACCCAAAAAAACGAGTACCTCCCCATTCGCACGTTTATTTCACGTACCTACGCTTCGGTCCCCCACGGCCATCTTTCTCTGGTCTCTGGAAGCATTGTAACAAGGGAGTCAAGTCGAAGAAAGTGGTTGGGTCAACCTAAGTGCGGAGGAGATGAAGCAAAGAAAGGCATCAATGATGAATTGTCTGTGCTGCGGTCGAAGTAATCGAGTTTGAAAAAGGAGGAAGAACTATGTGTAAGCTTTCTCATGACATAATGCGCGGGTAGAATCATTATTGGGAAATAATTGAACTGGACCAATGTGCCAATGGATAAAATTTGGTAATAATCCATTGAAGAAGTAAAATGAGAAAAGAGGAGTTATATTTGAGAGTAGAGGAAAAGTAATAGAGGAAAACGCCCAAGACAAAAATAAACGGTTCGGCACACCATCAACTAGTGAATTTCAATATAATAAGTAATTCAAAGGAAAAACAAACGGGTTAAAGGGGTGAATAATTAGTGAAAATTTAGACACAAAACTATAGGAGGGGTCATGGTAGCAAGTGAGTATAGCTTTCAGAATGTTGACAGGAGGGCATCAGGTTAAAGTCTGGGTTAATAAAATTTGATAATCACAACCTAAGTCCATCGTTGCGATTCTCTGGTTGCTGAACCTTATTGGGAAGTAAATTGGTGGCAGAAATAGGGGGACTAGGCTCGCATACCTTGTTGATGTGTAAATATTGCGCCCCGAGACGCATATTTTGGGGTTGACTCTATCTTCGCCTTCCAAAACCAACCTTTGGATCAAATACTGCGGAAAATGGAAACATCGATGAAAAAAATTATCGAATAGTAGGAAATAAATGGAAGAATTCACCTTTTGACCTTTCAGGTAAGATGACAATAATCACCTAACCACCGAAATAATCAACACATAGGTTAGTTTTTGCGTGATAATAGAGTCCTACGTGATAATACAGTCCTATGATGTACAAATCAGGGTAATTATGAGGCCAGTTCTTTTCCCTGTGTCACCTGTAGTTACCCAGGAAGATCTGGCTCCCGAAAAATCACGCAGCTTGGGTGAAGAAATAGGTACCTAGAGGCGTCAAGGTTAAGTACCAGAGCTCAGCCCACTGGTATACTATGCTTCCTGAGGTAAAAAAATCTATAAAAAGGCTGTTCAAAGTTAAATAACCAAGAAATTCCAAGTATGTGACATTCATTTGTATTGTAACTCCGATTAGACCGTAAAGAAGATAAGTTGCAGATGAATATAACGAAAATACTTCGATTTTTCAATTTCAAGGGTTTTGAAAAAAATTGAATACCTCCGTTTTAGTTCATTAATTAGGAGCGTTGCATCATAGTTGAGATAGCTTTCGTATAGATTAGAACACCGACCTAGGCAGTCCGTCACAACCCTACATATGTATACACTTAAACGAATTAGCATCATTTTTCTGATTTGTTTTCTGTACGGCAAGACTTTTCGCTGGTATCCTGATTATCTATTTATGTCATGTGGGTAGAACTGAAAGTGAATTACACCGTCTGTCGAATGGGACGTTAAACAGTGACACTCTTCGGCACTTTTCGTAAAGAGTTGGCTACTCCATTCCCTTGAATATCCTCAGTCCATCAAATGGCCCACATATTTGGAGAAAATAACCATAGCTGTCGGTTGCCACCCTCTTATTAATACTGAAACTTTCCATTACGTTTCCCACGCATGAAATGTATAACAGGCCGCCATTTACTGAGCACGTAGAAATTTCACTGTAGCGAACCCAGCGGGGGGGGGGGGCTTATTAGGCTCGCGTCACGGAGGAATCCGGGAGTACTTCGAGCAGCAAATACATTCCGGCTCATTCGGAGCTCCTGTGGAGATGGGATGAAATTTGCTTTAACTGTGGGGGAGGGTTTCCTGGCGGCGCAGAACGAATCTGTCCTAGTGCAGAAGGGGGGCGAGGCGGAGCCATCCGGCGCATGCTTGAATTTTTTTGGATGGGAAGACTAAGAAAACGCAATCAATTTGCACACCTCTAACGAGCGCAATTGATTGTCTTTCTCCTCGACTCATTATACGTGGCGCTGTTTTCTTTTTTTTTTTTGCTTTTAAGGAAATTAGATTAAAAAGTGTCGGCGTGAAATGATTGTTTCCCGGAGACGTTTTTCTATTATAAATGAAAGCTTTTATCCCCCATAGCCTGTAGGATTCGTTAGCTTTGTTATGAATATTGAGTCATCGGGAAGAGGAAAATTCCAATTCAGAGCACCTTTGTTATCGATTGAATGATTGAAATTCAGTTGTGACGATAAAAGCTATTTTCATTACGATTTTTTTTACCTCTGAAGGAAACCGGAGTTCCTCGCGTCCGTTTAAGTTATTTTTATAGTGTGTATCCTCGGTCGTGAGAAATCGTTGTGGTCAGCTTAAATAAAAAAGTTTCAACTTTTAGCAATACTCGTAGGAAGATTTTATGAGTGAAACTGAAGACCATTTGCTGCAGATACAGTCCCCATATCATTCAAGCCGTGGATTCTCTAAAAGATGTTTAGGGAATGCCATGTGTTCGCTCTGATGTCGGTATTCATGTAGCGGGTCAGTATCAAAACATTGCAAGGGCTGGAGAAAAATACGTCGAATCAATTTTCAATCGAAGTATAGAAATTTTAATAATGTCCATTACACCACGACTGTATGTCAATTTTTTTCATACATGGTTTGTGTAAACACTATCAGGAAACGTTTGGAAATATAAATTTATTTCAGAGATTGCTACAACGCCTCAATATTCTTCGAAGTAGGATTTTTTTGCTAGTTAAGCGAGTCAGTGACATCAATTTGCACGATAAAGTAGCCTTCGTTGAGCCCAAGGAAATTATTCATTTATTAAATTTGTAACTTTCATCGCTTTAATCTAGCCCTTTTTATAAATTTGGCATTTTCGAAAGAATTAGGATAGCTTCCGCTGGGTCTTCTATCGCGATGCACGCCTGCGCCGTTGAGTTCGTGGTTCTATGGGCCCGCATCGCTGCGTTGGAGGGTATCGTGGCCGAGCTTCGGTCTAAGGGTGGCGGGTAGGTTGCTCTTGTGTGGAAGGGCCTGACTCGGGGTGGAGTTAAGAAAACACGCCGCGCAAATTGGGCCGCACGGATTCGTCCGAATGCAACATGCGGCGGCGTAATCGAGAGGCCCCCGGGGTCCGATTCTTTGACGGGGGCGAGGTGCCGCTCCGGAAGCCAGAAGGTTGTGTCGCGTAGTAATGGGTGTAAGTTAACGATGCGGCGAGGAATGGGAGATGCGAAGGCAAACCTGATCCCCGTAGCCAAGCGATATCTACTGCCCCTACAACCGCCCCTGTGAGAGCACCACCCAGAAGGAACCGTCAGAGTGGGAGAAGGGGATTCTAATGATAGGCAGCAGTAACGTCAGACGTGTGATGGTGCCATTACGGGAGAGGGCAGACTATGAGGGTGTGAGCCAGCGCCTGACGGCATGGTGCATTCCTAGTGGTGGCGTTCTTCAGGTGACGAAGTCAGGTGATTGGAGTGGCGGCTGCGGGCACGAAGTGTTCCAGGCTGCGTTGTTCGTGACTCATGTTGGCGTCAACGATGCCGTCGACCGTGAATCTGAAGGGTTTCTGCAATCCTTCAGGAAATTGAGCTCGGAAGTGAAGCGGGTGGGTGGTGTCGAGGAAGTTGATGTGACGCTCTCGATCTGCAGCCTTGTCCCAAGGATTGATACAGGACTCCTGGTTTGGAGCCGAGTGGAAGGCATCAATTAGAGGTTGCGCGCTTTTTGAAGGGATATCGGGGCGTCCTTCATCCAGCGATCCAGTCGTGTAGGAACCCCCTGAACCGTTCAGGTGTTCACTACACGTCTGAGGCTGCCAGGTGGGTAGCGGTTAGGATATTCGAGAACTGCAGGGATTTTTTAGATTAAAGTGTAGGTCAGCGTGCAGGTCAATTAGTAGATCTGTAAAGTCTTCTTTGCCAAATTATTTAACTTTAAATTAAGTGAGGTTCAGTGCTAGCAATAGTTCATTTAACACCAGTCAGATAGCATTGAACGGAAAATTTAATAAGGGATTCAATATTAATAAGAAGATAATCCTCGTTAAAAATTCAAAAAACCTTAACGCCAAGGGAACTTTATCTGTATTTGTAGTTAATTTCCGAAGGTTAAAAAACAAAGTCGCGGAATATCATCACTTTATTTAAAGCGCAGGCATAATTATTGAGACTGAAAGCTGGTTATCCACTGATATTGTCGACGGTGAAATTTTCCCAAAATCCTTTTCCATATACCGAAATGACCGAACAATAGAATTGGGGATGGTGTCTTTATACAGTTAAAGATTCTTGCATTAGCAGGGCTGAGGTAATTCCGGGTAATGGTTTGAAAAGCGTTTGATGCTCAATTAAAATACCTCAATCCAAAATAATTTATGTATGCGCATTTTACAGACCACCAGTCGACAGAGACAATTCAATGCTAGAATCAGATCAGTAAATCAAAGGGTTTGTTTGAAATTTGTCAAGTTATAAACAGCCTAAGTGTTTAAAGTTGGCTTTAACCTCGTGGACTGTGGCACGTCGCGCACGACTACGAATGCCTGTGACATTGTATGTACGGTATTTCGTCACAGCATCTTGTTCCTTTGAAGCCCCCAAAATTTCAGAGTTTAGGAAGACGCCTTGATAGTTTCACTGGATAAAGCACTCGACTGGAGATTGAGGGATCCGAGTTCGACTCTCGGTCATGGCGATTGAACTTTACACTTTGAAACTGTTGCATTGAAATGTACATTAGCGGATGACTCCGTTAAAAGTTACTGTTGCGGTATCTCCAACCAACCAAGGAAGCTTGGAATCACTTCCTTGAGATCACGCGCTCAGTAGCCAACAAGTTCATTCCCAGGGAATTTATAAAAGATAACAAGGAACCAAGATGGTGCAGCTTGGATGTAAGAAGGGCATTACGACGTCAAAGGCTATGTCACACCAAGATGAATAATAATAGGGATGATAACTCTAGCGACAAAAAGATTGAGATCACTTATGATTATAAGATATCTCGGGTGAATGCCAAGAATGAATTTCGGATAGCGTTCAGGGAAATGAAAAGGTTAGCGGAAAATTTGAAAGAGAATCCGATACGTCAGAGAATTTTAGGAAAATAATTTAACTGCTAATTCACTCTAGAATGATAAAGGCGAAAGAGTAACCAGCAGTTTGGAAAATGCTAACTTATTAAATTCCTTCTTTCAAAGCGTCCTCCCTAATGTCTCAAAGAATACCTCCGATAGCTTACCAAATGGTGCCGGTCAACCGATGCGCATAATTAAAATCTCATGTAATCGAATATAACGCTTACTGAAAAATGTTTAGCCTAATAAATCCTCCGAGCCGGATGAAATACCCGCTCGTATATTTAAAGATGATCTAGCTTCGGAAATTGCACCGTATCTAGAAAGAATATTTTTGAAGTCGTTGGTAGATCACAAGGTTCCCAGAGAATGGAAAACGGCTAAACTAACACCGATATTAAAAACGGAGACAAAATGAACCGAGTAATTACATACCTATTTCCCACAAATCCATTTTGTGCAAGGTTATGGAACATATAGTTGCCAATTCGATCGTGAGACACCTCGATAATCAGAAATTAATAATGAAAAATCAGCACGGTTTCCTAAAAGGTCGATCCTGCGAGACACAACTTGCGCTTTTTGTTCATGATATTCTTATTTCGGGAGAGAGCAATTTTCCAGTGGATGCGATTTTTCTAGAGTTTGAGAAAGCCTTCGACAAAGTGCCTCGTAGTAAACTACTTGCAAAGCTAGAAGTAAATGGCGTAGATAAAAATATCCGGGGTTGGATTAAAGACTTTTTGAATGGTCTGGTTCAAAGAGTAGTGATCGATGAAATTAGCTCAAAGGCAGTAGACGTTACTTCAGGTGTTCCCTAGGGAAGCGTTATTGGACCTCTTTTATTCCTACTTTACGTTAATGACATTGACTCCTTAGTCACTAGGAAGATACTTTTATTTGCCATTGATGTAGTGGTTTACCGTAAAATCCGTGATCCTGAGGATACTGTAGCTTTGTCAGATGATCTTAATTCTGTACAACGCTAGTGCGACACTTGGCAATCAGAATTAAACTTAAAAAAGTGAGAAGTTATACATTTTTGGAAAAAGAGAAATTCCCACCCGAACGCCAACTTAATTAGAAACACCCAAATGAAATGTGTAGACTCAATTGAATACCTAGGCGTTGCCCTCACTCACGATCACTCCTGAGTGAAACACATACGGGGAATATGTGGACAAGCTGACAAAAAATAGGATTAATTATAAGAGTACTGGTAAATGCGATGAAAAGGTCAATGATAAATGCTATCTTTCGCTGGTTCGGTCTCATTTAGAATATGCTGCAAGCATATGGGATTCTCACGAAGTTGGATTAATTGCCGAATCGGATCGCGTGCAGCGTAGAGGAATTAGATATGTAAAATGTTGTGATGATAAACTTAGTAGCGAATCCAAAATATTAGAAAAGCTAGGCTGGGAATCACTCACGGAGCGAAGGTTAAATTACAGATTGAAGCTCTTGCATAAGTTGGAAGGAGGTGTCTTTGGCAGTGGTGTTGAGAATGTGTGCCCTCCCCCCAATCACTGTGATGTGTGCACCCCATCGTGCTGTGGTGGGAGGGATCATGCTAGCAGGGTTGGATTGATTAAGTGTGGAACAGATATATTTAAGATGTAATTATTTTCACGAATGATGGGGGATCGTAATGGCTTTGTTCAACCGCGGTAGGGTCATGTTCGGGTAAAATTATGCTGGTGTATATTCACCTTCTGCCACACACCCTAGTGGTGGCTTGCAGGGCATATATAAATAAATTAAAATACATTCCTTAATTGTTGACACACATTTGCCAGCGGCATATTCACGACTCGAAGGCTTCCTGGTAGGCGGATTCCGCAAGTTCCTTAAGGGTACGCGTGGAAGCTTCTACGGGACTTGGGGTCCCATGGTGGTGTCATCTGAGGGAGCATTTCACATTTGGGAATAGGAATTAGTCTGCTGGTGCCAATTCGGGACTGTAAGGGGGTTGAGGAATCGTCACGATGCCGTTGCAGATGTTCTTCGCAAGCATACACCTGGCTCTTATCTTGGTCGTCCCTGAAGACCTTTAGGACGAGCTAAGCGCAGATCTTCCGCAGTGATAATGGTGTACACTGTCATTTTATCAATTCCAATACGATCTGCGGTCATGCACACACCTAAATAACAGTTAAGCATTCAGAACTTCACGCACACAACAAGAAAAATTGTTACCACTACTAATTGTACAAACCTGGTAGCATAGTCACTGATTGCTAATGTTAAGAAGCAGAAAATAGCAGATATCCCCTCACCTCTTTGTCAGGACACCAGTCCCTTATTCCTCCCCCCCCCACATATTATCTCACTCTTGCTTCGAGAACGGCATTCTAAGGCTGGTGGATTGACCGTAAAAACGCCAACTATATTCGGGGGGAAGGGGATGTTGCACTTCTTGTTGTTTCTTTGATTTTTTAAGGTTTTAACCAGATTTTATTTTTATATTTGTGCCGTAGCTTAAGAGGACGATATGCCTTGCGAAATGCAATTTTCTTAACTTAAAAAGAAAGAAGTTTGTAGGTGACATCCTATAAACGATACCAGCAAACGGTAAAGCGGTTAGCCTCGACGTAAACCAATTTGACCAAAGGTCGAAAGCCTTCTCTGGGTATGCTGGAATTTTAACCAAGCACACTTTCAATAGTGTGAGCTTGTGCATTGAACTGAGCGAATAAGGAAAGAACGATGTATATTTCGGTATTCTCATTGGCTCTCATGTTTACAATTTATTTTCCTGAGCAAACGGTGAATGTACAATGGAAATTCACCCTCTCTTTGCCAGAGAATTCTAGCCCAGCGGGCCTCAATATTTGGCGCGGTTAGCACTAGTGTGACAAAAGTGTTTTAGAGTGACCATTTTGGGAAAATTAGTTTGTTGCGCTCGGGGTGAATATGACGATTTTAAGCATCATTTTGAACGAAGCGATCATTTTTATAAAGCTTGTTTTTCTTCATCGCCAATAAGTTTTTCGTCGGTGTTAGGAGCAGACTTAAATTATATAGAAAACTTAATAGGATTAATAATAAAACAGGACTTAGGAATACCTACTTTGGGCAAATGATTTTAGAAACATTTGGCCTAAGGTCGCCGTTACCTAAAAATATTGTTCGATCACGACAGAGTGATCAAGATAGTCGGCAGCACAGGATTCACTCTTATAAATAGAGATGAAGCAAGGGTATCTAGCAGAATATTGTAAAGTGAATGAATTGAGAAAGTGAAAAATTATTTTATTTTATTTTTAATTCATACACATTTTCATTATATTATATTTCATACCGGGATTTAAAACACGGATCTTTCGACTTATCGAGCCCGGAAACTTTTTTTACACTTGTTATTTCCACTATTTCACCTTCCCATTCCTGTGTATGTTTTTGTGTTTTCCTATCCCTTTTCCTTATATCTACACCACGTGAATGAAGATGTGTTCACCACTTTGCCGGTTTTCATGTTTGAATGTGTGTGGATATATATGATTAAATTAAGCGGAGTTAAATATTAAATTTTGTATTCGAGTATTCTTTATTACAAATTTTATCCGTATGCTTAATTTGGTGTTAAGAAAATTCAGGGAAAACTACTGGGGCCGTAAATTATGGTGCATATTGTGATAATTACGGAGGAAATGATTAAGGAAAACAGAAAATAGATAATTGATAGTTGAAAATTGAAATTTAAAAGATATCAAATGCTGCACTGCGCTATGAATGATATAATATGACTTCTATACTTTGATATTAATAACGCGGCTGATGCAATCTATGGTTATTTATAAAAACTATATTGTTGAAAAATGTGTCAAATTCAGGAGAGGGAGACAGTTTCGTTCCGGGATTTTTAAATTTGAGTGTTCCTTCAGCAGTTCTCTTGATTGATATTTCAGTATGTGCGATGTTATTAGTGGGTTTCGGAAGGATAGATTGAAATGCACCAGCAAATCTTTCGTCTGTTTCCGCTGCTTCAACTTTTATTTCCTAGTGCTTCCCGTCCCTGTATTCCGACGATCTAATCACCGTGATGTAATAATCCTTAACTCTGGCTATTTTTCTTCCCAAATGCTTGCGCGTCCACATTTGGCCACTGAATCAATTTCAGCTGTCTAGTTACTCAGTTTTCTCGGCACGGAGAAAATAATTACGTATAAACAAAATACACATAAAATATCAATGAAGTAGTCATTTTTACCTTTTTCGTGTATTGTTTGGATTATTCATACCTGAGAAACCTCTTTCAAAGCCTACTTTGGTGCACAATATTCAGCTAATGGCACGGTATGGTGAAATCTCCTAATTTTCACAACAGAGGAAGAAGCTAGGAACTTTTCAAGATAATTTATATAGTTATAACGTCATATTAGTTATCCGGGACAAATGTAGGAGATTGGGGGAATATACCATATATACGAATGTGTGTATATATATACACAGACACACTGTACATTAATATATATATGTTATACATACACATGTATATATATATATATATATATATTTGTATATATTATTTTATGTGTGTACGTGTAAATATATATGTATGTATATTATTATTATTGGCATTTTACCTGTTAAGATGGGTAGAGACTGTGCAATTTTTTTGTATGTATATGTTTATACACAAATTCCACGATGTAGAGGATGAAAGCATAATGTTTATTGTAAATTTTGAATTCGATAAACTTTTCCGGGCAACACCATTATATAATTGTGAGGAAGGATTCCCTCCCAGAGCTGTCAGCGCCATTCGTCGACTGGGTGATTGATTCCCGTTTAGCGGAAATGATGGAAACCGCCCGAGGCGAATTGAAAGGCTGTTAAGTGGATGGTTCAGACGGCACTAGGCCTGGAGATCGAATGCGTAGCGCCACTTTGCATACGCAGAAGAGCATCGCCCACGGAAGCGATAAGAGAGCGGATCTGGAGACGCAATTACATATAATAGCGGGCGCTAAACGACCGATAAATTTTTTCCAGCGGTCTACTACGTCGTTTGATGGCGTAATAATAGAGAAAAAATCTTTCCGGTACCGCTTGCTGGAGAGGCGGTGAAGGCATGGATTGTGTGTATACCTGTATATGTATCTATAATGTGTATCAAGATAGCACTGGCGAACAAAAACAAAAACTCAGAAATACACAAAAAAGAAAAGAAATTCACGTTTCCAAATTTTTGGTGGTCAAACCACCTTTATTAAGGGAGAGAAGGAAGTATCCTTTGAGAAAGGTGGTTTGACCACCGAAAATTCGGAAACGTGTGAGTTTCTTTTCTTTTTTGTGTTTTGTTCGCTAGTGCTATCTTAATATACATTATTATTAACATTCGTGGGATTTTCAATATATATATAAATAAATATATATTTATAACATATATATATATATATATATATATATATATATATATATATATATATATATATATATATATATATATATATATATATATATATATATAACAAACTGGGACCGCAACAAACAATATAAGAAGACGTAAAAAGATCACTCACACGTTATTTCTTGATCATTTCAACAGAATTCAGCTCCGTCTTCATCGGAAGAAACAGAAGTACAGCAGTAATTATCAAGAAATAACGTGTGAGTGAAACAATAAGTCGTCGAAATTATCAAGATACTATATAACGTGTGAGTGTTCTTTTTATGTGTTCTTATATTGTGTGTTGCTGTCCAAGTTTTTTATTCAACACTACTTGTGTTACTTCGACCAAATCATCTATATATAAATAATATTCATATAATTATAATATTCATATAATTATTATATAATAGGTAATCTACCAGTTGCGGTAAGTTTTGGATCGACACAATCTACCAAACGGTACGGCGACAATTCCCTTGTGTCCCCTAACAAACCAAGCCAACACTCTATTCTACGGATGTAACTTACGTTTGCGTGTAGCGAAACAAGTATTGGGAGGAGGCGAATGTTTGCTGTGTTGTTAGTTCAAGAGCGAACGGACATATGTCCATGATGTTCAACAACTGGCTATCCGTATGAGCTTTCTGGCACAGTTCATTGTGTACCACAACTGCAGTTCGAGGCGTACTACCCTTGTGTGTGTGTCAATAAAGCAAAAATTTGGTTCTCATAAAATACACCCCTCTTCAACTACGTATACCTCCTTCATCCCTTCATTCCGTCCAAAATACCTAGTCCATTCCTACCCATTTCTCGTTTGCTCAAAATTCTCCCCTCAATCGCTGTCTTCAACATCACATCGCCAATTAAAACAGTCTATACCCATATTTCCTGCCCCCTTTGGATTTCTCGCAACAATCCCTTCCCCTACCCTTCCTTGCATAGTACTCGTTCATAGTTCTAGTACTCATTTTTTTTTCTTTCTCTCCTTATCACCTCTTCCAACTCTCTCTGTACCCATATTTCAAAAACCGCCAATCTATGCTTACTAACTACATCAATTATCCTCAAGTTTGAGTCTTGTAGCTAAAATCTCAGGACTGATACGAATTCTGGAAACAGCAGTTGTTTGGAACAGGCTAGCTTCTAGCTAGCACTTCCTCGTTTGTTTTCCTTTATTTCAACTTTACCATCTCCATCCTTCCCCACACCCACATGTCCAAAACCTCCAATCTACCTGTTTCAAAGAGCATGCTTCCACGAAGTACATAACTGCGCTTTATATCAATGCTTTAACCAGCCTTTTCTTAACATCCCTACTCAACTTCCCTGTTATTAATTCCCTTCTTCTTGCGAAGGGTTCTTCGTAAAAGCAATTCTTCTCCTCTCCATGCTACGAGGGTCATCCGGAAAGTAGTACCCGTTCGTGCCGCATGAAGTGCTGACGACCGGAGTAGCCGCTGGACGAGGTCAGATAGCTTCAGTGGCTTGTCTGCCTTCTCTGAGCCAAGTTGCGTGACGCTAGCATTGCCTGTGTTGTTTCTGTGATTGTTTACAATGTTTAAAAAAATTGAGAACGCCGCCAGTTGTGAAGTGAGGGCAGTGATTAAATTCCTCAATGCAAGAAACGTTCGCCCATGTGATATTCATCGCCAATTAAAGGTGGTGTATGGAGACAATGTAATGGACGAGTCGTCTGTTCGGCGGTGGTGTCGCAACTTCAACATGGGGAGGGGGAACACACACGACGATGAGCGTTCGGGGAGACCGTCTGTCATTACAGACCAACTGGTGAGCTCAGTTGACGAATTCGTGAGGAACGATCGGCGCGTCACAATTGATGACATCTGTGAGCATTTTCCCAATGTTTCTCGAACAATTGTTCATGAAATTGTTAAACACCATCTGCATTATGCAAAAATTTTTGCAAGATGGGTCCCTCGCGTATCTCAATGAGCTGGCGGCGAAGAACTATGCAGCAGGAATACAGAAACTTGTCACACGTTATGACAAATGCCTTAATTTGCTTGGAGATTATGTTGAGAAGTAGTTTAAAGTATCCTCTTTCAAATAAAATTTTTTATGTTTGTTAATATTTACTTTTGTGTCTTTATTTCACGAACGGGTACTACTTTCCGGATGACCCTCGTACTTAGAACCTATTTGTCCAAATCGCTTCTGAAATACGTTAACTATTCCATCCCCAATAGTGTCTGCCCATGTTAATGCTTAGCTGAGTGCTTTCTTTGTGGAAAACCACATAACCTATGCTTTGTTTGTATTGATTCTTATTCTATATCTATCATACTGAATTTGCCATTTAGTCAGCAATGCTTGCAACCTCTTGGCTGACGGCAAATTAAAGCTAGGTCATTATCAAACCTAACTAATTTTATGAATTCCCCACCGACGTTCATCCCTATTTCCAGTTCCTCTCTCTTTAACCATTTCCTCAGCATATACGTTGAACAAAACCCGTGATAATGGACCCCTCTGGTTTATTCCTCTTCAGAACGCTGACCATCCGGAGACTCTATCCTCCACTTGCACCTGAGTAGTCTGAGACATGTATAGGTTGCGGATAAGTCTCCTATTCCCCCAATCTACTTTTATTTTCTGCAATAAATAAATATATATATACACACACATGAATGTGTATATATATGAATGTGTATACACATGTATGTGTATATATATACACATACATGAATATATATATATATATATATATATATATTCATGAATATAAGAAAGAGCGTTCCCTAGCTGTACTCTTCAGATAATAACTCCGGAGGAAATGACGCAATCGCTGAACGCGAAAACGCGACAACAATGAGACCCAGTTTGCTCTCGAAAAGTGCCTCGCTCTGCCTCGCTCTGCCTCGCCGCCCTCGGGGCATCGTCCTGGGGGTTCTGTAAAATATGCATGGTATCAATACTGGCGGAATTCCAATATTTCTTCATGTTTAGTTTTGGTTCCCATTTTTACGTGGCTTAAGGGAAAACCTTCTCCTTCGCTGCATCTACTGATTCATTATATTTTGTTCAAAGGAGGGAGAGAGAAAGCCTTTTTCAAACTACTCAAAATAGTATTTGGTTAGCATACACAATAACGGTGTGCTGGCCTTTACAAAAGAATCAGAGTTATAATATCGTTACATTAATGCATAGAAATATATTCTAGCATCATTAACTTGTCTTACATCTTGCTTAATAAAGTAAAATATATTGGATGGTACCTAGGAAACATTTCTTAATATTTATTTTTTAATCGCACCATAATGCATGAATAAATGCATTACATGTTTGATTTACTACTCCTTTAAAATTCTTGTGATGACAGTTTATGACAGCATCTCTTGTAAAATACATATATATGTTACCTAAAGAAATTAATATTATACCTAAAGTAGTGAAAAGTATTCGAAGTGAATCTTTAAATAAGGAAATAGGGAGATATTAATAGTATAAAAAGTTGGAATGCAATCTTCTTCTTTTCAATTCTTGGACTTCTTCCGAAATGATTGAAAAAAATCTACGATTTGGTTTTGAGTGATCGATGAGTTCAAGTTTACAAAATAGCTGACTCCATAGGCAAACCAAAAGGTTTAGTGTTTCCCATTTTATTTGCAAAATCGGGTGTAAAAATATCTCATTAAGATGGATGCCACGTTTGAAGTATTCTCAAGGGAGAATAGACACAACCGTGTGGTTTATTCGGAGGCTGGTATGCCGTTTTTTCGTCGCAATTCTGACGAATTTCTGCGTCGATGCATTTGTGGGAGTAACATGGATATACGATACTCTTCACTCCAGGGAGAAAGGAACAGTCTGAAGAGTGGGTTGTTAAAGGCGATCCGGCTCCGAAGACGGCCAATTCGACCGACAAGGTGATGACTAAGGTTTTTTGGAAAGCACGCGGAATTATTTACAATTATCGATTACTTGCAAAAAGGAGCAGCGAAAAATGGATATTACTACGCGCGCTAGTTGCACCGGTTGAGCGGAGAAAGAACAAAAATCCTCATTTAGCGAAGAAAAAATTCTCTTTCATCAAGACAATGCACGGGTACACACCTGCGCAGTTTTAATGGCAAAAATTACGGAGTTAAAATTCGAGCAACGCATAAACATCCAAGTATTACTTATAAATATAACAACATTCAACGTTTTCAACAGATTTGAATTCAAGTGACTTTTTTTATTTCCAAG
Organism: Hetaerina americana; assembly: GCF_022747635.1. Taxonomy (NCBI): domain Eukaryota; kingdom Metazoa; phylum Arthropoda; class Insecta; order Odonata; family Calopterygidae; genus Hetaerina; species Hetaerina americana. The sequence continues at coordinate 78,137,643 of NW_027286985.1, forward strand.
CTTGAAAACATGGTTCAGCGAAAAAAGAGTCATGTCAAAGGAGGAGGTCATCGCTAATACAGATGCCCAATTTTGAGGACCTACCGAAATTTGAATTAATACAAGACGTTTATTCTGTAAGGTAATATTCACTCCGGGAATAATTCCCAACCTATTCCAATTAATATTTAAATTACACGACTTTGTTTATCATTAAAACAGTTTACAAATCTAGCTATTGTTTGCTGTACACAATTAAATTTCGCTGATAAAACCTGTTCGTTTTTAAATAAATGTAGTCGGAGTAGATAATAGATAAATGTTTTACTTGGAGCGCATTTAACAAATTTACCATCGCCGATCGTTATTCCTTACAGTAAAAATATTTTTTTAGGCTGAGAGATTAGTCATAGTACGATGCCAGGTGGCTGTTCCTTTCAGATAATATGGAGTATGGCTAAATGTTGTATTTAAACTGAAGGAGATACATGTATCTCGCAATTTTTGGTAGTATTTCACTATTGCACCAAGTTACAGTTTTCTTCGAGGCTTTGTTCATTACAGTCACAATGGTTAATTTTCTCGATAAGATTGTCTTAAACCTGTTTGCCTGTCGCTTTTGTTCTTCCGCCCTTTTCCTAGAAATATCGTAAATAGTGAAAATTACACATACTTTTAAAAATATTTATCAATTTACATTGTTTCATTATTTTTTTAAAGGTTCTAGTTGTCGGAAATATTTGATGACTAATTTGTAGCTCGCACTCCAACGATCATAAAAAAATAAACCAAGGTGGGCATAGACATGCAACGGATACATCACCGTTATCTTCTGAGAGGTTAACTTCTGTTTCACGTCCTCAAAACGCACCGAAGATAAATATTTAATCCTTTCGGTTGTGCTGTTTGCTGCCGTGTAAATAACTCGTTAACGCAAGAGTTTTATTTGCCTTCGGAGTTCCCTCCTAGAAGGCCAACCCGCTCAGAGATGCTGCGCTAAACATGAGCTTGTACAGCATGGCTTGTTGATTTTTGTCACGTACCACAGTAAGTGTTGGCATTATCAGGTTTCGTGCATCATTCAGGTCCTGTCGCAATTAATAGCTCTCTTCCTAATGTTTTAAGGTTTAGAGGCCTAGTTGCAATTTACCTTGCATTCCCACGATGCCATTATGGTGAATGCTACAGAATATTGCGGAGAATTATTGATCTAACATTTTAAAACCTCTGTGCATTATTGGTGTACAGCAGCAGTGTTTCAAAAATGTCTTCGTAGTTATGACATAGTGGATATCTTACTTTTACGGCCAACCAATATAAGACGCACTTTGAGAAATAGTTTTACGTTAGTAAAAAGAAAGAGTTTTATATTGTCCATAATTTATTGGCCTTGTTAAATAGGTTGTAGCTTTTAGGAAATCAAATAATCTGGTGGGATGAAGGCATCAAAGCACCCTTGAATAACAGTTTGGCTTATTGACTGGAAATCGATGTAAATCAAAGATGCTCCAACGATTAGGAATGGAATAATCTCCTAAGAATAGGGAATGGAATACTTACGCTAGTACAAATGTTTTGGTAGAATGATGATGCTAAATAGATTGTACGTCTGAGTCCCCCTTAGTCACATATCTATCTTCGGTGTTAAAGCCTCCTTGTACTCTTTCCTCAGTGAAATGATCACCGGGAATGTGACCATCTAGTATTTGAGTATTTCCTTTCTTATATTGGCTACGGGTACCTTCCATTAACCACCTCTCTGAACTGGTGGTATGTACTGCTTTTACCTTCAAAACTCGCCTTTGTGCAACGAGAAATCGACCTCATGGTAAATGATTCTCTTCTAGTTAACTTCGTTAATCCCTCCTTTGTCATCATTTGCTATTCCATCCCGCATATCTCGTTTTGAAACTGTAAATCTCGCAACGCCTCTCGCACCATTTCCCTTCTTCTCTCCGTTGAAATCCTGTCACAATACAATCCGGCCCACCTTACTCAGGTAAGCTCTTAATACACTTATAGCATCCACCCCATCAGCGTTGAATCCACTACTCCCTGCATGCCTGGGTAATGTAGTCATCTGTTAATCCGAAGGTTGCGGAATCGAGTCCGTCATCGAAGATGGGTGTTTTGCTTTGTAGCCAAGAGGACAGGCTCAAAATTTTGCGTTAATTAAGACTTCATTGCCATTATTCCTGTAACCGGCACCGGCGTTATGCTTCTCATGACGGCCTAGCGGTAGAAGCCGGTTGGACAGAAAACGAAGGAATTGTGGAAATATAACAACTGTTTCTTCTTATGATATGGATATTGCTACTTGTGCGCATATAAAGTAGAACAATGCAGATTAATCTGAAGGAAAATGTATCAGCATAACATTTCAGTTGGTGCACTCACTGGTGAATATCTGCAGACACTGCCACCGAAGTAAACCGCCTTAAATACGTGCGTTTGGAGCCCTGAGGTCAGAAGGTATTAATTATAAAATGATTATGGGGTGTTCTACATCTTTTAATGCAGTGTGCGAATGCAGAATAGCCTGTTGCAACCTTTCTTTACAAAATACATGTATCGCTGTCTGTTTGATGTAACTGTAACAAGAAATTACTGGCAGGAACAAAGGGAACTCATCAGTAAACAATTCTATTTCGTTGATTATCTGTTGATGGATCAACCTGCTGATGTGCGCAGGATAACAGTGATTGCCTCTCTTCGGTAAAAGAAATATCATCAAATTCTCTGTATGTTAAAGTGGAGCAATTGTAACTCTTTTTGCGTATTTCCAAACACCTAAGAGAGGAAAAGTTGTGTGTTACGGTGATAGTTAATATTAGCGCTAAAGTTAATAATAATATTAATGTGCCTAGAATGATACATTCATAGATGAGGTTTTTATGTTGTCAAAACTTATTTCATGAAGTTACTATGCTAAAAGAGAACTGCAAGATATTTCCAATATTAGTACTAAGCATAGTCCTTCAGGAAACATTTCTGAATGCAAAAATATTTGAATCTGCCTAAGAACCGTCGATGGAGAAAGGAGTATGTACTCGTAAATAAGCTATAGTTCCCTTCCAGATTGAATGCCATAGAAATTATAGCTATGCATCCTCGGCTGGACCGCCTTAGTGATGCACGGCTTGCGCACGTGTGTAAGTTGTACACCTCTTCGAGGCACTGTGCGGAGACAATCATGTTTGTGTAGCAAATAAATATTTTCAAAATTGTCAAGCAACATAATCATTACATATCACATGGAGGTATATTCCTATACAAGTAATTACGAGCAACAATGGTGGAGCTTTATGAAATTCGAATGATTTCCGAAAAAATTCAACAATAAATAGTATTCCAGCAGGTTAGAGGATTTTTTTTCAATTTTTTTGATAATAAACTTGTTTGATAGTTACCAATACACAAGTTTTCCGTCCTGAGGTGATGGAAATTTGGAAAAAAGGTTTAATCGATCCATCTTATTTTTCTATTTTATTAGTATGAATTCTTTATGCTTTCCTTTCTTCACGATTGAAGTGGATGTCCTAATTTACCAATCAGCCACGTACACTAATTTTCATTCATAAGAATTTTTTACAATCTATTCAGCTGTCCATGCACACTAAATTAACTCTTCTCTATTGAGTCCTGCGAACTATCTGCATATTCTCAATGTGATATAACTAAATTACTATAAATTCTATCAGTTAATATTGGTTTACATTTATTTAATTATCTATGTAACAAAACCAGTGCTATTTAAGTAAGGCCTTTATAAACGAACCAATTGAAGTGAGTCTAATTATATTAAAATCTATACGAACAGTGCATCGAAGGTAGTTGTAAGAGTGGTGTAAATGTTTAAATACAGTTAATGGGCAAGATAAGGCGATCAAATTTCTCATATCCACCGAAAAGTGAATGCTGTTTTCCGTCCATTTTTGCAAATCAGTAAATTGATTGTAAGACTCTCTAAGCTTTGGTAATTACTGCCGATGAGAATGTACTTGATTTTCTTCTCTTATCGCATTAAATAAGAGTAGTCTACGATCAAGGTAAGTGCTTATTGGCTCCAGATCTACCCACTGCTTCACTTCATAAACCCACCTAACATTCAACTAAATGAATACTCCAAAACATAACCATACTCCAATGCTCCAAAATGGATAACCGTAAACCATTTTAATACTACATCCTTCCTGCCTCCATTCATTGAGTCCAGCATACCGAGAATATAAAATAAGAGAAATATATCTCGTACCAATACATTCCTTCCCCTGACCAAGTTTTCTCAACATTTTCCCTTCTCTATCAGCCTTCAAAATTCAGCTGTAACTCAATTGCACTCCATACACTTTTCCTGATTTCTGTGAAGTTATATCAACAAGTTATTCCATCTCCTCCCCAACCACCAATAGACTTTCTCTGTATGTTTTTCTTTCGTTTCATTTCACTTTTTAAATACTCTCGTGATGGTTATTTTTTCACACTCCGGCTCCCATCGCAGGGCCATATCGTGGAATAAGGGCGATGGAATATGAGTCGGACCATCGGGAGTTGGTTAGTGGGATAGAATCCCTTGACTGCGGATTGAAATAGAGCGGGGGATAGGGGGAAGAGTGTTTGAAGAGCGGCAGACGCTGGACAACGGATTAATTGGCGCTCTGTTGGCTTGCGGGGGGGGGGTGGTAATGGCGCTGAAGGAGGACGCAGCAGCTCGCTTCTACGTCCAATGCAAGCAAGCTGAGTCTCAATTATCTACACCCGCGTAATTTCGTTCTCCGTCGAGATAAACCAAATTCCGGTTCTGTGTTGATTGTGGGTAAACTTGGCAACGATGGGGAGCCGCCTACCCCCCCCCCCCGCCCTCCTCACACTTCCCATCCACCCTCTTATCCGACTGAGGCTCTCGCTTTTGAGGTTGGCCGAACAATGGGATATGGAATGACTTCCCCGACTCATCCCTCATTTTATTTGCATCCGCCCCCAATTTCTCGACCGTTGAACATTGCTTGGTCATTTTTGAATGCCCAGCGATATCGCAGAAATTGGGCAAATGCGTTCTTAAAGGAATTTTGTCGTGAGTGCATGAGAAAATGGTATATATAATAGCATGTCATTTTTTAAATTATATCATCAAATTCTTACCCGTAATTCACGAAAACTCGGAGGTTTCATTTAGATGTTCCTTAATAAACGTCCCTTAATCAAACATTTATTTTTGAAATTTCTAAAATTGAAAAACATAACCTTAGAAAATGGCAACGGATATGATGCTATTGATCACTTCCACGATGTAGCCTCGACATTCTTGCGTTCCTCATTTCATGGTGTTTGGCTTCATCTTTACTCAGCCACCTTTAGGCATTATCATACTCCAATAAACCTTTATAAGCTTCTTAGCAAGGAAGAAGACAAATATCACTCCCTCCCAATCGGGCGACTGTTTCCTGACCTGTCAAGAATGTGTTCCGACACCGTGTTCGCTGGAAAAAACCACTTAAGCTCTCATAAGTAGGATGAATGAATACGAAAGGCGCTTTAGGAAAAGTCGCCTGATGTCACCACAAATTTGACCGAGGAAAAGCCACATACTAGACGTGTTTTGCGTATGAAAATGGATTCCCACGATCAAATTCAAAATCCTCTGCAAAAAATATTAGTCTACTTGTAACCATAAACACAGTAATCAATCCGAAGGTCGGTTTGGTAGGTGATGGTAGAGTTCACCCAGTATTAAGCCCTATACGGCGTGTGAAATTCACACATCAGGGTAGGGAGGCCAGTTCCTTTCCCTGTTCCGATTATGGTTTCGCAGGAAGATTTGGTACCGAAAAATCACACAGATTAGGTGGAGGTGCAGGTGCCTTGCCCGGGAATCGAACTCGGGCCCCTCCGGACTGCTGACCGGAGGGGCCCGGGTAAGCAGTCTAAAGATCTACCCCCTGGACTACCGCGACCCGCGAGTCTACTTGTATGCAATGAAATATTACTAAGGGTTTCTGTGTTAGAGATGAATAAGACGGTTATTATAAAATATCCTGTCCTTTCAAGAGCTCACTCAGCACCCCAAAAACCAGTAATTACCGCGTAGAATATTTCATTCATCAGCTGTTTATAAATACATTTTCCTCTATTTTTCTTACCATCAAAAAACCTTTTATTTTCGTAATTGTCATTTTTTTGTCTTTTTTGCCTTCTAAATCTCGTCACCTCCCAGTACACCCTCCAAACGAACGTTTATATATATCTCATCGAAAATTTCCAACTATTTCATCTGCTCCTTTACACTCGCAGCAATCCTCTTTGTGTTTGGAAGATATTTTTTAGAAATCTTCCATCATTATCATTCCCCCAGTTTTCCGTTCCAAATAGATCTCTTTTCCCTCGCTATAATTTTAGCAGGTATCTTTTTTCCACCTTTTTCTTATCCTCATTCCCCTTTTTAAGCCACACTGGAAACATTCCCTTATTTTCCCTTATACCTCCTCATCTTATTTATCGTAGGATCTCCAAGCTAAGAATACCGGTTTTGCGGGATGGCTAATCTATGCCCGTTCCCTTTGCCACTTTGCCACTCATTTTAATTCTCAATGTCGTTGGGTTTCTAATTTTACGACATTTTGGCCACGAGTACATTGTTGTTATTATTATTTAGGAAAATACAAAATTGACTTTCTTATTATGGATACTTTTTCTGAATAACCTTTTACAATGGAACGACTTTTGATTTTAAGTTCATGTACTATAATTAAATTAATTATCTTTGTAAACAATATGGGTTTCCAACGTAACAGTGTGCTTTTATATAAAACAACAGTGAGTGACAACAGTACAAATTACCTCAACTTAGAATTCCTGGTTATTCAACCTTACCTTTAACATAACTTTTGTTAACATCGTTAATGTTAACAAAGGTTGAATTTCAAATTTGAACTTTCAAATTAGCCAGGTAATACAATATCTAGGTGGTAAGACATTGTGGGAAACTGACCCAAATGTATGGAGAATGTTGTAAATGGATGTATACTAGAAAATAAAAACCAAAAGAATGTCAATTTTGTTCAGTTTAACCGATCTATTAATGAAAGAAGAAACTATGTTTAATTTCCATACCTTTTTGTGAAAATGTATTCCATTTCCTGTATATCCTTCTAATTGGTGGAAGGAAAATAAGTTCACCAGACTGAGAAGTTAATGCCGAAACGTATTGACATTTACATCGGCAATGTCAACCATTTCCTGAAATTATTAACACGCACGTAAAAATAGATTATGATAACTATGATAAACAATTTTCTCTCATATCATATGGTGTTTTCACTGTTGTGATAGTTTTATTTTTCCAAAATATGTGAAATTTATTTATATTGAATTTGAAGGACAATGGTGAGATGATGAGCGGATTTCGTTAACCACCAGGAATAGTGCGTTTTTTATTATTCCAACCTGCTACCATCCCTGCTTTGACTGCTTTTTCGTTTCTGGTGTGTAGCGATGGACCCACGTCTCATCCAAGGTAAAAAATCACCACACCAAATTGGTCGGTTCCCTCTTGAATCGATCCAAACATTGCTGCAAAAATCTTTTGCGCATTTGCTGTTGATCGGCATTCAGCAAATGGGGGACCCAACTGGCGCAGAGCTTTTACATCCTTAATTCGTTGTGCAAGATGTTTCACACCCTTTCCTCCAATATTACCACGACCTTGGGTATCTCTTTCATCTTCACTTTCCTATCTTCCAACACAACATCGTGCACTTTTTCGATGGTTTTCGGTGTGGCTGCGGTTTTTGGCGTGAGTCCTTCACGTTGGTAATCTTCGAGGGATTTGCGAGGACGTTTAAATTCGGCTGCTCACTTTTTACGGTAAATATTGAAGGAGCAGAGTCCCTGTGAACGTATGCCAATTTCAAGTGAAGTTTCTTCGGGATTGATCCATCCAAAACAAAGAATTTTATGACCTCACGAAATTCAGTTTTTTCCATTTAACGAAAAACACGAAAGACGTCTGCTTCAACAATACGTGTAAACAAGCTACTCGATAGAACAAGTTGAAACTTGTCTTACGAATTAAAAACACTTACATCTTGGAAAAAATGATTTATTTTCGCTGATTGGATCGCCATCTGTGTGTCAGGCCGAGAGTTTTTCACCTTACCCTTTTAGAACATACAAAATATTCCTTGTTATGACGTGTGAATATAATTTTATCATGTAGTTTTCTATATTTAAAATAAACTTTTGTCATTATAATTGATTCCCCAAAAATGCTCATAGCTCGATCTTAAATCTATTTTGCTATAAACTAGGAGATGCAGTCTTATCGTAATTTGTCTTTAAATTATCATAAGTGCAAACTCAAATGAAAGTCTATTAAAAAATTATAAACTAGTCAAAGGCAAAATTATTTTTAAGTTTAGCGAAAATTTTAATTGCCTCAGATATACTATAATACTATACTATATACAATATAATATAGTATAATGACCCAGTATACTTAAATGGACCGAATTTTGGAAGGGATATAATAGCTATGGTAGAAGAAGTGTTAATTAAATGTGCGGCTGGTGTAGGATATGAAAATGTTTTGAAACTTCTATCACCAGTCCGAGGCTTTGTTGCCTCTTCCTTGTGATTGCATCCCGATGATGGAATACGAGTACGTGTCCTTTACAATATTAATTAAATTTGGACAGATATGTACACGGGAGATATTCATGGTGCGGCACTCTTCAACGCCGTCGTCCCGTTTGAAATTAAGAATAGCTGCCAGGCAAACGACATTTAATATCTGAGGTAATAAAATAACAAGAAGTTGACTTCAACTTCGCTCTTTTTGCGTGCTCGATTGTTTTATCGCTTATTTCAGATGTTATCTTCAGAGCGTGCAGCTGCTTGCAGGGAATAATAAAATTGGACTGCCACGCGAGATAGAGTGTTCGCAATGGATGGAAGCAACACGTTTGCACAAATTTACGTCCATCAGTTCTGTTCTTGATTTTTGGAAGAGTAGCACGACTTAAAAGGTCTCGTCAATTTTAAAAATATATAGTATTATTTTGAAGCAAATTTAAGCAGTATCACAAATATTTTTTAGTTTGAAAACAATCGAAGCAATAAAAAATCTATCCCATTATGGAAGTAATAAGATTCTGAAAACGTCATTTAACCGATGAAATCATTTAAATTTCAATTCTCCAAATTCCGGTTTTTTTGTTTAAAGGGTGAAGCATAACTACATGTATGTCTACAGTTCTCAAATTTTTGGGGGTGATCGCTGTTTTTAGAGCGTTATATATTAGCTTTATGCGCTTGATTCAAATGATAGTCAAACATATTTGCGTGCCCTGAATAAAATATACGACGAGCTCAATGACATTTATTTATTAGTAAAAAACATATATATATACATATATATATATATATATATATATATATATATATATATATATATATGTAGTCCTTCAAACAATCGAAATAAAGGATTTTCCTCATATCTATTTCCATGTGAATGAATGTTGTGTTGGCCGTATGGCGGGATTTCGGGTTTGAATGTATATATGCACATACATGTATATGAAAATATTATGCTATTATTTAAAATTAATGAGCTAATTAAAAACACTTTTAGAAAAACTAGCATATCCTAATCTATTTGAACTGATTGGTAGAATATTTTATGATTTTTAGGCAAATGTCTTTGTTATTTCATACTATTAATGGCACACAATAACTAATAAACCCATACTGAAGCCTTAAAATGGAGAGAGGGGTTTTGATTAAAATTTGGTCATCGTGCACATATACTTATGCTATTTATGCATTAAGAATGTGGAAATTTTCAATCTTCAATGAAAAATAATTTGGTAATATTTGTTGGACTTGTTTGGTAAACAGTCTACGTCTCATATGCTTGAAGATACATGATTGATTGCAATGGTCGATTTCCCTAATATTTTTGGATTAGTAAAGATCAAATCATGGGAATAACGGAGAGATAAATATTCTCATAATTTCCATAATTTGGCAGAAGTGAACTGTCAACATCGGTATTTTAGATTTAGGTCGATTCTGCACGTGAGCTCCTATGGCGTATGTTGTTCCATTCCATATGACAAATACACATCCATCAGTCGCTGTTGTATACATTTGGATGCCTATGTATTTAGTCCGGTGCTCCCAGTTAACGTTTCCTTCCAGCCGCAGGAAATGATATTGCATCCGCAGATGGCGAGTTGTATCCCTCTTTAATCTTGGCGTCCTCTTGGACGCAATTAAAATTTCTCTGTCATGTGATGTCAATTTATGCATGGGCAAAAAGTTGGCAACTCCTTAAGAGAGTCTTTAATGTCCAATTCAACAACCTTTCTGGAGGATTTACGTGGGTAGGCTTCAGCTCAATTCAACCTGAATCAAGGGGGTAGTCGAGCTAGTCAAATCCTCTTGAGAGGAATTAACGCCGATACTGTTTCGACATTTCATTTTATTGCTGATTTATGTTCTTAGCTCTTCTACAGTCTCCTTTGTGGCTATTAATATTTTTTAAGATGCGAATACCAAAATTTTTTCCGTAAATGCGATCTTTGTCCATCATGTCGAATTCATTTTCAAATTAATAAATGAAATCCTTACCCGAAATAAAACAAAACTTTAAAACCACTGAGGTAACTTTCTGTGATTTTCATCAGTATGAGTTTAGGAACAGACGTGGAGAGTTATTTGTACAGTATTAAAATAATGCGCATTCTGTGGAAAAAATAGATTTATGTATATTACGTGTACAAATACTTAAAATTCTTTAAAAAAATACTTTCCCCCTGCATCAATACACCTGCAGAGACGTGCTCGCCATGCCTGGAAGGCACCTTAAAACTCCTCGACGGAAATGTCTCTCAGGAACGTTGTAACATACTAGTACTTTTGAATGTTTTCCACTGTATCCCAATGCTTTCCTTTCAGCTCTCTCTTCAGCCGGGGAAACAAAAACAAGTCAGTCGGAGCCAAGTCGGGAGTGTAAGGGGACTGAGGGACCACCGGGTTGGTGCTCTAGGCCAGGAAGTTGGTAACGATGAAAGACGTGAGGCTGGGGGCATTGTCATAGGAGCTTGACCGTGTCTTTGATGTCAGCCTCCACGCGCGCGACCCAGCGTTTCAATCTCTTGAGCACCTCCTGGTAAAAGACTGAGTTGATAGTTTCTCCCTGCAGTACAAACTCAAAATAGACGATCCCTCGGACGTCAAAGAAGACAGTGAGCATCGTTTTAATGCGAGACTTGCTCATTCGCGCTTTCTTGGGGCGGGGGATGATTTTGTGTGCCATTCGATGCTCTTCCTTTTCGATTCTGGGGCGTACTCGTACATCCAGGATTCGTCTACGGTTACGAAAGAGTTAAGAAAGTCCGGCTCATTTGGAATCAAATCCTAAAATTCTTGGCACCGGGGAACTCGAAGATCTTTCTGGTCTACCGTCAAAACTTTCGGCACAAGCTTTCGCGCTGACCTTGCGCATTTCCAGATCTTTGGTCACTATCCCATGAACCACATATGTACACATGTATGTGTAAGGTGTCAGCATTTTGCTGGATGCTCAATTGACGGTCGGAACGCAAAACTTTGCGCACACGATTCTCTTTTTCGTCGGTTCTGGCCGTTGTTGGGCGTCCAGAACGTCGGCGACCTCTTCCCGGCCCCCTTGAACGCCTTGTGCCACTTACCGGACTGTGACCTTGAAATGTCGTGAAAGCCTCTTGGAAATCTTGAATGTTTCGGTTGCATTCTCTCCAAGCTGCACGTAAAACGTAATGGTGTATCGCTGTTCAAGCGAACGCTCCATCACGTCGGGTTACAGTTTACGCGGAGGCGCGTCTTTCCGCTCAGACTGCTCAGAGCAAACTGACAACCGACTGCATTGAAAAGGCAGATCCCCACCACATTTATAGATCAGTTCTACCACGATGCAATGGGTAGTCGCGGCACAGTAAAATTATAGGCATTAACTTCACAATGGATCGTGTATGTAATCTATATTTGAAATAATATTGAAAAGACTAACCTTCATCTTGGAACATAATATTCTTTTAACTATAATCGCCTGAGTCTCTGGTCGTGATACCTGTATGCATTAGCAGATTGAAATTTAAATTTATAGAGTTTTAAAATTTAAAATACTTTCTACGACTGCTCGTACTACTTATTTAAACATATGTTAACGTAAAAATTTTCCTGAATGAATGATTTTTGCAATACTATTCTATAACCACGAAAATGTTCACAACCGAAGTTCAGCATTATTCCTAAAATATCCTATGCGATATAGAGTATACCTTATTCTTATTTACTCATGAAAAACGATTTTATTTTATAATTATGTTTTTCATAAAATTTACAAAAAAATTCATCGATTATGTGCTACAAAATGCGATTCGTGGATTTTCCTCCTGAATAGGATTGACATAATCAACTGAAGTAAATATTTAGATAAATTGTTCCGTCACGTTTTCATATTAGCGAACAGTTCAATCGTATATCATTGATTTACTGCAAGTACTTTATTTCCAATGATATAACTAATCTGTAAGCTTGGGTGTGAAATTTCACCTTCGATAAAGTGCTATTGGAATCCTCAGCACGAAAAGTTACGAAGGACGATTTGATTCGGAAATCTGGGGCCACTTCGCCGGACATACTGCTAGATGCCCAGTTATTACTGATACCAAGTATTTAATTTCCATACCAGCTTATTCCAATGGGGTAAATGATCACCTGTTTTATCCACAGTTTCTAGGTTCGCAGGAATCCCACCTGTGGGATTGCGGCGACACACAGTGTGGACTCATTCGTCAGACTACCTCCAAATCTCAATTACTGGTAATTAATTCAGCAAACAGCCAATTAAACCAATTCCAACAATTTGTTCGCGTTCATATATGATAGATATATATTTAAGTACACACGGAAATAAAGCCCATTGAATAATTTTATTTTGTATTTGGCCAAAGGTTTCATTTCACATTGTTTATTGCGTTTTTATTTGTACAAGCCATGGATGTGGGAACCAAATTTCCCTCGGGGGCTTTCCGTAAAATGAAGGGCGAATAAACTGATGTTTTTTTCTCCGTAATGGTAACATCCCATTCCCCCTACAGAACACGAAGTTTGGTACTATTTTACGCATATTCTGGAAAATTTTCATGCTCTCTCACGGAGGCATTTGATACATGGTACCCAGAGGTGGTAGCAGTTATCGATACATATTTTGTATTGCTTAGTAGGTAATGCCTCTACAAATAGACCGTGATAATTATTAATAAACGTTCTGACTATTTACTCATTTCATGGCAATTTTAATTTTTCCTTCTTAAAATAGAGCGAAAGTGCCAAGTCCATTCCTTACAATATTTGGGTTTTAGTAACTAGTATAAGTAGTTTCAATTCATAGGTACATTTTAGATAAATATGACTGTACGGTATTGAATAATTTCAAAACATATTGCAGGTATGTGGCAGAATTTCCTGAACTTTCAATGCCAGTCGAATATGCGATACGACAATCCGCAGTTGCGTATCTACTGTCGGTATTTGGCGAATGTTGAAGTATTCATTCCGGCCATGTTGACGTCATTTGACGTATCCCAGTTGGGATATCCCTTTACGCCACCCTTAAAATAGCCATATATTAAATTATCCGGACATTCTTATCCTTAATAATCGTAATGCTTCAGATATTCTCATTTATCACTGGTATTCTATCCTTAAAAGGTTGGTTTTGAATGAATATAGACTATAAAAGTGGTACATCAATACATTTCATTACCCATCCAAGCAACACAACCTGGCTTCCGACATTACAATAAGACCCACTTTAATTGCGCATGCTTCCTTCATCACGTCCTACTATATTCCTGCCCCTTTCGTAGTTGCCAATATTCTCTCCTCTATTGTAATCTCCAACATTGCCATCCAAAACGCTCTGTATCCATCTTTCCCCTCTCAGTTAGATTCATCCCACCAGTCCTCTGTATTCATTATATTACGAAGCACTTCCTCATTGGTGTGCCTCACTGTCTAATTCACCTTTTACACATCATTCTCCACAGCCACATTTCAAAAGTCATCAATGCACGCGTATCGTCTTGCTTCAACGACCATGTTTCCGCGCCGTACAAAACTACCCTCAATGACAAAGCTTTAACGAGTCTTTTCTTAAAATCCTTACTTAACATCTCTGTCATGAATTTCTTCCTCCCTGTGAAATTTTCTTTGCCTAAAGCTAGCTTCTTTTCATGATCCTACTACTATCACCGTTTTGCTCCAAAACACATTCGAGAGAGGTAAATCATTTATTCTGCTAAATTCATGAACTCCTATTTAAATGTTCAACTTCGTCTTCCTCTTTCTCGAAAACCTTGTTTACGTTTTATTCTCAAACAATACCTCTCGCGTTCCTTTTTACAATGCGCTCAGTAATGCTTGCAACCCACTGTCTTACTAAAGTTCGATCATCCGCAAGCCTAATCTATTTCATGTATTCCCCGCCGAATTTTTCTAGTTCTCCTTAACCATGTCTCCTTAACCATTTTCTCTACGTATGCGTTGAAAAGCGACAGTTTTAGTGGACATACCTTCCTTACTCCTTTTCCTAACGCTGCCCATCCCTACTCTCCATCCGCCACTCGCACCTAAGCTGTCTAACAAATGTACAGGTTGCGGATAAGTTTATTATGATAAAACTTACCGTCCTAAAATCCACTCCAAATTTTGCAATGCATTAATTACTTCTATTTAATTCACTCTTTGAACATTCTTCTCGAAATCTATTAAGCAAAAAAACCTGATTGTATTCTATTTTCTTTTAAAGTAGCGAACTCATTACATCTATGGTATCATATTCACCTCTGCCTTTCCTAAATATAAACCGATCACCCCCGGAGTCATCATTTTCCCTCGTCTCCATCCGCTTATATTACACGCGTTACGTTCTTTCTTAGCTGCATACGAAATCATGCGTCTCACTTGTGGCTGCATTTTACTTATTTGGTATAGGAACTAACAATGAACTAACGAAATCTTTCGGTCAAATTTTTTATTCATAATTGCTAAAAAGTAGCCCATAAAAACTCGTTTCCATCGTTTACCCAAGTCATAAGTAGTTCCGCGGGAATGCAATATATTTTTACAGGCTTATTGCATTTCAATTCCCGTAATGCCCTTTCTATCTCACCATCAAGTTTTCCTGGACTTAAGTATTCTTCATGTTCGTCATATTCTCTTCTATATAATCTTATGCCTAAGCTTACCGGCCCAATTTCTTTACCATATAGTTTTTTATACATTCTTTCCATCTCTCTTGCATCATTCCTGGTTAAAATATTAAATTTCATGACTAATTTTAAATTGCTTGCACTGTTTTTACGTTCTTATCTCCTGACAGTACATTCAACTATCTGTATAGCGCACTAATGGCGCCCTTCCTTTGTTATCTTTCCAAGTCCTCTCACTCCGTATTCCATCGCGCTTTTTTTCGGTCCATCAACTTCCTGCCCCTGGTTTTTTTATCTCATTGTAATGTTTTTTAGTTTATTCTTGGTTTACTTCAGTTCGTTTTATTCTCCTATCTCCGTATTCAATTTGTTTGTAATCAATTTATTTCCTCGTCCTTTTCTTATTTAATTTTCCAGTAGTTTTGTTTTCAGCTTTCAATATCCTTTTTTTTATAAGTTCCCATTTTTCTTCCATTGTGCCTCTGATTCTCATTCCCTCTGATTTTTCCTGACTGCCCATTCATGACTTTCTGTACAACTGGTTGGTATTTTTTTCTTATCATTCCAAGTTGTTCTTCTACATTTCATCTTCTCAAAGATCTTTTCTGCTTCGTCCTCTTGAATCTGACGTTCAATTTAAATTAGTACTAAATTATGATTTAAATTCACATCATCTCTCGAGAAACTGTGAATCAACCACTCTGTTCTTAAACCTTTGCTTAACCATGCTAAATGTTAACTGATTTCCCGGAAATTTTCCACGTTTACCTACGCCTAATTTGATATTTAAGTCAAATGGTCATTATAATTAAACACTTTCAGAACTCAATGGCCGCGATCATTCTTTGTCCAGAGTCTCCTACCTTACTACCGTCGACGTCGCGTTCTATTTACCCATAAATGTCAAATATTGCCGTCCAGGAACATAAAAAATTATTTTTTTAAATTGATCGTTAACACTATCAACTTCTTTCTACATATGATTGCGAGGTAGCAGGTGTACTTGACCAATGACCAAGTTCTTTAGTTCAGCTTTTACTCCTAGTAATAATATTCTATCCGTAGCTTACTCAATGTTTACTACGTTTAATCCTACCTTTTAGCTTGATGATATTTCCTTTAACCTTTTGCTGGTTCTTTTACCCTTCAATCTATGTTATTCTTTAACTTCGCTCTAGTAATCCCCGTCATCATTCCATCTCACCTCGCATAGCCCTGAAATATCTATATTTACTCTCCCTAGCTGACGTCCTATATTTTCTATTTTCTTTGCCTGGAACATCGTCCTAGAGTATCAAATCCTTATTGTAACTACTTTCAATCATTTTCTGTACCCGCTGTGTTGCATTTGTCGATTTCGTTTTGCATGGATTTCACGCGCTAAATATCTTACAAGCATCGCCTCTCCCGATGTCGGGTATAACAAAATACACATTGCTCTGTGTTGCGTAGTTTCCAGGACTCATACTAATAATTTTGTCCATCATCGCTTCTTTGGTTAATAATTGAGAATATTTCTCGTTTCTTTTTCAATAGTGTCTTTGGCAAGACATTATCACTAAAATGGTTGCCTCACTAGGATCTAAAGCTTCTGCAGCCTCCTCACTGAGAAATGGAACCTGCGCGGACTAACGTTAGTTTGGATCCTACCTTTGACCTGTCTGCCATAGGTGACCACAGTTATTATTACTCCCATTAGAACAGATATAAAGTGATCATCGGAATGAACAAGCTGTTACATCATATCAATTTTTAATTAAAATTGATATTTTATTATATCCCGCCTGAAAAGTCTCTTTTTACATCATATCAAGTTCGTAATTGATGGAGAGGGATTAAACATGTTGTTATTCTTAATATACAAATCTGAAACCATTTCAACCACATCAGTTGCAGCGTAATAAATATTCAAATTAATACTTTTTTCTTAATTTTTCGCTTTATTCAGTGCTTCACTGAATGCTGTAAAAGAGCATTCGTCATTATTTGCCGAAGATTGTAATTAAATCTAATTAATTGTTGATTAAGTGGTCTATCAAAACCTACAGTGAATCTTACTCTAAGCAAGAACTAGTAACTAGCTATATACCCTGCCCTCCTAGAATTTGAATTTTTCCGATAACTGTGGTGAGTCTTCCCCTTTCGATAGCTGTAGAGGCGTGGTGTTACTTTCCCAGTAAAACAAAGTAATTGAAGGAAAGTTAAAATTGAATTCTTTCCCAAAATATTTATTTTACTAATCCTATAAATTTGAAATTTTCATCCATGTTGATTTCATTTGATAATTTTTTTACAGGCTAACCTATTTAAAGTTTAAAATCACCAATCTCCCTTCTTTGCGCCACCATTTTTTTCTTTGGATTTTTGACCCTTCCACCTTTGATTTGAGGCACATTTTCTAGCTTCAGCGAAAGTCTGATTTTGTTGCCAACTCAGTTCCTTAATACAATAAATGCAATTCAAGACGTCAAAACCTTAGGGGAAGGTTGTTAGTGGTACATTTAAGATAAGAAATTGCTGATAGTGCTGATGAACAATGTGCTGATTTTTGGAGTGATTATGATTGAAGTGCTTTTTGCAGTCACAAGAAAATGCTATGCCTAAGTCCTGATAAGTACGGGACCTGATAATTAGTAAGGGACCTGATGATGATGTAATACATCGAAACCCGGTCGTAAATAAAAATATTTTTATCAAGTGGAAAAGTGCTACGATCAGTTATTCATTATGTTCGACTTCCACCACATCACGCCTGAAGCTACTTAATTTATACCTAAGTCTACAAGCTTAAGGAAAGTATAGACTGATGCTTGGTACTTTTTTGCTACGTAAATGATGAGAAATGATCGGTAGAGACAGTTCAACTGGCTTAAAATTAACCCAATAAATTTGCATTTTTGACTTATACACGATTAGTCATGGCAGTAGTAAGCCATACAACTCGTTTCCTGGGTATCATTTACCCTTCTACTACTCTTCACAAAGGTATTAAGCCCAGTGGATACATTTATACGGAGTGATGATACAAATAATACATTTCCGATTTCGGTTACCGCAATTTGCATGATAGACATTTAATCGGTTTTATAAATTATTAATAATTAACGGCCGATTGATGTTTTTCATTTATCATAGCCAATGAAAAGAAAACAACTCGCGGTGGTTAAGCAGCAGGAGATCACAATTCCTAGAGTAGTAGAACACCTGAAAGAAATAAAACTTCTTTGCTATTCTCAACCTGTCCGCGCAGTTTTTTTTAAGCGTTTATTCATTTGCGAAAAGTTGAGCGAACAATGAATGCTGATTATTCCAATGGTCCAATGTAGCGTATCCAATTATGTCGGAGAGAAGAATTTATGGCCGAATAACCAGTGAAGATGGAGGTGTGGCTGCATGGGTCGTCATTATGATCGCACAATTTTGTCTCCCAGCAACATCGCAGTCGACTGAAACTCACAATTGGGTGTTCAGGCCTTCGGCATATAGCGTTTAATGATCATCACGGTATCCTTTCTCGCCCACCCCTCTCCACCACCTCCGCTCCACCCTTCCCCATCCATCCACATGTTGTTAGGCGCTGCTGATGCTTCTTCGGACCGTTTGACGTCAAATCCATCCCCCTACCCCCCCTACATATGAGGACCTTCCTCCCCCACACTCCCCCAAACTCCCCCACGCTCCCCCATACTCTCCAACTTTCATTCTCCTCCCTCTGATGGGGCTATAACTACGTATAATACAATTTTCTACCGCCGAATCAATTTCCGGGACGTTGGACTCGCCCGTTAACACCGAGCACGGTGCCGGGGCCGGCCGGCAGGGGCGACTGCCGCTCTTACATCGGGGCCGGAGCGCGCACTGCCTGGAAGGCTTCCCGGGGGGTTGAAAGGGTGGGGGCGACAAGGGGAGACATGGGAGAGTGGAAGGATTGGGTCAATGCGGGGGTGTGTCGAGTGTGCGGAGGCCAGCGAGGAAGATGAAAGGGGACGATCTGGAAATTGTTCGGGAGACTGAGGGAACAATTCCCTTCCACTCGTAATTGGGTCCAAGGTTTTGTTGGACCCCCTAGCGCCAAAAGGGAGCATCGCCACGCGGAAGCGTCCTTGGCCCTGAATGGGCTACGCCCTTTGACACCCTTTGGGCATCCAGTGCGCCCCTGTACTCCTGACGGGGTGGAAGGGTGAGGGGCGAATTAGAGAAATTATTTTTGGGGAAAGCGCTTTTCTGAGACCCCCAAGGGAGAGTGGGGAGAGTTCTCTCCACTAGAAGGTAAAATTAGAGCCATGGTCAGGAAGTTGTTGCCGAGCTCAGAGGTATAGTCTTTTTGTGCTGGGTTTGCTAAATGTCCGACCGGAAACCGGAAACGTTACCTCCTTGAATACTCTTGGTCGACGTATCCCGCTAAATAAACCAATGAGAAAGGAATGGCATTAACATAGAGCCGTGGTCATCCTTCAAAAGCTCAATGAACCTCCCGGAAGATTGAATTTTGTGTTTATCTGCAAACACTAATGATAATGTACGTGTCTCAAGAGCATTTCCGAGAGAAGGTCCCCACGCAGTGTCCTACACCATTCTGGGTTTAAGTCCCTTTTTAATGAATTTATTACTAACCCTTTGACTGTCTCGTCAAAATGGAATCAATATGATAAAACTTGGGAGACTGTTTGGCATAAAATTGTAAAAAAAAATTAAAATGTTTTGAATTGCGTCACTCAGTAGTTAATTACGTATCATCTCGTAATGCAATGTATTTACAGCGAAATTTCAATTTAACTCTAATGTTATTTTTTTTAAACTGACAATTTCATTCAATGCTAGAAATAAATAACATTGATTTTATTCACACCAGTTGTCGTTTAAATTCAATTATTCGGCGCCTCTTTTCGGAAAATTTCGTATTGTGCTTTGATACCTACTTTTTACTTTAAAAACTTTCGTTATCAAAATGTTTGTATGTCACGTTCATTATAATTGTTTTGTAACCGAGATGGTCATAGTGATTACTATTTTTTGCATTGAATGGAAAAGGAAGTGGTTTCATATCAGTTTAAAACGCCACTTTGTTGGTCATATAATGTGTTATTAATTTTTAAGTTAACCAATATTCATCAATCGCAAAGTGATGCAAATAATTTTTTGGGTAGGAAATACGTATGATTAACGTTTAACGGAATATTTAAACGTTTAAGACGTAGAATATATAATAGATTTCAATCAATAATGATGATGTAAATAAGGTTTGAAAATTTACTACTTTTTAATTAAACAAATAATTTACATGAAATCCTAAATTTAGATTATTATGTTAATTATTATTAGTAATCATATCACAGTAATTAAAATGTCTAATAACCTGGGGCCATTTTGTGTCTTGGATAAAATGATTTCTTCGAAGATGAATTGCCACAACTCCAGAAATGGGCCAGTATTTGTGATAGATCCTTAAGTAGGTTCAAAAAGGTACGCAACCTAGGTTAATGTATTATCTTCTATATTCAACTAAAGCGTAGCTTGATTAAAATTATGTACATGCCCGTTTATCTTAATTTATAACAGATATATCTATAAAATTACATTCCTTAATGATAGGATTGCGTTTGAACACATTTTTATCAGTTGACACATGCTAGCATCCATCGTGAAAATAAAGGGCTATCAGTTGAAGGGAATGACTTCTTTTGGCCATTTTCTGTTTGCACTTTCTCAACCCTGAGATATATTTCCTTTCCCACTGGAGAAAAGAGAGAACTGCTCCACAGAACTGTCAAAGGATATAAATGCGGGTTGTCAGTTCAAAAATCAGCTAAAGGTCCTAGCCCATGGAGCTGAGGGACCTCCACCATTCTACTCTTGAATCCGTGTCCGAGTACCTTGGAGACAGTTGCTTCGATACGATGCCATATCCATCATCCCAGAGGGTATTTATTCTCGGCCAACCAACACCTATGATTGAATTATTCGAAGGGCCTTGAGCCCTCGGGGGCGCCATCGATTCCCTCGGGTGATGGTTAAAATTTGATTCCGGCGACCGACGTTGAAATCTTCTAAGGCGAGAGAAAAGGACCAATATTGAATTTCCGTCTTAATTTCAAAGGTCATTGTGGATTTGATGGTGCATTTTTTAAACCTCTTTTTGCTCGTAACTGAATATCATAAGTGAATTTTTAACGGCCACGCATAAATGAGTGTCTGTGTGGTGTTTCCTTTGTGGTAGTGTTGGTTCCTAGCTTTGGGTGATACCACCGTTTCAGCTTACGGAATTTTTATTATTAGCTACATCAGTCGATTTTTAGTTTATATCCACTAAGTAATAGTTACCAAATCACCGTTTGCAGACTTATTCAATAATGAGGCTTACTAAAAGAATTGGAAAAAGTTTCTATTTGTAATATATACAATGGATCAAAATGGGATATAAAAATTTGGGGGAGAAACAAAAAATAAATACCATTTGAAAAAAATGCCCAGATCTGAGCAAGTGCATGATTTATTTAATTGGCAGTGGGAGAAACGATTTTAAAATAATTCAACGGATATAGGGAACACAGTACCTGAGAGAATTAAGACCATTTATGAGAAAAGAAACCACTTACGGCAGCGGACGTTACGTTATGGTGGAAGGAATTGGTTAATATAAAACTCAATTCGGTGTTTACTTTTCCGTGAAACTGAGATGTGAGCTATAAGAGCATAGAAGTGCATTTTTGAAATTGATGGAAATTTGGTGCGGTAAGAGAATGGTGAAATATATTGGATTAACGAATAGATGATCTACTCGGACTCGAAAAACAGAGAATCCAAACGCAAGTTAATTGTCATAGAAGTTGGGAAGTAATAGTTCTGTAGCAGTAGTTTCTAGTACTAGTAGTTGAAGCATATGATTAAAAACGTAAAATCCAGGAGGAATGAAGAAATTGGGGGAGAGGAGAGCATGCAGTAATGATAAAGTCAAGTGCAGTCCGGATAATCTATAATGGTTTAATTTTCATTGATAGGATTTTCGAGTTCACCTTCACCTAAATTCGGTTTGGCAATTTGACCAAACAAGAGTCGAGTATTACCACCGCTTCCCATCCTCGGGTTTTGAGGCCTCGAGCTCAATGAACGCCCTATAAAGTTTTGCAAATTATATTTTTAAGCCTCGCATGACCTTCCCAAACGTGCTCAGACTTTGAAATCATTACCATACCTTTCCAAACGCAATGATCTCTCTTCTCCTTTCCTTCCACACAGTATTTTCCGCCCGGAACGCCTGATTCGGTTTGTACCGTCTGATAATGCTTTCTTTTCGACATGAAAAATTCAACTGCTGGCGACACGGAAACCTCCCCCATCCCCTCTCTATGTGTGGGTGTGCCTAGAGAATAGAAATGAAAAAGAAATGCACGTAGTGCGTCGGGTCGTAAAATCCTCTCTGTACGACTTACCCGATCCTTTGCGATCGAGATACGGTTGCGTGTCGCTCGGGACAAACTATTTGTTTTCTTCGCTGTTGCAATACTTTATGTAGCGAGTGCTGATTGCAGTCATATTGAATAATGCTGTAATATTTATAATGTGTGTTTCCGATATAAACCATGTAACTCAGAGGTGGAAAAATAAAATGACACGGCCTGGTTTGTTTCCCCAAGTTTTAGGTCATCGAAAAATTGCGAAGAAATATACAGTTGACGCATGCATACTATATGCCTGTCATCTCTCTGCTTTGATAAATATGTTTCTATCGCCATCAATGACTTAGTGAAAAATCAAGTGATTTTTTAGTTGGATTCTGTTACAATTAACCGTACTTGCATTATTATGTACAGTATTATTTTGTGTACATTCTCATGGATATCAATTTGTGAAACTCATTTTACTCAAAATAAATGCATTATTTAGTGAAATACGCAAACGTAGAATTACAAAAAAAATACTAAAGAACCCTCCTAAACTATTTTAATGTCCTAATTTTTGATTATAATTATGCATTTCTAATCTACTCTTTGAGCATAAAAGGAAGCCATACGCATTTTATTCAAATAAACTTTGATGCCATTTGCCCAAGCGATAATTTCTGTATCTGCATTACATACTTCGTGCAATGTACAAAGTTGCTTGTATTTTATTTCAAAGCATAAATAATTAATTATTCCTATCATGTCATGCTGATAAGGTCATGTTATTTTTCTTTTAGAAAATAAGATTTTCAAAAATAATAATTTATAGCAACGAAATACAGTTTTTTAACCTGGTGAATATGTTTAAACTAAAATTTCAAATATAGAATTACTTTTTTCGTTAAAAAACATTTTACTTCATTTCCATGGTGTCATTTTAGTTCGAGTGGGACGAAATTAGTTGAGTATTCCGTGCAATTTCCTCTATTCTCATTGTTTAGTAGAACTAATGTATAAATATATATTTATTCCATTTTTTCATATTTCCTTGCAAAAAGAGCAGCCACTATCCATTAGGTTTCTAGGGCAGATAAGGGAGTTGCATGTTTACAAAATTTTGCTGTATTTTTTTCTACCGTCTATTTCGATGAGGAGATTAAATTTCAGGTCAGGCATATTCTATCTCTCCCTGCATTTTTTCCGCAGTGTATACGTTTAGGCCCAGATTGAAGACTTTTCTAGAATTATCATTCCACTTGTTTCTAGCACGTTCTGAATTTGTGGTGATAGCCGCACTATAATTAAGTTCCATCAGGCAGTTATCGGAGATTACGTAAATTTATGGTAAAAAAGTTGTCTCACACAAAGGGTTGACCATTTCAAAAATCACAAAGTTCCAGTAAATTGGCCGGAACTGTGTATGAAATGGGTGGGAGAGCATTTCTGTGCATTAAATTTACATGAGCATTTATTCACATCCACCGTTTTCCCTACCTATAATATGATTATTTAAATAGCTTCGTTATTTTTGTGCGCATATATGCGATGAAATGTATCAAAGATTTTTGGATAGCTTAAAAAAATAAATGAAACCTAATAGAATTTTTTTTAAATTTGTGTATTATTAGAAAATTACAATTTGTTTTTAATATGTTTATTTTTATCAGTATAGTGTAGGAAATCCCTGTCCCTAGACTAAAGAAGATTATTTTATTGAGCAACGTTTTATTTTTTCGAGTACAACACGTGTAACTATGTAACATTCCTCCTTTTAGCGGCGGATTTAAGTGTTATTCTCAACTATGATGCCGCCAATAAAACCTAGAAAAAGCTACTAGTTCATGAAGATAGTCATATTTGAATGGAACATTGGGTTTATAAGGATTATGAGTATATTGTTTGTCGATTCCTTATCAGAGAGCTGGAGAGAGTTTACGGAAATAATTATAAGGTAATAAAATATATTTGCGTGGATATTATGATTTAAGAAATTCTTTCGGGCTAGTGAAGTTAGAATTCTTTATCTTGAAAGTATAGAGAAAAATAAACCTTCAATGACTCATTATATTTATGAACTCGACATTAATTTTTGAACTCGACCATGATTTCGCTGTGGTACAGCTTCACTTTATGAGACCGTGCGACAGCAAAAGCATGGTCGTAAATGAATATTGAGAGGAATAATTTATTTTTATAAGTTCAGGGAAACTGTTTTCTTCGCGGTACTTGTACGTCGAGGCATGTTTGTCCAATTAGAACGGATAAGATAGTATTTGACAATGAAAGATGAATATAAGGCAAAAGTTAATTATTTGAAATTTCATCGAATAAAGATCATTTCATTGTGCTAATATAGGGGTAAGAAAAAAAATTGTGGAGAGACGCAGCAAAAATCTTCATTCTTTTCCATCAAGAAGATTAATCTCTTCCTCTAGAATTTGTCGGAAGATGCAAACAGCTCAATTTCTTTCGTCTTTACGACAGCCAACCTTTTAAATACTATTTTTAATTTTGGCAGTACAAGTTTTACCTTGCTTTTCGCGTAAAAGTAAGAAGCGTAAAAATGCTGAAATATGGAATTGGAACAAACATGAACAGAAAAGCAAGGTAAAACTTATACTGCCAAAATTAAAAATAGTATTTAAAAGGTTGGCTGTCGTAAAGACGAAAGGAATTGAGCTGTTTGCATCTTCCGCCAAATTCTAGAGGAAGAGATCAATCTTCTTGATGGAAAACACGCAGAGCAACAGTTTATATAGTGTAACAGTTTTCATGTACTTTACATTCAGGTGCTTTATGAGCCATCGATCCCTTACCTTGGGTGTGATCGCTCAATTATTAATCCGTACTGCTTCCACGTGCACGTTGCGTGCGCCCGCTTGGCGGAATGAGCGCTCAGACGATAACGAATGAGAAGTATTTGAGGCTTGAAGTGAGAGAATGGGAGTGGTCGTGAGTGCAAATGCGATTAAGGACACCAGCCTCCTCGCCATGTCGTCTTTTCTGCCCATCATTTTCGTAGTCAACGAACCTTTGCTTGAAAAATATCGCTCACAATAGGGACATTTCATGGGCGCACGTGGCACATATTTATAGGGTCTTGCATAATATATTGTTCAATGTAAACTTTGGAGAGTTAGTAGATCGCTCGAGGAAATATGAGGGTTGCCTGAAAAGAAGTTGCAGGAATGGCACGTGTCTGCTGTCAACAATACCCCTTTAATAGCTCACCTTCGGTAAAAGGACTTATTCTGCCACCATGCGCGAATGTAACCACGTGTATTCTTGGCCATCTCCTATTCAAGTAGGTTTTTATGAAGACACAGTCTTCTGAAGACTGTGTCTTCATAAAAACCTTTCTCTTATTATAATTACAAACGGTGTTGATAAGGAAAAATTGTGACTTTTTCGCGAAGCTCTCTGTTTAACTGAAATTTAAAAAACTTGGTAATTCACAGTTATTCTATTGTTAAGATATAGCTTTAATTACTATGTGTCCTCGTCAGATAAGGGATGTAACTTAGTTCGTTTCAAATAAATAGCTCTAACTTACAAAGCTACTTTTAATTTCACTATGAAGACATTCCAAAAAAATAATGTCTCTCCACCTTAAACTCTCTATCTACTCTTAAACTATTTATTTCTACTTTGTGAAAATGATATTAATTCATACTTCTATTAATTCATGAAACAAGGAACTTAAGCATTGCATCTGTGTAACTTTTACTCTTAATTAATTTCACATATTTGCGTCTCCAGGTTTCTCGACAAAAAATGTAACCTTCCTTAGCAGTTTAGTTTAGAAAAAAATGTTCACATGCGTGCAGATATTCTTTAAATGTGGGGATCTGATTGACCCCACGGCTAGTGTATTACATTTTCCTCCTTAAAGGCTCGGGTTTGAATCTCGGAGGTGAGAGAATTGTTCATGGTATCCCAATCGTACTTGGAGTTCTCTTAGGATAGCACTTTAGGTGGAGTAAGCCGTCCATCGGATAGGAGGATAAATTGTGTGGACTCCTTTACGTATTTCGTCAAGGGTAGGCTAATGCTGTTTTAATTTGATGTTGTTATTACTGCTAATACCGAGTTTGTCTCCACCCTTCTGCCTTATCCTGAAAAACCTATATATACCGGATTACTCACCTATCCCTAAAGTCGTGAATGACATTTTCGGTCGTTTGCTTCACCCAATAACTACCGATGCTAATTTGGTTCCATCATCACAGGTTATCAATCCGAGGAATAGTTTGTAACAGCTCACTAAGCAATCCTGTTCCCTGCCAATTCTTTAAATAGCTTCTTGCACCGAAATCCTTCATTACCTACTCTTGCTGATGGGCTTTAGTCTTTACGTCTATGGTTTTATATTCAATTGTGGTCTTCTTCAATGATTGTCGCTTAGGAATGAATCTAATTATATTAGTTCTTATCAATATGGTACTCTGCAAGCCACCGCTAGGGTGTGTGGCAATGCTTGATTGAACAACAAGCATGCTACTAAAAAATTTAAGTTTTCCTTAATTTTTAGTTCCAAAAAATTGTAAACTAATACAAATAGTGCAAATGATGACGACTACAGATACGTGTGTACAGTATCT
This sequence comes from Hetaerina americana, assembly GCF_022747635.1. Taxonomy (NCBI): domain Eukaryota; kingdom Metazoa; phylum Arthropoda; class Insecta; order Odonata; family Calopterygidae; genus Hetaerina; species Hetaerina americana. The sequence goes on from NW_027286985.1 coordinate 78,164,862, forward strand.
AAGTGAGCTGCACTTTTTATGCATTAGAGACAAGTTTTTAGTTGCAATACGGACAATGCAATTTGTGGACGGGCAATAAGTTTGCCTCATTCATTTGTACGTGTTCTTCAAAAGCTTCTCGATGCACCTTCTCTTTGAAGCATTTCTTCCTCTCTTATATCCTTTCTACTTTATTCTTCGCTTGAATATCGGTGAAAAACACAAGGTTGAGTAAGGGAAAAGCCCTCGCATTCTCTCGGTTTCGTACCCGCCTGTGTCCTCCGAGAGTTCATCCGAGAATGCAACGTCATGTCTGCACTAATGTGGGAACGATGGGGTAGAGCCAGCGCGTGAGAAGGTACACATTTCGGTGTTATACAGTAATAGAGGAGAATACATGATGCTATGGAACCATAATGTTCCTCCAAGTCTGTCCTTAGGGTGTAATCGCGAAGTTGGAACTACCCTGCTGCATTAAAATCCAGATGGGACGAGGCCGTAACAGTTCATGCATTCGTCGCAGGAATTGGACTTGGTAAATAACAACTTAAAGTGCAGAAAATTAATTAATGATTTCTAAATTATTGTGCGTTATTTATGATCAGAAAATTAATATGGGTATAAAAAATGCAATGCATCTGTTTTGTTCCGACCATTGTAATTAACTAATTGCAAAACATTTGCATTCGTGATGCTCATGATCCCATACGTGTCTTTTTTATCCGTTGAAATGCCAATATAGATAGATACACCAAGGCCTCGTTAGTTCTATGTTTAAGACTATCGAATGGTGTGAATATGAGAGCCATGATGTGGAAAACTTAAGTTTATTGGAGCCCATTCTTAATTTTTTCAAGGAAGCAAAATATACGCTGTTTACTGTTTACATCTGATGAAAAATGGAAGCTTAAATGGGATATCCAAAATTGGTACTTTTTCGCAGCTTTGAGTCACTTCTTGTAACTGCTGGTAAATCCAGTTTATTAAGTGATGGTAAAAGATTGAAATGAGGTAATACGAGGGTCATCCGGAAAGTAGTACCCGTTCGTGAAATAAAGACACAAAAGTAAATATTAACAAACATAAAAAATTTTATTTGAAAGAGGATACTTTAAACTACTTCTCAACATAATCTCCAAGCAAATTAAGGCATTTGTCATAACGTGTGACAAGTTTCTGTATTCCTGCTGCATAGTCCTTCGCCGCCAGCTCATTGAGATACGCGAGGGACCCATCTTGCACAAATTTTTGCATAATGCAGATGGTGTTTAACAATTTCATGAACAATTGTTCGAGAAACATTGGGAAAATGCTCACAGATGTCATCAATTGTGACGCGCCGATCGTTCCTCACGAATTCGTCAACTGAGCTCACCAGTTGGTCTGTAATGACAGACGGTCTCTCCGAACGCTCATCGTCGTGTGTGTTCCCCCTCCCCATGTTGAAGTTGCGACACCACCGCCGAACAGACGACTCGTCCATTACATTGTCTCCATACACCTCCTTTAATTGGCGATGAATATCACATGGGCGAACGTTTCTTGCATTGAGGAATTTAATCACTGCCCTCACTTCACAACTGGCGGCGTTCTCAATTTTTTTAAACATTGTAAACAATCACAGAAACAACACAGGCAATGCTAGCGTCACGCAACTTGGCTCAGAGAAGGCAGACAAGCCACTGAAGCTATCTGACCTCGTCCAGCGGCTACTCGCGTCGTCAGCACTTCATGCGGCACGAACGGGTACTACTTTCCGGATGACCCTCGTAGATAAAGATTCTATATTTGGTTGAATCCAAATAATGTCATTGTCATATCTATTGTGCAAAAAATTGAAAGGATATTTTACTTTTAAGTCCCATTATTTGTCAGATCCTAGGGACAAGTCCTATTTCTTCAAATATTAGGGAAAATTTTGTTTTATTAAGTTGAAATTTGTTGAAGAAAAATATTACAAGACGGTGTAGGTACAAAGGTATTACAAATATTTTGGATATCGCAGAATATAATCAACGGAAATGAAAATGGAAATTTAATCCAGTTTATGGAGGAAATCATTTCAAAATTACCATGTTCCTTTCGATGTTTTACGTTAAAATCGTTGAAATTCTTTTAAAAAATTATCAAATTGTGCCACGTATCTCAAGCATTAAGTACCACGAAACATCGACCCCAGAATTTCGAAAATGCTCACTCTTGACTTACCTCATGTAATGACGTCAGGCTCAGACTTTTACCCGCCGAATAGGGTCATTACTATTCAGCGGAATTGTGTTTTCATCCGAGAATTTATGGGCCCACTTTTACTCCGAGAGTATTGGCGCCTCCACAATAATTCCGTTTCTCTCTCCACGAAGGGATGATGGCCTTCCTCCTCTGTTAACCGGAACCTTCCGCAACAGAAATCGGCGTTCTTTCGATGTCTCTCCACCATGAGAATATCGGGCATCTATAAAAGTTTCCGGGAGGCAAATAATTCTGTTACTGCCGCTGCTACTGCGATACCGACGAGGGCACCTCCCGGAAAGAGCTTCTAGGTTATCGGCCATTGATATTGCCCGTATGACTAAATGGAGGGCATGCACGTGTCTCTGGGCGAGAGGGAATCAGGTGGGACTGAAGATGCTCTCGCCGGGAAACTGTGAGTGGGAGTGGAAATGATGGGAGATCTCAAAGATATTAAAATAGAAGAAAAAAGAATCCGAATACTACCATATACCGGAGTGCTGTTTATTTTCGTTCCCGTCCCCAGACCTACCGCCCTCTTAACCTTCTCCCTTTGCCCTCGTCCCATGGAGTCTTTCACGATCCTGCCACTGTGCCATCGTCTCACCTCCATTTTATTTGAATATTTTATTTTTAGCGTGGGACGCTCAATTTTCGCGTTCCAGATTAGAAGGGTCTCGCGAGTGTCTCCTGTACTTGGAACGTTGGGAACAAAAATAATGTTCATAATTCTTCTCTGACATCCATTACCAGTGAAGGAGCAGGCGAAACAGCATTTAATGCTTCACTAAAGCAGGGCTTGAGATGGATTCATCTGGTGTATTAATTATTTGACTTCGAGTCAAACGAGTCAAAATTTGCGTCTTGGTTGAAATGTTGAGATCATATTGCCTCCGAGTACTGGGATGATAATGCAAGTTGAAATCGTTTCGCGCATTACGGTTCCTCTACGCGTGTATATGTATGTATGTATATATATATATATATATATATATACATATATACATACATGCATACATATATATCCCTATTAAGGACCAAAACCGTGACGTGGTGGAAGGACTTGGGCGTTCCGATGACCCCTAGAGCTGTACTGGCGGGAGAAATGATAATTGCTCCTGGTAGGGTCACCCATGTCAGATAGGTCGAAGGTTAAGAGCCAGACGAAAGGTAGTCCGCGCAGCGTTTGTTCCTCAGTGAGGCGGCTGCAAAGGCGTCTAACTCCAGAGGGGTGGCTATTGAGTGATGGTGTCACGTTAAAAACACTATTAAGGAAGGCCACGGGAAACCACCTCAAGTATTAGTCCCATGATTATATGATGGACAGTGTTGAGAATATGTGTCCTGGTAACTACGGGACTCGGTCCAATAGGCCGCGTGTCGTGCCTGGCAGCGTGGGAGGCAAGGCTCCCACGGTCAACATCCCACGAAACTTTTGCAAAGGAAAACCGACAGCAGCAGGGCAGAAGACGCAGGAGAAGAAGACCTAATTAGTTGGAATAGGAACCTTGGATTGTCATGAAAATGTTCAGGATATGAAAATTAGACAACATTTAGCGAGAGATGTAGAGAAAAATATGGATATTTTAGGTTTATGAGAGGTGAGATGAAAGGGTGGCGGGGATTACTGGAGTGATAGTTGTAGAGTAACATTCAGCGGAAGGGACGGGAACCAACGAGGGGGTGCCATAGTATTAAATGAAGAGGTAGAACGAAGCGTAGTCAGCATAGAACAGGTGACAGATAGAATATTACTAGTAGAGATAAAAGCAGAACCGATGAACTTGGCCATAATTCAGGTATATATGACAGCTAGTCATCATAAGTTGGAAGATGTTGATAGAATGTACAATCAGTTAGAGGACATAATTGCATGTGTTTCTTCGGGAAAGCATTTGATTGTGATTTTTTGATTGTGGGGTTTTGCATTGCGACAGTAGGCAAAGGAAGAGATGGTGATGAAGTGGGGGACAATGGTTTATTTAATAATTCCGGGTCGAAAGCAATCGAGCTCTGCAGGAGACAGGGGAATGTCATCACCTACACTTGATTTAGTCACCACAAAAGGCGTAGGTATGCATGAAATACGCCAGGTGACTCAGAAAATCATCAGTTAGATTATATTATAATAAGTCATTGGCTCAGAAATAGAGCGATTAACTATCACAGATTTCCGGGAGGCGGATGCGGACTCTGACCACAATTTAGTTGTTAAGAAGTACTGTAAATGTTCGTTTCAAAAGGATAAGGCAGGGGCGGCTGTATAGCAAATCGAATGAATTAACTGGATTGAAAAGGAAGGTGTATCAGCAGGATGTAGAGAAAGTCACGGATGAGGGTAAAGAGCTGTGTACTATTGAGGAAAAATGGGACTGTATAAAAAAGATAAATTGAAAGCCGCAAGAGAAACTATAGGAACCGTTACAAAGAAAAGGACTAGGAAACCATGGATCACGGATGAGATGGTTAGAAAGATAGATGAGAGAAGAAAATGGGAAACTGTAAACACACGCATCTAGTCAAAAGGAAGAACAAAGTGTTGAATAGCAATTTGAGACTGGTAACAAATGAAGCAAAAGAAGTATGGTGGAAGACGCCGTGCGAGGATATGGGAAGTTTGCAGAGGAAGGGTGAAATTGGTGCGCTATACAGCAGGGTTAAATCACTATCGGGAAGTAAGAGGGGAAGATCTATGCTAATAGTTTGAGATAAAGCGGGTAAGATAATAGTTGACGGAGGAAAGATCCAAGAGAGAGGAATACATATAAGAACTGTAGAGTAAAGAACTTAGACCAACAAAGTTAGACATATTAGAGGAACATGACGTAGATGAAGATAGCTTAGGTACAGGCATACTCGACGATGAGATAGAAAGGGCATTAAGGGAGATGAAACTAAATAAGGCCGTGGGGTGGATAACATACCTGCGGAATTACTGAAATATTTAGGAAAATGTGGGAGGAGGAGGCTATGTGGGCTGATGTGTAGTATATATGAGGAAGGAATCTGGCCGGAGGCCTGTATGTGAGATTAGTTCCTATTCCGAAAAAGGTAAAGACTAAATAATGCGAGGACTACAGAACAATAATTTTGATTTCCCACGCAGCTAAAGTTGTTCTCAGGATCATCCATAAAAGGATAGAGAGTAGGAAAAATGATTGCCAAGGGGATGATTAGTTTGGGTTTGGGAAGGGGAGAGGTACGCGTGATGCCATTGCAGGAATGAGATCACTAATCGAGAGGAATATAGAATACAATCAGGATGTTACCTGTTTGGTAGATTTCAAAAAGGTGTTTGATAGCGTGAATTGGAGAGACAGGACGCTAATTCATAACCTGTACATGTCTCAGATTGCTCAGGTGCGAGTGGGGAGCGGAGAGTCCAGATGGGCAGTTTTAGGAAGAGGTGCTGCTAATTAACATCGGGGCCGTTAAAGGTATATGTGGAGGAAATGATTAAAGAAGCATGGGAAGAACTGGCCATAGCTATGGATATCGGCGGAAATATTGTAAAATTAGTTAGTTTTTCTGCTGACAAAGCTCTAATTTGTCAGTCAGCCAAGGGGTTACAACCATTGCTGAGTGAATTGGAAATTCAGTGTGATTGATAGGGGATGAGAATCAATATTAATAAGACGAAGTTTTTTGCGATTATATAGAAAGACGCAGGATAAGCTTAACATTAAAATAGGAGGGCAAAAACTAGAGCTGGTAGAACAGCTTACGTAATTCGGAAGTGTTTTGGACCAACATGGTCAAGTAGTAGCGACGTAAGGAGAAGATTTGCCTTAAGGAAACAGGCTTTCACAAGGAGGAGGGAGTTGATGAGAGGGACGTTGAGTAAGGAAGTTAAGATACCTGTAAGGCTCGTAAAACTTTGATATGGAGCGTAGCTATGTACGGAAACGTGGTCACTGAAGCAGCATACAAGAATAGGATAGGGATGCTGGACGGGATGAAGGAAGTACACGGAGATGAAGAGTAACTTGTTGTAGTGTAGAATGGTGTAGTGTGTTTTGTCAGGAGATATTTATTTGGTGATTGTATCCATCCGAAACCTACCTTATCTGGTAGTTTATCTAATTATAATAACATGCATAAACATGTAATTGGTTTTATTGTATTAATTTTCTGTGAATGCAAAACCACCATCATCAGAAGGAAGAATATGAATTTTTTCTGTGGTAAAACAAGCAGTTGAGCTGTAATGAGCGGGTGAAAGGAATTGTGGATCGTAACGAAACTAGGGATGTTGGAACCGGAAGGGAGACCGCTAGGAGTGATGGAAGCATTGTAATAATGTGTCCACGAACCGGGACAAAATTGGAAAGGGAAATGGGATTACAGGAGGTTCGGCGATTATTAACATAGATTGGTTAATCGATCAATGCATTAAGTTTAACAGAGTTTACATTTAAGGAATCAAATAATGTTATTTGAGGTAAAGAATGAGGATAGGGGCTTAAGAGAATTTGAAAAGATTATTTTTAGGGATGATGTGACCAATGACACGATAATTACGAGAGAAACAAAATTTTCACTTTTTAACAGTTTTATTTGTAACATACGATAATTCATAATATTACAATTATTTAATAATTGTTACAATACTTCCAACCTGTCCTCACTCCCCCCCACAACCGATCCCTTTCAAATGAAAATATTGGAAGAGCCATGCATTTGGCTTCTGCAAGAGTGTCTACACCCCGGTTAAACATATTTTGTTGAATTATCCGACCATCAACTAACCGCACCCCCATCCACGACCGATTCCCATTCTCCTCCCCTCCCAGTTCTCACCCTCCCCTCCCAGTTCTCACCCTCCCACTAGTCTTTTCATCTCTTTCCCATACCACCCTTCTCTTCCTCTATACCTAAAATTCTTTTCTCCCCCTCTTCCCTACCCTCCCCTTCTTTACCTCTTCTTTCATTCTTATCCTTACCTCTGAAGATGATGATTAATTATCCAATGAAAATTGAAAAAAAACAGTCATATGTTTTATACGTTTATCTATGGTTTTTATGTTTGAAGTGGCTATTTAGCAATTTATGTGTAATCAGTCACTGTTCAGAGGTCTTGGAGAAGGGTTAGAAGTTCAAAAATGTACGTGTGTTTGATGGTTTTTTTTCTTCTGCCACGTTTTCTTTCCCAAGTCATCATTTGTATCGGCAAATTGTATATACTTAAGTCGAAGTCTTGAAATTCGTTTTTGATAAGTATTTTCCTAAACTATAGCGTTAACAAAATGTACACAGAAAATTTTCGCTATCATTATGAACCAAAATTATTTTAGTATATTATTAAAAAGACAAGGGCTGCTGTAGTAACTATCATTCAAAACGTTTTCCATCATGACGTGCTTCGTCCAGTAAATGGTCACGTTAGCCATCCAAGATCATGAGTGCTCGAAACGTGAGCGAAGAGCAGTTTCTTGACACCGTCATAGATTTCCCGATTACCTTTTGATCGGAAATATGAAAGGAGTTAGTGTAGAATTCTGCGGAATTCCTTTTTTTGTACCAGGGAAAAATAAGAGCCTCCACGTTGCCTCAAAGGTCTTCAATTCTCGCTTGTTCCTATGTCGCCTCGGTTGTCATTTTTCCTCCCACTGATAAGACCTCCTCACCGGGAGGTGTTCATTGGAGCAAAGTTAAGAGCTAATACGCATTAGGAGAAAAAATTCCCCGTAGCCATTTTACGGTACAGTACTGACCTGTAAGATACCCATTTATTTCGTTTAGTGTATTTTGCTTCCTCGGAATGAAAGCTCTCAGTCAGTAAGAGTAAGTGTACTAGGATAGAAATTATAGAATGTACCGTATCAATTACTAAACCTCAAGCATAGTGGCTCAGGAGTTATCAAAAAACCCCTTTCTCATTTTTTTCGTGGACACTATTCCCATAAAGATAGCACTTACCTTCCAATTTCCTTTCCCCCCTTCAAGACTTTACATGGCGTATTTATTTTTTCCCATTTCCATTCAGTTATCATAGGGATTTTGGGGGACGCTTATGCTTTTCTTGGAAGTTACGCGAGAAACCTCGCATGGCTACATGGCGCTTTCCAGCTATCCTCCCCCCTTCCTCCTCCACTCTCCTCCCTTTTTTTCGTTTCGCATGCTCTCCTAAAATCCGTACCGTCCCATGACCCTCTCCAGCCTCTGATCCCTCCCTCTTTCATACTCCTCAATTTCTCCCCACTATCCTTGTATCCGCCGCACCCTCTTTTGATAAGACCCTCTCCTTTTATCTCATGTATGACGTACGTATGGGAAAATTCGCGCCTGCGCAGCGCAAAAATTTCAGAGATGACGTCATGAACGGCGAATCGGTCGTCTCTCTTCCCTCCTCTTCCGCAGTTTATGTGTGTCTTGTGAGGGCGCGTTTGTGTGTACGAGTATACACATACATTAATTAAAAGGTAGTCTACCGCTTGAGGAATGTTTTGGATTGACCCATACTGAACAGTGATGAATTTATTTTGCCTTTCCTAACGAAACAATCCGAAGTTACAATAAATCCTTATTCAATGTTGCATAATTCCTTCATTCCTTAATTTTTGTTAACATTCCTATCATTTACCTACCAATTCTTTGCTTGAATAACGCTCTTTCTTCTACCAGAGTCTTCATTATTCCATTGCCAAACAAAGTTTTCTGCATCCACCTTCCCGGCCTCCTTTTGTGTGTGTATCTTTGCTTAAGTAGCAATAGTATGACTGGGAAGGAAGAAAAATATTGATACCCACGGATGTACAGAGGCCTGGAAGCTTCGTAAATATCATTTTATAATGCTCTTCTCACTGTCGTCTTAACTTTATCCAAAATAGAAAATATAAGTGGTATTCATAGTAAAGTACTTCATATTTATTTGTGTGAATAGACACTATGTGTATCAATATAGTGTATATTAAAATGATGCATAATAACAAAATTCACAACGTAGCGTTGTAGAACGTTTACGTCACACACACTCAGAAAGGGGACACTCACAAACACGATTCACTACGTGCCTACCACGGGAATACGCACATGCAAAAACGAGGGCGCCTGAAACGAGTTCGTGGGGGTCGGAGAGTCTCCTCCCGTCGCAAAATCCTCAACTGTATCCAACCGGGACACATTTATTCCTGCCCTCCGAAAAAAACCTCTTCCTTCGCAGCACAGTAAAAACGATGAGAGATTTTTGACTGTGACATCTCACTCCCTCTCATATCTTGCTACTATCCTCTCTATCCACCTTCGTTCTTTTCAAAACTCGCTTCATCCTCTCCCTCTTTCAATTCATGATGTATTTTTCATATCGGGGGGCCTTTCTCGGGTAAACAAATGGGCGCCTTCCAATATGACTTGCTCTTCCGGAACCGTCTCTCATTTTTCATTCTCTCAACTCTTCCTTGCCGAGGGAAACATACCCGAACTAATGGAATGGATTCGGGCGGGTTTCTTTTTGAAGAAAGCTCCGTCTCGGGTTATCGCGCTAAAAGCCCCCTCTGGCGTTCAAAATTTCGGCTGATTAAAAAGAGGAGCTTCGGGAGAGGGACTCTCCTCGGATAAATGAGCGGTGTTTCCATTGGGGGAGCGGGAGGGAATACGCGCGTTTCACCGGGTGGAATTTTTATTCATCCAGTCCCGACTTGGGTGTTCCCCGCGAGTTCACGGGGGGAGGGAGTTATTAGAGATAAAGACGTTATGGTTAAGCTGTCTTTGGCGAAAGTGTTTGGCCGAGAGCGAAATTTTTCGGCATTTTCGGAAGGGGTGGCAAGACGGAAGGACGAAATTACTTCCATGAGTTTTCTTCCCTCTTCTGTCTCAGGTACCTACTCCGCCTTCTACATCTCTCCTTTTCTGCCTTACCTTCCGTCCGGGGTGAATTATTCATTTCCCTTCCACTTCCTCCTTGTCCTGTCTTTCCTCCAGGTTATAGCCTTATAGCCTATATTCTACCCTTTACAGTTCATTCGCGGTTTTCGGGGTGGTTCGTTTATTCCTAAGAATTTCCTGTACCTTTCGTCGTAAACTTTCCCTTCCGTAGTCACGGGATTTTTTCATTTTTCACTTTCGTTCTGGTTTCTGTAAAGTCATCTTATTTTAAAGGTTTTCCTAATAACTTACCAACTAGAGAAGCAACTCAGTACTTCCATTCCAGGAAGGCTGCCACGTTGAATAAACTCAAGGTTTGATGGCACCGGAAACTAATGACTCAACGATCGGCAAAAAATAATTCCTTTCAGATAACGTAGTCAGTTCCTTGTTCTATGTAGCTTCACATTATTTTAGATACTTTTCCTACCCATAAAATCAGACACGATTTTGCATACTTGAGGTAGATCATAAGAATTATCTGGTCTTAAACTCGGTTCACTCTGGTTCTCTTCTATGCTCACATAATTATCACATCCTACAATGGGAAAATTTTTGAATGCAAAATATGAAAAACCGCTGGTCGTTCATTCTGAATTAAACTTTACATATTCCTCATAAGAGCATGGTATTCCTTAAATTAACGCTCAAACGCAAACATTCGCTTGCAACGGAACGCACGCGAAATCGATAAAATCAACAATTTATCTACTAATTTAATTGAGCAGCCAAAAACCGCACAGTTGCTTTTACATTGGATGATATGAAAAAATATAAAATAATAACAATAAAGGTAATAGTCATTAAAAAAATTCCGGTGGGAGAAACGGTTAGAGTGGTCAGGAAAGAGGGTGGCATTAATTATAAAGTGAACATGATACATTTCTCTACCAATGGAAAGTGGATTTAGGTTTGGCTGTTTTACAATCGATACTCGGATATCGTGATGAGATTACACCGGATACATAACACCTCCGACCATCAAATGGAAATTTAAACTGTTTGCCCGTGAGTGGTTTTTATTTGTTTACTAATTCCGATGACAAATACTTACCCAGTCATACATCCTCCCTGTAAATCTTGACGGCGCCCAAGAGCTAATCGATTTTATGAAACGCCATATACTTGGCAATGGGATGACTAACTATAAGAATATCGTCCAGGAACAAATACATTTTCTGGATATAATGAAATATCAATTAATATTTACATTTGCGAATATAAAACGTTGTATTTACCCATCCACATTCATTATCTCCATGAAATATATCTATATCTACATAATACTCCGCAAGGGCGTGTGACAGGGGGGTGTTATCACCACCCGTAAAAGGGAACAAAACCACATTAAAAACCAATAAATACATGCAAAACAATACCCACAGTGGCGAATTCATTCATGCAAAAATACTTTCATTTTACAGGAATGCAAATACATATACTATTATCTAACAAATAATTTCACCTTAGGATGCAGTAGGAAATTTATTCAATAACTTGCAAGCTAGAATTTGAGAACCAAGAAGGCGTAATTCTACTACCACATGAACATGCAATGTACAATGGTGTCCTCCCCAAAGGAAACAGGTAGGAAATGTGACCAAACGCTGCAGGTAGCGGGAGGGTCCCCCCACCCACAGAGAGAAACGAGGGATGGAAGGGGCTCTTAAAAACAGAAAAGCCATAGTAAGCAATAATCTCAAGAGCACCACATTATATAATGACATTATAATGCGGTCATATGCTGAGGGTGTCAAGTGGAATTTTTGCTTTCTATAACCCTACAGTTGCTATCCCGTATTGTCCGTGGGAAGGGGGAGTCATTGAGTCTGCTAGCTATATATAAATATATAGGTAAATATGATGAAACGCTATATGATGATGGTGACGCAAAATGTCTTCAAATTTCTCACTTCTGTAACATTTGATAGCATCCCCATTTACTCAGATTGAAGGTAGTGACTAAGATATAATTTTTTCTTCTTATTAGTACCACGTTTGTATTTCTTGGCAAATCTTTTTTATATGTACTTCTCTTTTGTTTTCTGCTGGTACCAACATCCAATCACGCGTCTGTAGAGAAATACCGCCATTATGAAATTTTTTCACTACATTATGGCTTATACATTTTGGTGAAAATTAAAGATTACGAAGCGATTAGATTCTATCTCTTTAAAGAATATTTTCATGTGCGGTGCAATTACGCTAACTACGACTCTGCTCTCCCCACAATTAGTCTTTTTATCTTCTGTTTAGCAAAATCTTTCCTTTCTTTGAAAATTGATTTTCCAGCTGGATAGTTTTGTGGCCTTCTCTTCTGCTATCGCACAAGATTATCCTATTCACGTTTTTTCATCTTATTGTCCTTTCTCATAGTTATTTCCAATTTTATAAGCGCCCTATTTGGATTTTCTTCTTTTGCCGCCAGCTTTGTCATAGACAACGCTCTACAGCTTAGTTGATGTCTGGGCACAATATACTGATTTTTGTTCTCAAACCCACATTTATTTGGCGTTTCCTTTGATCTCATTTATTTCCTATTCCATTAAGGTGTTGAGCACAAATGTTGAAAGTGCTCATCCCTTCCTCAGTCCTTCCAACTTAACCAGTGGTAAAAAATTTGCATACAGACTTTTGCCTTCACTCAAGTCTGTTGACCACTTTCCTGTGATAACATGACACTCCTTTGTACCTCAGAATAAAAAGCGTTCTGTTTCAAGGGACGTTTGTTAATGAACGCTCTCTAGCAACCAACCAATGTGTTTATGTTGCGTCCTTGTCCTTTACCATTTTCATCTCTCTAAGGAAGTCGAAGGCTCTTTGGTACCTTTCCTGAATCTATATTGACCTATATCAAGAAATCCTCTCTGATTTATGTACTACTCTGTTCTAATCAATTCTCGTCAAGATTTCTAAAAAGTTAGCCGAAGGGCACGAGTACTTATATCTCTCAAATTCTTTGCCATCTCCTTGTTAGTTAGTAGTTGTCACAGAGTTTCTCTGGCCTTTTTATTTAAAGTCATGTCTCAGATTGTTTTCTACGGAATGGTTGAAGAATTAACGAGTCAGCGTTTAATAATCTTTTTAACTGCTTTTACGAATTCTGCCCTCATTGTATATTCTCCACTATAAATGTTGCTCTCTTATAGATTCATATTGCTTCCGGGAATTCGCGTCGCGTATTTGAGTTGATGAACAATTGTGTCACCCCCAGTCCTGGAGGTGTTTTCAGGTCGAAGATAGACGTCGCGGAAGCCTAAGGATTAGTTTCTCTCTTATATTTTTGCGTGGAATACTGTTCCATTAACTTTGCTTCATCTTTATCTCTCATTTGAATTCATTATCTATTTCCCCAAAATACATCCCAACTTGCGTTATATCTTGGATCCACATTCCTCTATTGTAATAACTTCTTTTATCACATACTGAATCTTATTTTTTCCTCTCTTTCCCACATAATCTTTACCCATCTTCCCTGAATTGTTCACCTCCTGGTTCCGCGTTCTATCCTGTAAAGATTAATAGATGTTCCTGTCCCTTTAAACATTTTGTAACTATTGATGCCATATATCTTTTCTAATTAATCATCTTCTATGTTTTGAGTTGAACACGTGTCTCGTCATACCGTTCGTAGGTTATGTTTCAATCTCAGTTTATCCCCTCATTTTTTGGCTTAATGAAAAAGGCATTTCCGCGGCATTATCCCCATTTCTGAACCATTCGCCGCAGAACCAATGTGTGTGATTCCGTAGATGTCTGTCCTAAGATCTCTTTCTTCCAACCACTTAATTACAACGATTCTCATAATATCACATCTCATTTTTACCGTTTTCTCTTTACGACATTCCATTCATTCACAATGTATAGAGCAATATTACCTCACTGGTTCCAATTAGAAACTGCTCACGATATTTGTCGGTTGTACCCTTTGATGTTCCATCCATCTGTAGATAGAAACGGTGGACTATTATTCCTACCAAGTATTTTTCCTTAAAGAACTTCTCAACAAAATGTGTCATCAAAATTCAAAGATATTAGTTAAACAATTGCTGCTCCTTGATCCATTACTTTTTTTGTGGCATCCTACCAATAAACAACAGTTCTATTCCTTAAGCTGCTATTCCTATAGTTGAACGACTATTGATACGACGATCTTCATTGTTTAACCCTCACTTATGTGGGGAATAGTTACTATCTGATCCGATAAAATGAGTAGTTTAAGATGGAGGATTTACTTTCTAGATCATGGAAACTTCATGGGATTCTGTAATATTTAGTGAATATATTTTACCCAACGGCTATATTTTCTCCATTTTTTCCCGAGCAATATGTTACCGTGTGTCATCCCTTTTTCTTAACAATATTTATTAATTAAGCAAGTTTACTAATACCGCAGCCATTCTTATGTTATATGCTCACTGTTGAAGAAACTCGATAGCTTTTAGTGTGATCCAGAGCTGTAGTGGTTACTCCTTTTGATATCATTGAATGGTGCTCTTTATGTTAAGATATAAGCATTATAAATGTATTTTTTATGTATTCTGTAAAGTATATGTTCCCTGATTGAGAATATATCCATAAATTACCTTGAAATTCGCCGAATACGTTTGCTGACTCACACGCTACGGGTGCCTGACATTAAATGATATCCAACCAACAATGGTATTTCAAGATTAAGTTAAAAATCTTACTCCTAAAAAACAAGAGGGTAATTTTAAAATTGATTTCATTTGTTCCACTTTGACTTCTCCCTCAATCATGCCCCGGGAACGAACACCGACTGTCCTTAGCTAATAATGTAAACCGTTATGTGTTAAATGTAATGGAAAAAACCAATAAATAATCGAAGTCTTATGCAAAGATGAGTTCCTAATTTTCATATTTTGCAGGGGTGAAGGGTTCTTTAGCATTTCAAAAACTAATTTAAGGGCTCGCTTCTGCTTTAAAAAGAGGTGCATCAAAGAAGTTCTTAGAACTAATATCACCCTATCCTCCTTTAGTTCTCCAGGCGGTGAGGGATGCTTTGGAAACTCCTTGGTCCCAGTTCCGTCCTATTCTCTCCCTGATGTATCTTCGTCGTTATCCTCCTCTCCGAACACCACTTCCTTTTTTCGCCCAGCGCATCCCTCAAATCGTATTCCCCACTTCTTTTCTCTCATCTATCCTCCTGGCTTACCCAGTTCCTCCCACGAAGGAAAACAGGGGAGCGAAGTCCGGGCATTCGTCGGAATTCCATTAAGCACGGGCGACTCTGGAATCTGGACGTAAATTTTCGGGTCGGAGGGGGGCAGATTAACGGGGCGGAAGGCACGTCTGTCTCCATGGCCCAGTGGAACGTTTGTGTCCCCCTCTCCTACCGCCAAGAAATACACGTCTCTCCCTCCTACTCAACTGCGCCCTCCCCCTAACTCTCCCCCTTACCCTCTACCGACTTACCCTCAACCCACGCATGCCGCCGCGGCCGTCGAAACGAATGTTTTTTTATGATTATTTGGGCGCACCGCGCGATGAGAGGGAGGGGATAGGGGATGATGTATGCAGCCCTGGAGGGGAATGGGAGTCTGCTAGTAACGGTGTTTTGGTTGTGGAGGTTGGCTCTGTGAATGGTAGGTCATTCTTCTCTCTCTGGCAAATCCCTTGACTGATTCAATGCTGAAAATTCGTTCCACTCCAAGCAGATTTAGTTATTTTTCTTTTTTCCCCACTTAATGTCGGTTTGTTTTGCTGTTAAACTTAACCGCTCCCCTTACGGATTCGATTCTGTACCTACCATTTCTCTCCCTCTCTCTCCCACTCTCTATTTACCTCCCTCTCTGAATGAGTGAAACGGTAAACTTCCTGCTTTTTGGTGTGCTTAACGAAATTACGGGGCATGAAAAGACGAAAATTTTCTGGTCCCATATTCGAAATTTGTTTCCGAGCTTGGCTTTTCCTTCAACTTTTCCGAATGCGTAAGCCGGGCTCCTTCCTACGGAAAGTGGAGCATATTTTAACAGTTGATAATAGCGATGCGGCAGGAAGACGCATGTAGAACAACAACCAGAATAATTATGATACAAAAAGAGAACACAGCACGAGAAAGTATTAGTGTTCAATATGAAATATTCGTAGGAATATAGTTGAAAAATGTTTTCATTTATTATCTCTAATAATTTCATGCTGTTAAATTTTTTTCTTCTCTTTACACCTTCATGATATGAGAAGCGACTGCAGGAAACGTGTGACAATTAAAGACATTTCATCCAGGGACAGGGAAGAGTGAGGTTGAAAGGGTTTGAGTGATAAGCGGGAAAGAACCGAACAAAAACGAAGTGTATGCTTCAGTGCCCTCCACGGGGCACACAAGTGTGTCTCATCATATTACGGAAAGAGTTTTATTCCAGTAAACTCTGTAATTATATTAAAATTAGCCCCGAGGAAATGCATTCCTCGGTTTCTCATTTTTATTCACATATTTTGTTAGTAATGAATCATTCAGACTATATCGTTACTGCTCAGCTATGCCAAATCCTTTTCCTGCTTAAGGACAGAATTAAATGGAATGAAGCGACTCCACTTCAGTGAAACAGATTTATATTTTTATAAAATGAAACTGAACTATATGAATATTTATGAAAACTTGAGGCCATATAATGGCATCTCGAATGACTTCGGGCACGATAATTTGTTAAAATTTATCATCGGGTGCCCCCTACCTTTTGCTTTATTTTACCGTGGAGTAAATGAAAGACTCTTCCTTGCTATCTCACTGATTTCTATTATTATATATCTATAGTATTAATAATTAAATACCTGTAAAATTTTAATTTTTCATTTTATAAATGTTAAATTAATTATTTTCATGTTAGATAAATTTTCAGGATTTTTTGTAAAAATTAGGATTATTGATATTTAAATTTTCACATTAATCCCTAAATTATGATTTTAGTTTCTTTTTGCATAAATGCATGCTGCATATTTTGAAAGAGGAGGTTCGTTCGCCATATATTTTGGTAACTAACCGGACTCGTAACTAGAAATTGATACTTTTATGTGGCCTAAAGCTAAACCTAATTGATGTGATTTTATGAATATTGAAAACTCGTATTAACACAGAGAACGCAGTAAAATTCAAATGGCACTCGGTGTGTACCTAGGACGTTTGAGTTTCATCCATCGTGGGGTTTCGCACGGGATGAAAAATCACCTATGAAATCAAATTTTTGAATTGATATTTTCATTTTTCTCTATGGATATAATTGGATTAAATGAGCAAACATCCTCGTGCTAGAATATACTTGTCAGAATAAAAAGTGCTAGTTAACCTGTTGCTCGATATAGAGCAAATTGATGTTTATCTGGCTAATTTACATAATGCCCGATCTTTCCTTTCGTTGATGGCTTTAAGGAAAACTAGATTACCAGATCATTGTATCCGTTGCAGAAAAAATCGGGTTTCAAATAAACGCAAATGTACGGGCAGTATTAGGACACAAGAGCCAGCTGATTTTTAGTCTATATTTCTCAATCTATGGACTTTCAATGCCCTTAGACTCTCCTTTGTGTTCAAACAGTAAGCGATTCTGTCATTTTTCATGCAAATTCATTTCAATTTATGGAATTGTTCTATTAAAAAAAAATTCGTTTGCAGGTAGTACAGGCACTCGTGAAGCTCAGTTGGACACCGAGTTTGAAAGTCGTGTAGGTATGAAGTCTCATGCAAAAGAATTGCTGGGTTAATCACGTCGAAAGCGGGCTTGAATTTTCGAAAGTTATCGAAATTACGTGCCACATCATGCTGCCACATTTTATCAAGAGGATAGCGGTGGTGCGGTGGATAGCGAACTGATTTAGCATCAAGAGGGCTCAGGTTCGAATCCTGGACGGTATATATTTTTCAGTAGTACCCCGATCCCTACTTGAGGTACCTTGTGGAGAGCACTTTGTGTGAGTACGCCGTCCGTCGGATGAGAGGTTAAACTGCAGACCCCTAGGCGCCTTTCGTTAAGAGTACGCCGATGCCGACGTTGAATTTCTGTTCACCCTTCCTCCTTTCCCATCTATTCCTAATGGCGTAAATACCGTAGCCAATGGTCACCTCCCCGAAAACTACTACCACTACATATTGTATCAACCATTGCAGGTACCTCAAGTAAGTGTATTTCATACGACAAGCGACGCTATGGGAACTCTTATTGTTCAAAACTTCACCAAATAGAGACCTCTAGAAGTTTCCTTCATGCTAAATTAATATAATTATTTACGATTAATGACCAATAATGCATATCCCTAAGTGAGCCAAGTCTGTGATTTATGAAACTTACCAATAAGTCACACCAGCAAAGGTGGTAATTAATGAATTGTCTTAAACTGATAGAAAAGAAGTTTAAATAATTGGGACTCGCCCTAACAGCTCTGTCCTTTCACTAAATTTTTAAATAAGACTTTTAAAGTAAGGCGGTGGCCTTAAATTGGAAATATTCACTTTCATTTCCTCACAGAGTAACCTAAAATCTCCCCTATTGACATTTATTATTTCCACGTTGAAATAGAAACCCCTCAATGTTGGTTTTCATACACCATAGGGACAGAAGTTGAGTATCACTCAATATCGATTATTAGTTGTTGATTTCATATTCCAAATAGAGGTCTACACTACCACGTCTACTAATTGGTTTTTATCGTCTGATTGGTGGCATATATTAAGTATTTTGACTAATTATATATTAATTATGACCTCTTTTATTATTATTTGGTAGTCTAACATTTAAGATAAACTTTGGATAGACACACTGATACATTTCTTTTCCTTGATCTGACACTCCAAAGTACATTAAAATTGTTCTTTAATGCTTCATACATACTCTCTTCCTTCATTCCATCCAATTAGCCTATTACTTTTCTTTCCTTCTTAATGTTACTATCTTTCTCCTTTCTACTGTAGTATTTACTCTACTTTTCTTTTTGTAAAAGACAAAATATAGAATAATTTAATTGGAAGTAAATTCATCAGTTAGTCCCTGCGCAACAAGCAAGGCTCCGTCTTCCAGGTATTGCTATTTTAGGAAACAGTATACTATTATTTCTTTAGTGGCTCTTTTTCCTTTTTATCAATTATAATTTGTGACCATTTGCATGGAAATAAAATAATCTTTAAAATATCCGATACTTGCATGGAAAACTTTATATTTACTCGCATAGTTGATATAAGTAGGTCTTCGTTTTCCAAACTAGCTCACTAAACAGAGGTAATGACTGTATGGCTGCGTAGATTTTCGCGGCGGTGGCTTGAAGAATTCTGCATGTCCGGGTTTTCACCGCGTTGTTGTTTGAAGCCGACAACAGTTTCGCCGAAGTTTCATCCGGCGTCTTCAGGTCGAAGATGAGGGACTCAGATTTTGGCCGTCCTTATATAGGTGGTCCCGTCCAAGTGCTGCTCTCTGATTGGTCCTTTTTCGGAGGACTCTCTTCCACGCGTTGTGGAGATGGTAGCCTTCATCTCTATTGAAATTCGCCGGGTTTTTGGCTATCTCAATAGCTTCTCTGATTAGGCGTGGGTAATATCTACTTTCTTTACTTATGATTGTAGCGTCATGGAATAGAATATCATGGCCGGGTTCACTCCATTTATGCTCGGAGATGGCCGAGAGGTGAAACTGTTTGTTCGTAGTAGCCCGGAGGTGTTCTTTCATCCGAACTTTCATAGCTCGGCATGTTTCCCCGATGTAGGCTTTCCCACATGAACACGGTACTTGATAGACCCCTTCGTATAGGTCTTTCGAGATTTTGTCCTTCGGTCCGGGGAGCGCGTCCGCTATTTTCTTGGTGCAGTTGAATCTTGTCACCACGTCGTGCTTTTTAAGGATTCTGGCTATCTTCTCGGATGTTCCGGATACGAAGGGGATAGTCGCGTATGCCTTTGGGTCCGGTTCCGTCTGCTTGATTGACTTGTCAGAATCTCGTCTTCGCCTTTCTTCCCTGGCGGTCCTTTTTAGGACCATATCGTTCCGATAGCCGTTTTGTTTTAGTGCTCTCAGGAGATGTTTCTTTTCAGTCAGCAAAGAATCGGCGTCAGAGATTTCATACGCTCTGTGAACTAGTGTGTCCACCAAAGATGTCTTTTGGAGCGGATGGTGGTGAGAGGTTGCGTTTAGATAACGGTCGGTGTGCGTCTTCTTTCTGTAAACAGCATGTCCCAGCTTCCCACAACTCTTCTTTTTGACTAAGACGTCCAGGAAAGGTAGTTGGTTGTCCTTTTCTACTTCCATCGTAAATTTGATGGAATGATGTTGTGAGTTGAGAAATTGAAGAAATTTCTGAAGTTCTGTTGCGCCGTGCTGCCAGATGACGAAAGTATCATCCACATATCTTAACCACATCCTAGGTTTTTTCTCGTACTGATTAAGGATCTTTTCTTCAAAATGCTCCATGAACAGGTTAGCCACTACCGGAGACAGCGGCGAACCCATGGCTGCACCCTCTGTCTGCTCGTAGAATTCTTCGTTCCACAAAAAATAAGCATTCGTGAGGCAATGCTCCACCAGTGTGGGGAAGTCTTCCGGAATGCCGTTGGTGGTTAGGCCTCTGATGATCTCCACCGATTCCTTAATCGGGATGTTAGTGAACAGTGAAACAACATCGAAGCTCACCAATAATTCGTTGCTGTCCATTGTGATCTTTTTCAGGATGTCGATGAAATGCCCGGAGTTTTTCACGAATGACGATGTTTTTCCGACGTAGAACTGTAGAGATTGGGCCAGGTATTTCGCCAGTCCGTATGTTGGAGCATCGATCTGGCTGACTATAGGTCGGAGTGGTATCCCCTCCTTATGTATTTTCGGCAGTCCGTATAATCTGGGTGGTTTGGGAGCCGAAGAAAATAGTCCACGTTGTTCTTCCATCGGAATGAGGGATTTCTTTATTAGAGCTCTGGTGTTTCGCTCTATTTTTGCTGTCGGGTCGGTCTTGAGTTTCTTATACGTCCCGTCTTGGAGAAGTTCCGTAATTTTGCTCCGGTAGTCCTCTTTGTTGATTACCACAGTTGCATTCCCTTTGTCTGCAGGTATTATGAGAATGCTCTCATTTTCTTGCAGGTTCCTCAGAGCTCGTCTTTCGGCAGTTGTGATATTAGACTTAGGTGGTCTAGCGTTGCGTAGAATGAGTGCTACTTCTTCCCTTATCTCATCAGCGTCTCCCTTGGGAAGCTTTCGGATGGCCGACTCGATCCCAGTTATAATCTTCTCCCTCGGTATCACGGTAGGAGCAATGGCGAAGTTTGGGCCCTTGGATAGGACCGCAGTGCAAGCGTCATCTAAGGTCAGATTCGTTAGGTTAACAACCGCACGGCCCTTTTCAGGACCATCAACTGGGTGTTGCCTCGAGTTCAGCTTTTTAAATTTCTTGATTTGGGTATCCCGGGTTGACGCCTGGGCAGTGCGGGAAGAGTCGTAAGTTATTCTTTCGATTTTGTCCCAATCAGAGGCGCAGAGAATGTCGCCCAACTCCAGATGAATCGCGAACAATTCTTCTGAACAGAGGTGGAGAGCAAGGCGTGTGTGGTGCACCCGCTCTCGAAGTAAGGCCTCACTAGTGCGACGAAAAATTCTTTTTGCTGCCTTGGTTCTTAGGTGGTGTTTCACTTCAACACAATGTAATGACTGTATACCTCGTTTTTTGTTGACATATGAGTATTCTGTCCAAACCTTGAAAACATTGTTGCCTATTGTAATATGCATATATCAAGTGCAGAGAGAGTGGGTTTCTGCATGATTATTAGAGTTGAGGGCCGACAGCAGTGGTTTACGGCGTTGAGTGGGGGATATTACTATGGAATAAATAATGTAAGTCCTGTTGCAGGCAGAAACTCCAAGAACCCGAAACCTTTCAAAGCTCGCGATATTAAAGAAGCCCTTCTGAAAGACGCATCTGAGACATGGGTAGGTTACATTTTGTGGAGGATTTCTCACGTGAATTATTTTTATTTGGAACTGTGATATGGGCAAATCAAATCTCAAACACAATTTTATCAGATAATTTGATTTGTGGCTTGAGTTTTTGTACCATTTAAACACTACCTGTGACGACAGGCTCAATTTTTTTATGGCCTGTGAAAAACGTTATTGAAAGCGTAATGAGGAATTTGGCGTCTTATGGTCCCGAATTTTGGTCTTTGAAGACCGATGTATTCGTGGACAGGAGAACTTTGAGATTTGGTTTTGCAGTAAAAGTGAGAAAATAAAACTTACCAATGTAAAAAACTAAGATGAGATTAAGCATGGAAGGGGAGGTGTTACTAAGAAATTCAAATGTCAGTGGACGAAACAGATATGACGAGATTTTTATTTATTTATTTATTTGGGATACATTGCTGTTAGGCGATAAGCCGGGTGGCAATGACATGATATAACAAACAGTAGTCATTCTTAAAACATATCACAGTGTCATTAAATAGTCGCCATTAAATAGTGTCATTTAACAATCCCATCATGTATACCTTTTGCATTCACGCCTAAATGATTTAATGCTTTTGGGTAAGGGCTTAAAGAGTTCATCAGGCAGCTGGTTCCACTCTTTGATTCCCATATTTAGGAACGAAAACTTGGCGGTGTTTGTCCTTTGGGGCATGTATTTGATTTTAAGCGGGTGATCATTCCTGCCGAGATAACATGGCTTATTTACACTCTCGTTCAGTTCTTTCCAGCCTCCGTCAGCTTTCAATATTTTAAAAATGGCACACAGTCTATTCAGCTTCCGTCTGTTCTTTAGTGACCCCCAGCCTAGTGAGCCTAGCATGTCACTTACACTGTCGGTCTGCCTATGTCGCCCTAAAACGTACCTGGCAGCCTTCCTTTGCACTGCTTCTAATTTTTTCACATGCCCTATTTCAAAGGGATCCCATACTGTGGTCGCATATTCGACAATAGGCCTTACAATTGTTTTGTAGGCCAATTCTTTAGTTGATTTAGTGCTTCCTTTGAGGCTCCGCATGACCCAGTGGAGCGATTTAAAGGCCTTGCCTACCACATAATCTGTGTGAAGTCCCCACCCTAAGTCTTTACTTAGGTGTACCCCTAGATATTTACAATTATCTTTTGTTACAATCGTTTCTCCCATTATTTTATATACCCTTCCCTCACCTGCCTTCCTTTTGGAGAATGAGATGTGGATAGTTTTTGCAATGTTTATCTCCATTTTGTTGATTTTGATCCAATTAGCCACGTTATCTATGTCACCCTGCAGAACGTCGCGATCACTGCTGCTGCTGATTTCCCTATAGAGTATACAGTCATCAGCGAACAATCGTATTTTGGAATTGACACATTCCGCAAGGTCATTCACGTAACAAAGAAACAGAGGAGGACCAAGCACGCTACCCTGAGGTACTCCGGATGTGACGCCAAGATACGAGATAATGGGATGCCAAAGATAGAACAAGTAATACAAGTCAGAATACTCAAACACGCAGGCGAAATGTATTCATCATTTATTCCAGCTAGACGGAAAGTAGAAAGGACGTGTATCTGAAGAGTTATTTTGTGTGGCGTAGTTGTTTTTATTTTAAATAATGATAAAGAGTGCTGTTTTATTATGAGATCACGTAATTGTGCATAATTATCCTGAGTTTAATCTAAATTTATGCATCTGACCGACCGTTGATAGTTACAATCGAGAATCATTTTCAGTCCGAAAGAGATTTCCTCTAACATTATTCACGTTTCTTTCTGTGGTTACCTTACCTTTTTCAAGCAAAATGATAGAAAATCACAGAAAACGTAGATCTGCTTATTTATTTTCTTTAATGCAAAAATACTCCCGAATCTTCTCTCAAACAACCCAAACTTCAATTCTTCATTCTAAGAATATCACGGCATTTCGCGCGGTTCCACCCTTCGCGGATATTAGTGTAGTCCCTTTCCCACTGATGTGAGTAGAAGCGAACTACTGCTGAGCCAAACATGGTCTGTTTCAATTACGTTTTCCAATTTGGCTTCGCATACTTATCAGTCCACGGCGCAATTTCAAGTCACTTTGGTAACATTCACTTCTAAACCCATTAACTCGAGCATTTGGCTGAAATATTTAAACGGGCTGGAGCTTCGGCTCAATCAAGGCCTCGGAAGTATTCATGAGCAAGCGACCCGTTCCAGAGGTGTGAGAGATTTCCTTAAAAAGCTCTGGAGAGACACCGATAATGTCGGGTGTTGAATGCGAGAAATTGCACGGAAAGTGAAGGGCTGAAATCATTCCTCCATCTGGGATAAATTAGGAAATTTGCGAACAAATCTGTCCTCCATTCACGCTAAGGAGTAGTGAGCCAGGTTAATATGGTTTATTATCCCGTCTGAAGAAGCAGTTTCTTAGAGAAGCTCGGGAAGAAAACTGGATTCCCTCATAATGAACTCTTCTCGAGATTTCCACAGGGCTCTGTTCTGCATTGCCGCTAATGTTTCAACAAACGACTCGCCCATCATTTTTAGGGATGAATGCCGTGTTGCTTCAGATTAAGATTTAAAGATATTCCGCGGTCGTGTATAGGGACAATGTTAAATATAATAGAAGATATACAGAAAATAGTATAATAACAACGATTCCAATTCCTCGTTTTAGGAAAAGGCTCTTCTTCGGGGCCGGTTGGAAAAATATAGTCTCTCTAAAGATTGTAGCGATGGCGGATTGCTAACTCTGACCAGTATGCAAGGACACAGTTCTTGGGGTCAGATCGCTTTAGATTGGTCAATAAACCAAGTTTGGCTCGCTGTTTGCCTGATTTATCGTGATTTCTTCTTGGACAAGCCGTAATTTATGTATAAAGATATTTTATTTATATAATATATACTATATATATATATATATATATATATATATATATGGATATAGGTATATATATAGACTTAGGTATATATATATATATATATATATATATATATATATATATATATATATATATCTCATCCTATGAGCTGTACCGTAAGTGCGCACGAAAAAAGTGCGTTTTCCATATCGACTAGTTATGCACCATATCCACCTTTTATAGTGTGATTGGAGCACATGGAACATAAGTTG
The DNA here is from genome assembly GCF_022747635.1 of Hetaerina americana. Taxonomy (NCBI): domain Eukaryota; kingdom Metazoa; phylum Arthropoda; class Insecta; order Odonata; family Calopterygidae; genus Hetaerina; species Hetaerina americana. Next base: position 78,189,975 of record NW_027286985.1, read on the forward strand.
CACAAAACATCAATCTGTTAATAATAAAATAAAATGAAAATTCTTAAAACCGTAATAATATGTCTCAATAATTACCCCACCCTAATTGATAAGAAGACTAAATTCAAACTTCCAGTGTCCTATTCGAATTTACCAAGATATTGATTTCCAAAAATACGCAAAACTGGCTGTCCGAGGAGACTCATAGGTTCCGGGATCATTTCTCCGACCTGTCTCCCGTCCAAGTGGCTCGTTCCTCAATTCACTTCTTTCATCATTATTTTTGACTTATTACAGCTATATAAGTTTTTATTTTATTTTATTAATTTACGAGGCCGTGGAGCTCAAGTTCTTAGATATCATATCTGTTACCCTTAGAAAGATGATGAATGTCCCCTCTAAAATTCCTCAATTGTACTTAAGGGCAAATACAAATATACATTATCCGATGCATGTCACCATTTGTTTGATTTACTCATTTATTTAATAGCATGCGTACTTTTTAGTAATTGTGGTGGCGAGGTAAGCTGCGATGGTGGTAATACGTCAATTTTAATGTTAATTGAGAAAGAAGTACAACTCTTGATTGTGCAAAAATAATGTCCTTTCGATGAAATTTGCCAGTTATTTTTTCGATGAAGACAATTTTTTTCATTTTCGGATGCAAAATATCGTTGTTCAAATCATCTTTCAGATAACTCCATGACATCATCTATTTATGCAGTGGCTTAAGGAAATGCAACATTTAATTTAACTGGTATTTCTTGAAAAGCGAAATAGTTGCGTATTACTCTTTGCTCATTTTCGTGGCACAATGTGAGCATTCAAAAAGTTGCTGTAATTTTAATATATTTTGCCTTAACTTATCAATTCACATAAATCAAAAAATTTGCTGCAATTAGACATAAACTTACTACCCGCGAATGTACTTCAAATGGACGTATCCATGTCGTAAAAGAAAATACTATATGATATTGAGAAATGAAATGTTTTTTCTCGCTATGTTGTCGATCGTATTTACAGTTTACTTGTAGCAAAGAAAGAGAATGGCGCTATTTAATTATACTACCTTCCAGGAAGACCTAAGGGGATGGAAATATATTTAGAGCACTTTTCGATGAATATTTCAAGGACGTAATGTTAGGCTTTCCAAAATGATGAAATTGTATTCTATACTTGTGCTTGGAACTGAAATCTGCAGAATATTCGATTGAAATGAACCTAGTTTATACTTCATTGATGCATCACATTTCTAAAAAAATAATGAAACGTGAGTTTTACTTTGAATTTTTAATATTCTACCATTGGTTTCAAGAAATGGAAAATTACCACAGCTGCCATTTAAGTGACTGCCCAAATGAAGAATTCATGTTGCAAATGTCTCGGCAAGAATGTTAGATTAGTTGTGAATCTATTTCAATCCTTTTAATTATTCATTTTAAATATGGTATTACGTAGAATATTGGATAAGGGAATTAAAACTTTGAAAATATAATAATAGTAATTGGCTCTCAGGTACTTCAAATAGTCGAGAGAATAGCTGAAAATATAATAAAAGATTAACTGGATTAAACGGTTTTTCAACATTAGTGTGAGTGTGTATGAAGGAGTCGGTCATCCGGATGCGTTATTATTAATTATGTGATGAAAATTATTTTTTTACCTTTTGGAAGATCCATTTGTTACGAAGAGTATAATTTCGTCACATGAGTAACTCATCAAATACCTATTTTATTTCCTCCTCTTTCAGCTGTTTAGCCATTATTTTTTAAATAAATAGTAAGCGTGGAGTTAACTGGTGATTCTTATTCATCGATCATACATGGCATGAGGCAAGTAAGCAAGGGTTGATTTGCATGTATATATTAGTTCACATTTTCAAAATTTAGCGTGAAAATTCCAGTGAAAGTGTTTTACATGCTAATAAAAATGCATGTGTTTGTTTGTTCAATCGATGAACACCGTAAATAAGTAAACTGTCATACTTTTCGTAATTAATGATGTGAAATGTGAAAACTAGTAAATAATTTTTTTCTCCCCCGAGTTTTCTGAGAAAATATTTTTATTTACCATCTTACATGGTCAAAAATTTAAACACTTCCACCATGAAATATATCAATAAAATCAATTCACTTCTGTTATCAGTTAATTAAAATTAAATGTATCATTAAATTGAGCATTAATTTCAATTTTTTGACAGATTGAACGAGATACCACTACGTGTTTAACTATATGAAAAAGTCTAACTAATAGTTACGTAAATGGAATATGTAATATTATTTGCATATGATATTGATCATAAGCTCATGGCCAGGTTGAAAAATTCAATATAAGCATTGATAACTTACGGTTTGTACGATTACTTATAGAATGAATAATAAAGTGCATTAATGCTGTCAATGATATTACTTCAATCAAAACCATATGGTATTTCTTTTCATTTAGAGCAGTTTTAAGTGAGACTGGAAAATAACTCCAGTTAACTAATGTGCATAGTCATTTTTAACTTTCAGTAGGAAAAGGGAACATTTTTGCTTTTGAAGTTCTATGCAATCATCTTTTTTCAATAGGAGTCGTTTGTACATAGTGCACCGCGCCGAAAAAGGACGAAAATAGATCCCCATGAAATGGAAGTTGGGGTGTGTTGACTCCTGCCGGGTGATATCATGCTCAATTTAGTTCTGAGGCAATTTTGTTGGAACAAAAGAGTGCGTTATCGTGGGAGTTAAAAGAAGAGCAAATTCATTTCGGTGGATTTCTGCCAAAAGCCATCGTAAAAACGCTTTTGAATGTGAAATCTGGGAGAGAAAAATAGATTGAAGAAATAATCGGCTATTTTAGAGATAAGCTTGGAAAAGAATGGAATAAAAAACTAATAAGAGAGTGCTTAAATATTATTTATAGTCGTCAGTGGTTTCTACTCAGAGTCGAATTTTAAACAAACTTGTTCAGGAGCAATATAGAAAAAAGGAATTCTCCTGTTTTAAAGGAGCATGTTTCTCTATTATTTCATAAAATTGGATCTGAATGGATGAAAGAGAACTTTGTCTATTTGAACTGTTTGGCTGCGTGCCGCATATTCTTCTCTGAGTGTCGTGTGTATGCATGGTTCATAGAAATATGATTGCATAAAAATGTATGTAAGTATATTGTATCGATGAATATATTTATAGGCAATAATAGGAAGGTTAGGAGACAGTCTCTTAAAACAGGACCAAAAACTATGAAGTAACACTCATAATAGCTTTGAATTTTCCATAGATGAGGGCCAGATTACCACCTTCTCCTGAAGAAAGAGTATTATAAAGGAAGAAGTTGATAAAGAGGAAGGTCGTTGGGGAAGGGCGAGAAACTAAAATGATGAGTAGTAGCATGGGAAATGGTATATGAATGGGAATGGGCGAGAGGGAAAGGAAGGGAAGAGGATTGAGGTAATCGCTCGTGTGTAAGGGCGAGGTGAGAGGTGGAAGCAGCGATATCTTCAATCACTGCTGATTGAAGTTCGATCAGCAGTGATTGAATCACTGTATTCAAATGCTTAAAAGAGCTAGAAACGTAATTTTCTAATATTTCGAGTTAAATTTGTGGGGTTTGAGGAGGTATAAATTAAAAAAGGATACACTGTAGTCGTTATAAAAATTAATGCCATTAAGAAAACATTGTCTTTCAACAAGGAGAGATTCAGACAGGGAAGAAATACAGGAGGCTTGGTGCTTATGAACGATTACATTCAGAGGTGTGGAGTGTGCTCCACATAGTGTAATGTAAAAGTCAGGGTAAAGTTGCATTTAAGAAAATTTTAAATGCTTAAGGTTCAGGATGAGGTGAATTGGGAGTCAGATTAGACCCGGTTTTGGGTCTTGCGCAAGTAAATGGATGGGAAATTGAGAAAAAGATGGGATTTTATTAGTGATCCGTTGGTTTCAATAATGTGGTTAAGTTTTATGGATTATCGCCGGTCATAAAATCCCTTTCAAAACAACTCCCTGATTATTTAATGGATTACCATGCTAAAAATGTAGAATTTATGCAAAATTATCGACAAAAGATTCCATCAACGTTGTTTTCTTGAAGATGAGTATATAGAGTGCTCTTCTCTGAGCACGTTTATTCCCGCCTTTCTCGAGTTTTCTTCGCCTCTATACCCTTTTATAAATAACGGATCTACTCACCAATGGTTGACCTTCACACGAGCCTCACTCTACACAAAGGATAGCATAGGCGAAGCTTACATCCCACGCCATTTCTCCCGGTGAACGAATAGTAGCTCCATCCCGTGAAGCAATTGCTTTTTCCTCACCTCCGATTTGATCTTTGAATTTCTTCGGAAATTTGAACTTCGGACTCTACCATTTTTCCTCGGGGAGATCTCATTGGCAGGCAAAGCACTTTCGGTTGTAGTGGTTTATTTGTAAATGTGATTGGTGAGACTTATGACTTGTGCGCAAGGGCGAGAGTCTTTATGACTCAAGAGGATAATTCGAGTTCAGGAGCGTGTTTGTGCCAATATTTGAGATTCTCGCTTTTTTATCAAATTGAGGTTAAAAAGGGACATTGCGTCGGGAAAAAAACCGTAAACCATGATCGGACGTGTGATTGAGAACAACGCTCAATCACTCAACATATAAGATCAATCGTTCAAATAAAGGTTTCATTTATCATTATGCAAAAGCAATGAGGCACCGGCCATTTTAATGGCAATAACAAAATTTTTAAGTTAATCTCGAATAGCATTTCCTTAAAGTGGTATGTTCACATTTTCTCTTTCGGCAATCTTTTCTGGAAAGTGCGCTGTACAAAATTATATCAAGAACTACGGTTTTATTTTGAAGTAAGTTTAGGATATCATATATTTTGTTAACATTCATAAATGACTGATTATAAATGAAATTTGAAATTAAAATATTACCTCTACGACCCACTAGTAACACAGAAGTAATTGCTCAGGCAACTAAGAAACTGGTAGTATGTTCCTAAACGAAATGTTCGTGCCTGAAATACGTTTTCCACACACAATTCCTCCTTATACCAATAAAAGGCCTAAGTGCGACCTTTTGGATTGTTTAAATTTTTGTTCTTTGGGCATAATCGCCGTTAATATTAATTCAAAAATTTCAATTTCTCCCTTTAAACGTGAGGTGTGAGAATATTACCATTTATTTCTCTATCAGGAGAAGCTTACTTTACGACATATATATATATATATATATATATATATATATATATATATATATATATATACGTGATTCCACAAAAATATTCGGAACCCTCATTACTTAGATCAATCTGTAGGTGTCCTAGGGCGTCTTCCGAATTTGAACCGGAGACTCACTGTTAGCCAAATGCTCTTCTTTTTGGGCTACCACGAAGGCACGAGGATATATACTAGATTCCTGTATTTGCTTTGAAAAGCCCCGCTTCTTCAATAGCCCACGGCTGTGGATCATATTTAATTTTCTCCTCTCGTCTCACATTGCGAGTAAATATGACCTTGACTGCCGATTGGGGCGATTATGGAAGAGAGAACAATGTAAAGATTGTCCGAAGGCTTAGGGATAGACGGGTGGAGGGAGTCTCCTTGTGAAAATCTTCGCCTGCCGGAACCCTTGCTCTGCATATCCTTCTCTCCCCTCCTCTGCGTAACCTCACCTTATCTGCTCTCCCCTTTTTCCATCTCCGGTTGCTTCCGATCGAGGTAACCAGCCGTTCCGCGAAAGATTCTCATCTCGAAAATAAGGTCGGCCGAGTTCGCATGGGAGAAGAATGCTGACGAAAATGAATCTCACTCTCTAGCTCCTTCCCGAGCGCTGCTCTCCGGCAACAAGAACAAGGGATGCTGAAAATGGTAGGGGAGCGTCCGAAGGTCGAAGGTTAGATAGAGAGGAGGGGGATGCGATAGCAACGCTTGGCGTTTGTTTGATTCAAAAGAATATTCTCGGAAAATATTTTCCCCGCATAATAGGGGGGGGGGGGAAGGTTAATCTGATTGTAAGAGTATTGGAACGACTGCGGAGGAAGATATGGTCAGAGCCGGGCTTGTGTTCTGGCTACCCACCCCAATAGCTCGGGTTTGAGCCCTGTATGTAAGGCATAGTTATTGAGATGCATGTGATGACTCGTGTCATACGGATGGCACTGCAAGTGTAGTACGCCGTTCGTTGGATGGACATGAAATTGTGTGGCCCCTTTGACGGCTTTCGTCAAAAGTAGTGAAATGATGAACAGGGTTTCACTCCATTCATTTTCACCCTATTCCCTGAAAATCCTCCTACCTCCACTAAATTACCTGCTCAATCCCACTGGCGAGAATGACCTCAGGGGTCGATCTTTTCCCCAAATAACCATTTCTCTAATGACGAAAGGGATTCACAATCTTGTACAAACCACGAGAATCTGGAGGGAAGGACGTTTGTGTCGGAATGGAGTGGGGATTTGAGGGAGGAGCGGAGGATGGAGCGGATATGAAGAAGGGAAAGATAGATATTACAGGTAGCGTCACGGTGTGTCTCAGAGTTTGTTGACGTCTATTCCGGAGTGTGTTCCCACCCTCCCGAGCCCCTCCTCGGGGACGTCCTATGTGACCCATTCCTTATTCGCGAATACAGCATTTACATTGAACGGAACCCCCCGGGCAATTTTATTTAAAAAAAATCCCCATATTCCTCCATCGATGGCAGCTGCCGTTGTTAGGGAAAACTACTGAGAAAACATGTGGAAATGATTTTTAGGCGTTTCTTATTAAGGTTGTAGAAATCGATTATGCTGCGTATTTTTCCACATCTGGCACAATTCGTTTCCATTTTCTTTTTAGCGCATGCGATTAAACCCCGTGAGCCTGGTTATTGAACGCTACTCCCCAATGCTGTACACATACCCTTCAAAACTCTGGGAATTCCGAAACTTCCTTGCTTCTCCGTGGAACGCGATTAAAATTCGATGCGATGATTCTGGGAATCGGCCATTTTAGATGGCCTCCTTTCATTTTTTGGGAAAATTAGGGCGCTCATAAATGAGTCTTCTTTTTAAAGATTTAGCCGAACATCTTTCTTAAGGTTCATTTGTGAATGTAGAAGAATGCATTGTTGAGGAACCAATTATCGAGAAGATGCAAAATGCTTTGACAAAATAAATGAAAGATGGAAATGACTTCAAATGTCAGGTCTACTAATTATACGGATGTATAACACGTATAATTATGTACTTTGAAATTGCTTACTTGTCTTCTTTCGGGAAGCCATATCGTATAATTAAATGGGAGAGTTCGAAAAATAGAAGAAAAAGGAGCAGGTTAGGCGCGATGTATAGGATTGTTAAAAATGACGAAGCGTGGGAAGGTTTATGGAAAGAGATAGAAAAACCAAACTTAAAGGGAAAAAACGACCTTTAGTTTTGAAATAAAAATCAAAATGCAAAAACATAAGAAAAAATACTGTTTTCTAAACAGGTCTATTGTTGATTGGAACCAGCTGCCTGGAGGTTTGTTTGAGCCATTTCCATAAAATTTTAGGAGTTTTGAGAATAAGTGTAAAGCAGCTGCTGGGTGAAGAACTTCATTAAGCAGTGATTATTATATTATTGTACTTATTAATATATTGTTTGTGTGTGATGTGGAGCGCGTGAGAAGTTATATTGCAAAAGTTAATGGTGCGTAATTTTGAACGGGATATGAAATTGAAGAGGGCGTGATTATGGACGAAGTGCGGCGATGGGTGGAGTATTGTAAATATGGTGTGAACCTACCCCTTGTGTGATGGTAAAGATACGGCTAGTAATCTTAAAGGATCATTATATATAAGTGCATTTTGTCTCATATCTGTTCTTCTTGTGTGTGCATGTACGTGGATAGTAAGAGTGATCATTGACCAGACTTGACCGTTGCCACCAGGACAATTGCCTAATTACAACGAGATTTATATGATAATAATTACTGCAATTCACTATTGCGCCAAACCACCCGAGTAATGCTTTTTATAAAGGCATTCAGTTATCGTCAATTTTGATGATTTGACCTTTTTCGTATGCTATATTCGTCACATTCTTAGCAATATACTCGGGATCATACTACATTTAAGATGTTGCATTAATATTTTTCGTGCTTCATTTCCTTCAGCTACATTGGAGGATAAAATTCGAGGGATACTTAAATATATTTTTCCAGCACAGATCTTAAATCTTATCGGATAATTCGATTATTGTTTCTTGAGCCGGATGAAATTTTTCTTATAACTGCGCTGTTTGAGCCGGGAAAGGCCAAAGGGGAGTAATTTAATTTTTCGGGCTGGAGGCATCAAACTGATGGCAATCACTTGTTTTATGGAAGGGAAGGCATTCCAAGGAAGACCGTATTTTGTCAATTGGGGTCTATTGAGAAAATATTTCTTTATCGCCAGGTTAAGTATCTTCTTATTTATTATGTATGAATATGAAATTCAAACTGAAGAAAACTGGAAAATCCAGGTTTTTACATCTGTAAAAGAACGTTCGTACCCGGTAAGAGCAATCATTTAACGATGGCTTTATGGCTATTATAATGTAATTAATACAATAATTTATTAGCTCAAATACATATAAGGTGATGCAATTACTGTCGAAGAAATAAGTATAAAACCTGATCAAAATGTATTCGTTTGTATTATCACAATTACCTCCTGCAGATGTAACTAGCTATAAACTGAAGTTATGCATTTGAGAGTGCATGCACTCGGGAGGAAAATACACGGTGAGCTGGGAATTGGTTGGTCTCCGTGGAATACCCACGGCTGAACGAAACTTTTAGATATTTTGAGGAAGCACTCGTGCCTCTTTCCGGCTGCACACACCTCGGATGAATTAACCTCAGCGCTGCGAAACGAGCTTTAAAGTTTCACCGAGGAACGTCATTTCCTTTGCACCCATCGCAGGATAGAGTGAGTGATGAGGGGAGGGTGCTGGGCGGTGTTGAACGTAGAGACGGCCAGATGGGAAAGTATCTTCTGCTGATCCTCTCTCTCTCTCTCTCCGCCATTAGAAGACTGACAGATTAATTCTTTCTCCCTTGATACCCAGGGTGAGGATGTACTGGGTTAAAAGGACATATCATAACGCTCAAATATTTTTCCCATAGGGTCTTCCCTATCTCGGGATCTCCTATCTCACCCGCCCGACGGATGGATGGTGGAAAGAGGGAGGACAAAATAGGAGAGTGGAACAAGGAAAAGACGCTTGAGATGAAGGGGAAGGGGACACGGGAATTTATTTTTCTCCCCGACGCTGTGGAAGGAAGGAAGCCTACCGCATAATGGGGTACCGTTCCCGCGAGGGTAGTCATACGTTAGCTCTGGCGAGACGAAATTCAGTTCCAGACCCCGAGACCAGTATCCTCCTCCCGCCCAATGCAAAGACAACACCGTAGACGGGATGGGTTTTGAGACGGTGGCGTCCCCCGATGATGACCCCTCACGTGACGAGATTCATGAGAGGCCGTCTGAGCCGAGAAGAGGACATGATAAATAAATTGGTGACGGCATTTTTGCACGCTGTGAGGGACACGAATCGATCGGTGGTGGATCTACGGAGACGGTCTGAGCTGTAATCGCGGGGGTATAGGTAAAATTCCTCGTTCGTCTAACGTTTCTAGTTTCCGATCCTCCTCGACGATGGGGGGCAAGACCAAGGGAAGGGGAAGGTACAATTTATTTAGGATCAAATTACGGTATGCAATATTTTCTAGGGTTAGATACGATGCAAAATTAAGATGTTAAGTCATAGGTTACCGTGTCTCCTTCTTTATATTCTAAAATCGTATTTCGGGGAAAAAAAACCTATTGGTATTCTCCAATTTTTATATCAATCCCTCGCCCTCCAAAATTGAGGCAAAAGTCGAAATTTTTTTAAGATGCCAAGTAAGGGAATGGCGTTTTTCGATACGAGCGCGGTAGTGTAACCCATTTCTCTGTCCATCGCAATAAATGATGGTTTGATGATTTTCAATGATACGAAAATGGTATTTACCCGACCAAAAGCTCAACTCAATCCAGCCATCATAACTTAAAAGAGGCCCAATCGATGTTTTCACTGGAAAAGGGCATGGAATTGAGGCTGAATCTCGATCTTTATCCTCAAGAAGAGGTGGCAAATACGAGCCATGTTGATCTAGTGTGATCGCGGAAAGATACGAGGTATTAAGGTTCCCGCATCCGAGCGCTCGCCACAACCGCCTCACCAACTCCGTCCATTCCCGTCCGCCCAGGGATGATTGTTTGGGTGGATCAGCGGAGGAAGGGAAAGGGTTAGAAAGAGGTGATGAGGGGGGGTGTGTGACGAAGATGTGATGCGAGTGGGAGGGGGTGAGGAAGCGAGGGGAGATTCTGTACTCGGGGGAGGAGGGGGAGACTCAAGGCTGCGACGCAGGTAGGGGGACTCTCCTTATTCCCCCTCCTCTGTCTCTCTCTTTGCTGGTCGTTACCCAGGTGACGGCCCCGCGGAGTAAAACCTCATTGGTTGGAAGGGCGAGAGGGTTTCTGGAGCTCGAGAGGTAAGTTTTGAGGCTGGGAAGGGCACGAGAGAGAGAGAGAGGAGGGGATCATGGTGTTTTGTCGTACTGTTGGCTCGGGGATGGTCCGCAATATATAAGAGAGGGAGGTTGGAGGGTGCGTGTGTGGTGGGGAGAACTAGGATGGAAAGGGGGGGAGGCAGATTGGAAGAGAGAGAGATAGAGGAAATGAGAGTAGGCGGGGAAGGGGTGAAGAAGAGCAGGAGAGAGATACGGAGTAGAATATTTTGTGAGAGGAAAGAGATACGATGGGAAAAGATAAGGCAAGTACGGATGGGATGCTACTCGTCCCAAACTCCTGTCGGACGTGCAGATATAAATATGTCTCCTCTAAGCGACACGTAGATCCTTTCTTTCTACAGTATTGGCTGACATTGGGTATTCATCCATTATTTGATTCTCGAAAAGGAATAGATTTTCTCTGGGTTCAGCATAAAAGGTAAACAACATCACAATGATGAATAACCCCACGCGGAACTGGGATTTTTCAACGTAAGCTACCCACGTCATGTGCCACTTTGTTAGCTTACCATGGAGATAGTTGTGTCGGGCCCGCGATATTTTAGCATTATTCGCCTCGTTTTTGCCATCAAAATCCTCTTACCCCATTATTTTTTTCGTTTTTCGGCACAACTCAGTGACGACCTTTTGAAATTGAATAATTTCGATTCGTGAAACTGAATCTAGAATGCGATAGAGGATCGATAAAGAATTGATATCACGTCCCACATGAGAAGGAGGATTCTTGGAGACTCAAATCTGAAGTATTCTTTACACCCGCGAATTAGATAGCGTAGAGAGGGTAATGAACCGCGTCATGATAATCAGGTTGACGTCACTGGGTATTACTACATATATTTGATTTTTTTCATCAGTAAATATTGCTACTTAAATAGACTGGTGCCACTTGTGGATCCGCTGTGTGCAGCTTCTCTCTGATTTTACGCTTTAACGTCTATGGATACGGGACAAGGAGTCCATACCTAGCTCAAACAAGTCCATTATATTAGCCAAATAAATTCAGTTATTATTTAGGGAAAAATGTAATAAATAATTTAATGTTTAATGCGTAAAAGTCAAATGAAACATTTTGCCGTACTTTAGTTTGGTTTTTAGTCATTGGATGAAGGTGATTAAAACATGTCCGAAGCATGAATATGTAAATCGGTGTCAAGTATCGCGAAATTGCCGTTGCTGCTTTAAAGCTCATGAGTTAAAATACACTCTACCTCCCCATAATTTTTATGTCACCCAAAATTTGAACAGTTTTCACATAATCTAATCACACATCTAATGACCACTGGAGTGAAACCAGTAATCGAGACCAGATCTTTGCGTGTTGCATTTGATGAAGCCAGAAAAATACAACTTGGAATAACTTAAATGAGTTTGCAGAAAGTCGAAAATGTTACGCCTAAAATTAATAAGCGTTTATTGCAGTAACTCGTGCAGCTCTAAATGCGTCGCAAGAAAAATTACCGAAAACATCGTAAATGAGTTATTTTCAAAAACCACCAATCGAAGTATGACCAACTTTCTCATCCGTGCAAGGCTGGAAACCAGTCACCCCATCGACCGACTAGCGCGGCACTCAAAGGAGACGTACGTAAGACTCTTGGGCCTTTCTCTGCGGGAAGGAATAAGGAAATTTTCGGGATGATGAAGTCAGGGCTTTGGAGGAGGGGGGCTTGGAAGTTGTCCACAGGAAGTGGTGGAAGAGAGATGTGTTTGCGGCGGGAGGGAGGCTTCGGGAGGACGAGGGAAGAAGGAAAAGATCCACAGTCAATTGGCATGGAATGAGACTCGGGAGAGGTGGAGGGTTAGTAGGCTGGGAAGAAAGCGGGCGAAGGTAGAAAGGCGGCGGGTGAAGGGATGAGAGAGAGAAGTAAAGGTGGGAAGGGTCGGGCCGGAGTTGGGAGAGATGAGAGCAGAGGCTTGTCGCTGGAGATTGGGAGATGGGGTGTTTGTGTTTGAGGAGGTTGTAGAGGGTTATGTGGGGAGACGGGTACAAGGAGTTATTGGTGGGGATTGGGAGGCATAGTCGAAGGAGGAAGTTGCGTTGGATTATTGACTGATGGACTGCTGATGGAAGAGGGAAATTATGAGTGAGAACGGTACTGAGGAAGGCAAAGATGACCCTCTTTGGTATTGTGTAACGGGATGGAGACGCGATGTAAAAATGAAATCGAAGTAAATATGGCGGTATTGTATTTGAGAGGGAGGGAGAAGGAAGGGGAGCCAGTATGTCTCTGGGAATCCGCACCGGGGCCCGAGGTCAGAGTACGTATTAATGCACCTCTCAGGTAGTTTTTCAAACGCTCATGGACCGAACGTCATCAGCATAAGTATATAGTATATAGCGTAGTATAATATTCATTCATTCACATGGAAATAGATATAGGAAAAAGAAGAATAGGAAAAGAAAAAAACTTGAATATTTTTGCGCTTGCGATTTGATCTAATCCGCCTTCCCCACCTCTCCTCTGTTCGTCCTTTATGTGTGTTCCTATCCCTTTTCCTTATATCTATTTTAATGTGAATGAATATTTATTCGCCACATAGCAGGGTTTCGTGTTTGAAATTATATATATATATATATATGTATATATATATGTATATATATATGCATATATATGTATATATATATGCATATATATGTATACATATATGCATATATATATGTATATATATGTATGTATATATATATATTTATGTATATATATGTATATATGTTATATATATATATATATATATATATATATATATATATATATATATATATACATACACACACACTCACTTTTACGCTCTCTCCATCCATTTTTTTCTTGTTCCCGACATTCAGTCCCCCGAAACCACCTTACTCAGGTTCCTTCCTGTTTTGCATAAAATATTAATATAATTATTAAATCCGGTTGTTTTAATTTAATGAATTTATCAATCGGTGTAAAGGAACTTTTTGAACCTGGTAGGTTTATCACGCAGCGGTAATCAAATTAAGACAATGGTCCCAGCCACTTTTCTGTAAAATTATTTAAATTGCGTTATTGATTGAGTATAAAATGAATTTGAATAATTTAATTAAATATTATTAAACAACCCGTTGTAATAATATTTTTAAGTTAAATAAAAAGTCATGTAAATTTTAGTGTTAAAGTTTCATTTGATTTTTCGCAGCGTGGTAATCCAGTAAGTTTGGCGCTGGTCTACTGATTAGAGGTCTCGAGTTTGATTCCGGGTGACGCTTTTGGGCACCCAAGCTTTTTGATTTATCGGGTACCAGTTCTACCAGGGAAACAATGGGCAGCGCAAGGAAAGAAACTGCTCACCTACCCGGTGTTCTAGGTGTTCATTTTATACGCCGTTGGGCTTAGTTTTGGGGGACCTCAACTCAATCTATCAGCCCAACCTTTAACCTCAGGGTTAACGTTATAGATGTATTTAGATAAAGCTCTGTCAATCGCCGATAATCTTAAATTGCATTTATTATGCCACTATGTGATAACAAATTACATATTTTAAGGTATCATTAGCAAGCCATAAAGTAGCAGCTACTGAAGTTTTATGCACTTTTACTGATGTAAACTAAGACGCGTTGAAGCGATAATTATAAATAGAACTATAGATCATATAAAGTTATACACATTTTTATTATGGGTGTAATATTTTAATAATATCTTTCATTTTCCAATGCGATATCAATTCACAATTGCGCCGTTATCAGGTCTGGTGAAAAAATACGCAATTAATAAAGAGCGTATAAAAATTAAAAAACAGCATATTAAAATACAAATATTTTTTATAAATGAATGGAAAATGTTTTACCCAATGCGTAATCGTGGTTTCCACTAAGTGACGCAAATGTGTGGAACTCCATTCTTGTTTTAGCTATCACACTTCGCCATATTGGCTGTGTACTGCCTAATTATAATATGAGAAATGGTGAATTTAGTACAAATTATTTCCGGATTATGCCAATCTCATGGTACGAAATAATTCTTCCGAAATGAAATGTATTCAATTGCATGATTAAATTTTGTACAGAATCTACACGGAAAGCGACCTTTTCATTAAGTTTTTATCTCCAGCGCTCAGATTTTACGAGTAATTCGATGGTAGTAAATACTTAGTCAATCAGAATTGCAGTCATCTTATACTTGGGCTAAATGCACGCGAAGCATTTCTCGCAGTTATAAATAACTTGGTGAAAATTCATCTGTCTCGGAATTTAGACTCGCCGAATAAAGTGGAGAGGACGTAATACTGAAGGGCTGCTGGAATAGTGACCATAGGTAAGTGCGGATGCGGGTCAAGGGTTCTTCGCAGTTTGCTCGCCTTTTCCCATGTATACACCTTTTAGGGTTCTGATTCAATTCATCTCACTACCACTCCAACACTACCGTACTTCCTAAATGAGATGCTATCCCAAACTCCTCTCATCCAAAGAAATACGCATCGTTATTCGTGAAGTTTTCGTTGAAAGTTGGACCGAAGCATGACCTAAATGCATTGAGTGAACGGAGTACATTTAAACTTCGTAACAGATGCGTTTCCATTTTTTATATGTTTTTCTGGCCTTACTATTTGCCATTAGTGAAACAAGTCTGAGGTTTTTATATTTTTAATGCGTCAAAGTAAATGGAGAAACTTTACGAACCATAGTCTAAAGCTGTAGTTTGAACCTTCTGTGGGGACCTTTTACCCTTAATTATGTCACCTATGAATATATCCAATGAAATACCATACATGGTGAATGCGAGGCTTAAATTCTTTCTAGAGTTGAGCATTGCTGTAAAAAACAATTTCAAATAATTTGAGAGAGACGTTTAAAAAGACAGCTATGATCAGAGTTATACTAAAACACATATATGATAGTACTTTTACAAAGGCGTGGAAAATTACTACTGTATCTGTGTCACGATAAAGTGAAGTATAAAACAGTTGAGTTTGAAAGACGAAGTGGAGGGTATATATGTAAACATCTTTATAAATTATGGCCATCAAAAAACTTGGATTGCTTACATGCAGATCTCCGCTCAGTCTTTTATTGAGTAACAACAATCGTGTCTAATAGAAGGTAATATTGAAAAAAACTCTGTTTCACATATTTACCGGCCTTCCGCTTATGTTAATCCCGTTCTCTTTCCGGTATTAGTCTTCAGTAAGACAGGAAAGCGTATCCTCTTCTTAATTTCCGATGTTTTATTTACACATATTATTCCTTGAAATTATTTGAACTCTTTTGTCGGTCAGTCGATCCATTCACAAGGGCTTTGTCATTCTGCTGTAGTTCCATATCTCCTTTACTTCCAATCTCCTTCTTTTTCCTCATGCTACTGTCAACGTGTCTCATTCATATTGAATTGGACCTCTTTGAGATGTGGGGGAGAAATATTTTGTAATTCCAAAGATATTGCCATTATATAAAAGATATTTGTACATATTTTGCTGTAGGTAGAAATTTTTGTACTAGCGTATGCTATGATATGACAATATTGAAGAAATGAGTGAAGGGAGTAGGTGTCATTCCATAAACTAAATTCTTTTTTCTTTGCCTTTGCCGACTCCGAAAGGGAGAGGCTGGAAGAGTAGCCGTGTATTTTCTTCCGCCCGGAATCGACTTCGGGTGCGTTCTCCAAGCTCTTTTCACTGCTCGTAATCTTACTTCCAAAACAAAATAACTTTTCATTCTATTGAAATAGCCAAATTTGTTTGTTTGCAATACAAAAAATATCGTGTTTCATTCTATTCTACTACATCCGACGATTGACTTAGAATTGAATTTGAATTGAATTAAGATTGAATTGGCCGGCCCCGGATGCGGTGGGGTAACGTCTTTGCCCGGCAACTCAAAAGTTGTGGGTTCGATTCCTGTCTCCGTGGGTTTTCCTCCACCTTAGATTTGGTTGTTTTTAACTGTTTCAATTGTTAAAAATATAATTGTTAATAGTTTGATGTAAAGGCCAAAAATTACAGTTTTCGGTTAAATGCTCAATAAATAAATAAGCAAATAAATAAATAAAAGTGTGCTTTCTGTTTTCTCATTTTGAGTTTACCTGCTTTCTTTCCCCTTTAGTCCTAAAGCAGACCAGACGCAAAACGCAACACTCTACGTTGAGTGTTATTTCAATATCCTTTCCTTTGAAATCACACAATAACTTACAGAATGTTGAACTATGCGGTCTAAAGTGCCTTCCTTCTTATTATTTCTTCTACGATGCTGGGCACGGATTTAATTATGCCCAACTCATATTTATGCAAACCGTGGTCAGCTCTTCTGCCATTATGTGGGCACCTCACACTCGTAGATGAACCTCTGCAACTTCCTTCTCCCACCGCTAATTTCCCACGACTGCTTATTCGTTGAGCCCACTCCCTTATTTCACACTTAGTAATATCTTGAGAAACAAACGATGAAGTTCTAGGCAAGGCAAGGAAGAGAGAAGTTTGTTGGGAAATTCGAGGAAGGCGGGACAATTGGATGGAAATACTGAGACGCAGTGAGATGTTGAATGCGAGAATGGAGGGGAGAGAGGTGGGCAAGCAAGGTAGAAGGAGAAAAAGAATAGGCATTTCAGGAGGAATTAAGGAAGGTTTAAAATTTTTGGAGCTAAATAATGAGTTATTGTAACATCTAGTATATAACCTAAGTATATATTCGTTTTAAATAAGTTGGGGTTCATGGATACATTAGTGTTTGCTCCTAAGAGCCATCAAAAACCTATTATTAGTCGTCAGGTTACTGATAGTAAAATAATATCTTCAACTCTCATCTTCAAACTGGTTAGTGACTGCTGGGTCAGAGGTATAAATCACTGTCAGTGACACTATTGTGGTTCAATTCCATATAATATGTTGAAATATACCCTCAATTTCCAACCAAAGTTTTTCCGTTTTACTCTAAAAATTTGGTTTATATAGGTTGAAGTTTTTTATAATTGATTCGTTGGCGAAAACTAAAATTACCCTTAATATCTCTAATTGTGGATGTGCTCATTGTTCTGTTGAGGTATGCATCTCTTATCTATTACTAATAGGTGTAATTGCAGAATACTACAGAAACGATGAACTGCGCTTTATATTATATAAGTGAGAATATATCTCTAAGTTACCCAAAGTTGCTGTCGACCATCCCGACCTTTACCCTTGTCTACGAAATATTACAGGTATTCTCAACTTCAACACGAGCAAATATTCAACACGAACCCTTGCTCGTGGATATGCCCTACTTTAAACTTCTATTTATCTACTGTTTCATAGCTAATCCACCTAAATTGAATGTCCATAAGTTTAAAATGTTGGTTCTCTTTGTACTTGTCCCAACTATAGATACCCCTTACTGTATTTATCTCTAGCTCTCCCTCCCTCTCGTTTAGAGAGAGAATAAAAAATAAAGAATCCTTAACCACATTCCGAGCAAATCATGGGATGTGTCACTTGTTGGACATAGCACGCCTTCTTGACATTTGAAGCCAAACGAGAAGAGTGCCTTAAAATTTAACTCCGTAAGAAGCATTTCCGAGGAGAGCCACAACGGGTGGGATGGGGTGAATGGCAATGCAGAAAGCGGAGCGAGCTTTACGGCGGACGGAAGCATTGACCGTTCTGAGAAAGGAAATACTAAGAATTTAATGAATTGGGAGAGAGAAGTGAAGGAGAAGAGGAAGAGAGGGAGAAGGAATGACTCCCAAGAGACTCATTTACAACGTGACCAATTCCTAAGTGTCCAAATGTACGTACACGTACTTTTAACAGAACTAAAAATTTTTGTGAAGAAAGTATTAAGTGAACTTTCGGATAATGAGTCACCTCGTTAAGCATCTCTTGAAAAAATAAGTGAGTAAGTTGCAATACTAACCATAATGTAATAATATTAGTAATTTACTCATGCACGTAATAGTCGTATAGAAAGAAAGAAAACACAGCAATTCCACATTTACACTTTATTCAGACGACCATTCAGGCCTGAAGATGGTGAAACCATGTTCGTCTGAATAAAGTGTAAATGTGGAATTGCTGTGTTTTCTTTCTTTCTATACGATGGAAAAATTCCACAGAGTAACGGCTAAAACAGTCTCTTATAACAGGTAATAGTCATCTAGTAAGCTACTAATAGTAAAATATGCACTGTTATCGATTTTATTAGAATTAAGTCATATTAAAACTATATATATATGAATATATATATTCTAATAGAAATATAAGTATATATATGTTCTACTATATATATTATATTGGACTACTGACCGGAGGGTCCCAGGTTCGATTCCCAGGCAAGCCACTCTGGGTACCTGCAGCTCCACCCAGGCTATGTAATTTTTCGGGTACCAGATCTTCCTGGGAAACCATAACCGGCACAGAGAAAGGAACTGGTTCCCCTACCCTGATGTGTGAATTTCATACGGCGTCGGGCTTAGTACTGGGTGAACTTTACCATCACCTACCAAACCGATCTTCGGGTTGATTACTTTGTTCATGGTTTTACATATATGTATATTATATATATATATATATATATATATATATATATATATATATATATATATATATATATATACAGGGTTGCACCCAAAAGTGGTAGGACATTTTCTCTGGTGCGAACGGAGCGGTGAGAAAAATAAGGATCCCTTAATGTTTTAGATCTAACCATCTGGGTGATAAAAGATAGGTTTGATTTTTCTTTGTCTAGGAAAGTTTTACACAGACTTGGTAACTCCTAATAACTCAAGACACCAAGTTTAGATTTCATCCTTTCACTCTATGCTGCATAGGTTATCTTTCATCCCCATGTCTCAGGAGAACAAATTGAACAGACGTAAATACTAAATGAAGAAGATTGCTAGGCGCAATGGGTATTGGGGAAATTTATAATCGACAAACTCTATAGGGAAAAACTGTCCAGGCTAGCCAAGTCAAACATTTAAAGGTAGTTCCATGGAAGACCAACCTGGCGAAGAATCCCTTTCTTAGGAAACATTTAATTGAAAGTGCAAAGAATCCTGCCTTCGACAGTACAGTATATACATAGGAATAATGGTAGGTGGAAGAAAATGGGTTTCTGGAGTTATCTAATATAACGAGGACGGCAAATAATTTTGGTGTCCACCTTTTCGACAAAAATAGAAATAAGTAGCCTTTTTCTAATTGTAAAGAAATAAACACGAACATTTTAACTGGTCACGCAAGTGCTGTGGTGTAGGTTAGGTGCTAGTGATGCACTAAGTTTGAACTATATATTTCGATGTCTAATTAATTCATTGAAATCAGAACAGAGCGGAGAAGTTGGAAGCGAGTCGTGGGACGAGAAAGAGAACCGTCACTCGGGTAGAAACAGGAATTCATGTGAAGGTCCGGCAGCGGAAGGGTTTGGAGATGGTTGGAAGACTTGAAAGAGATTGGTGGGTCGAGGTTCAGGAAAGGGAAGGGAATGAATTGGAAGGCTGTGAAAGGTCTTCCGTTTTGAGCCTGCTTGGGACCGAGACTTCGTGGAGAGAAAACAAGCTGGGGAGGAAGACGGGGCCGTAAAGGGAATGACAAATGAAGGGATAAGTCCCGCAAGGCTGTTGGATGCTGGGTAAGATCGGTGAAAATGGGCAAAGAGGCAGGAGGAGAGTGGTTTTTTTCATGAGAGGTAAACTGAAATGAAAAACTGTAGGAAAAATAGTGACAGAGTTAAAGGTAAACCGGTTTTTTGAGTCTAAAACTTTATTTAAATTTGAGGGACTGACAAAAAAATGGTCAAATGGTCTCTTTGTACATCCAAAATTTAGCCCACCCTGTATATGATCATATGGGTACTGTATTTTATGTGTTACACGCACTTGCAGTAGATCCTAGTATCTAATAAACCATACCAGCTCTTGTAAAACCAATAATGGGACTGATTAATGAAGTTCAAGGGTTCGATTTCGTCTGTCTTGGAGACATAGGAGAGGCACAATTATCAACGCAGAGTTTTAGCAGGCGAGGCTAGAGGTTTGTAGTAAAAAGCTCAGCCTACCAGATTAATGGTTCACCTAAACGAGGGAAAAAGTAAGACAAAAAATAAACATTTGAGATAAAATTTAAAATGATACCAGTAAAATAAATGCCCCCTCGAAAAATTCTCGTTTCGTTACAGCCCCGCTTTCTTGGGGGCGGCTCGATATTATTTGATCTGTCATTATGATATTACGTACAAATAATTTGCACTTCTCTGGTGGGTGTTACTATTCCAAAACGCCAAAGATGCGTCTTTACGGCAAGACTCGAGTGAACGTTCAAGAATTATTGACGACAACTTAAATGGAGTAGGCACATATTAAACTGGCCGAGTTTCTTAAAATTTAAAAAGATATACAGATTTTACATAAACAACTGAGCCGAAACTTATTTCTACGTGTCCTATGGTTTGTCACTTTATGTAAAGTATGCATACCTTTAGATCCCGTGTTTCAATGTGACCCGAAATGAAGCAGCTATATGTGATGATTTTGAGAGTATTATGATAATATGCCAGACTTGGTGACAAGTTACTGGTTACTTTCATGAATTCCACATAGATATCTATTACAGTTCACTTTTGAAGATATAATTCGGTTTTACTCGTCTACGAGAAAAAATTTCACGACATTACGTTTTAGTATTTTTTCAAGGTAGTTAACATCACGAAATCTTAATTCAATTGTATTTTTGGAAGAGGAATAGCCTACAGTGAGAGTTTTCAAAAATGTCAAATTCCAATCTGCCAGTAGGGGCCAGATGAAAATTTGGTTTTTAGTTCTCTAACGATAAATATTATTTAACGATGGATTTGATGAAAATGATGTAGAGGTTAACCTCGATTAATACAGTAATTTATTGTTGAAAATGGTTTCATTGTTTTCCGAAGTATTCTCCATGATAATCAATACACTTTTGCATGCGCTCGGACCAATTTTCGTAACACTTTTTCCACTCCGATTGAGGTACCTCCAAAACATGGTTTTTGAATGCATCGACGGTTTCTTCAGGCGCCAAAAAACGTTGGCTACGCAATTTTTTTTGATATGCGGGAATAAAAAGAAGTCATTTGGTGCTAAATCAGGTCTGTATGGAGGATGACCTATCAATTCGACGTTTTGGCCAGTCAAATACTTAATTGTTTCAACCGATCTGTGAGAGCTTGCATTGTCATGAAGAAGAATGATCCTTCGTTGCCGTTTCTTTTTCCATATTTCACGCAGCACTTCTGGCGAAAAAATGTTCGTGTACCATTCAGAATTTACGGTTCTACGTTTCTCTAATGGTACGGTTGCCATATGTGCAGTTATTCCGAAGAAACAGGCGATCATTTGCTTCAATGTACTTCGTGCACGAATCAATTTTGTCGGATTTGGCTCGTCTTGAAAGACCCACATTGCTGTTTTGTTTTGAGCTCATACGCATAGATCCAAGATTCGTCACCCGTGTAGATGTTACACGCAGCTTCTGATGCACAGCGATTGTACGATATTTGTCGAGAATTTTTTGCACAAATTAACACGAGCATCTGTGTGAGCTTTTGTCAAATCATGCGGGATCCAACGCGAACAAATTTTTTTCATAGCTAAATGCTTATGAAATATCTTATTGATGCTCCTCATACTAATCCTCAAGGATGCCTCAATCTCACGATAGGTCACATGAGGATATTTCTTTACTACTTATTGCACAGCATCAATATTTTCTGGCAACTGATTTTGGACGACCCTCACGACTTTCGTCGCTGAGCGAACGGCGGCCATGATGGAAGTCGTTATACCAGCTTTCCACAGTGGCAAAGGATGGGACTTCATCGCCAAAAGTGGAAGTAAGTTGATAGATGCGCTCCTGTCTCGATAATCCATGTCGAAAGTCGTACAAAATCATCGCACGAAAGTGTTCACTAGTTAACTCCATTTTTTCGCAGAGACAAAATTTTCGAGTCACCGTAAACAACAAAAGTTATGATCAAAAGACAAAATATTCTGGAGAAAGTTTGCGTTAAAAGGGTCAAACTTTCATATGGAAACGTCAAATGGTGCCTAAATCACTTAGCGTTGTTAAGGCTCAAAACATATATAGCAACACTCGTATCATCACCTAAAGTTCACTGCCCTCTGTGGCCAGAGGAAGTTAGAAGGAGAAACTCTAGAAATATTAGCTTCCTCCGCTATAACTGCTCGTTGCGAGGTAATGAAAATATACAGCACTGTATTACCAAAATGAGCCAGCAAATGCTTGTAATAGTCTTCTTCACTTCTCGTAGTATTATTAAAATCGGCCATCTTTATATTTCCAATGACTCTCGGGGCCAAAAAATGAGCTGCATTCGGGCATTTTATGGCGTCCCATTTTCGACAATTGTAATTCAGTCCAAAATAATTTGTCTCGAACAGATCACATGCGGTGGCTGGTTGCATCCATAGTCAAGGCAAAAAAGCACTAATAGAGCAGGGATTCCCAACAAAGGGGCGAATCTCCCCCCTAGAGGAGTTTTATGTTTGAAGAGAAGGGATTGGTACCAATATTCAGCAGAGTGATTTTTCTCCAGATATTGAACAATTTGTTAAATTAGATTTTGGTTTTAGTTAACTCTGCAACATAGAGTAAAGTTAATTGAGTATTGGATTCCACAATCAATCTAAGCATATTATTGGAAATACAAATTTTGAGATAGAATACGCGCTTCAATTGAAAGGGAGGGAAGATATTTCTTACTGTGGTGAAAGGGTGAAATGTTGCAAAAAAGGTTACGCAAATCTGCACTAAAATATTGAAAATAGCAAATGAATGGCAAAAAGTCCAAGTTAAAAAAGATTAAACAGATGTGCAATGCGTGAGAGGCTCATTTGAAACATTATTATTCAAGCAACACTTGTCCATGTGAATTTATTTTTACATTTTGAATTTTCCGTTGGTATATTCTGAATGGTGCAAATGTTTTCCGAGAAATCATCCCACATAGTCTGGCCAAATTTAGACGCACCGTGCATTGTGTCAACAATATAATTTCATGGTTGGCTTCTTAACGATGAAATACCAATTTAATTGCTTTAATTATTTTAATCCCCTTTGGCATCTAGCTAGGATGCGACTCCCTACCCGGGCATATGGCTATTCTCACCGAGGACTCGTTTTCACCATCTTGGAAATATCCAGTGCTATCCACTGAGCCGCAGAATACGGGCCATTGGGCGACTCTCACCCCCGTCCCAATCCGCGTGGGCGTAATTCAGCATTTCAGTCGGGTTGTGGTCAAGCGGGAGGGAAGGGAGAGGGACTCTCCGAGCCCCCTTCTCCAATCTCCCGCCATTTTCGAGGGAACAAGGGTTCGGCCTATTAGAGTGGCGGGCGGTTTGCGAGTTTAGAGTGGTATTGTAAATTCCGTTGATAACTCGCCTTGGGGTTCAATGGAAGCAGGGACCCAGTGAAATAGGAAATTAGGTTTTCTTTCATTTTATGTGAAAAGGCGCGTTTAATTGCGCGGTTAAACGTGTACATTAGACTCTGGTCCTGGGTATTTTGATGACATCGTCTCACTTGGATTTCCTAGGGAGAAAAACAACGCTCCGTTTGGCGACGACATTTCTCGAACGTGAAGGTCATTGAATTCCGGGAGTATGGTGTCGCCTTTAACATTTTTGTCATACCATAGTGCATCAAATAATGTGCAAAATATGAGTTCCTTATCGTTAATGAGGAAGTGATCTAGCTTAAATCGGATGAGCAAAGAGAAATTCGTTTTTCACTTTTGATGCAGTTTTAATAACATTGGGGGCATGGAAGTTCAGTGGATTGAGAGATGAACTACTGGTTCGTAGATCCCGGGTTCGATTCCGGCTGACATCCCTAGTCATCTGAAAGGCACCCAAACAGTGTGATTATTCAAGTAACATAATTTCCTCGGTAATCACGTGGAAACAGGGAAAGGAAACCCCTTCCCATACCCTTAAGTGTGAATTTCACTCTTGTTCTTAGTCTCAAGTGATCTCTACCCTAGCCCATCAAACCAGTCTCCGAGCTGATAACTACGATTTAATTTTATAGTGTTACCTGATAACGATGACATGCAGCACTCAAAAGTTTGCTCTAACCGATGTTGGACGAACTGATTACTTGAAGTATGTTTGTGAATCCTTTGTATTTCTTGAAATAACAAAAGAGCTTCAACATATCCCATTATGTCAATAGTGGGTTGTGTGTTGCCGTGGAAATTTCATGTGTTCTGCTCTCAAGAAAGTGTTATTAGGTTGAAATTAAAAATCCCAAATACTTAGATTTAAATTTAACAAACCAGAATTTTCTGGCAGTTTTAGGAGAAGCGGTACAGAGACAAATGCCATTTATAAAAAAAAATATTTTCGATTTCCGCATTTTACAGTATTTTAATCGACAGGTTAGCCAACCTCTTGGAATATTTGATTTTGAAACCTCCTTCTTGTTAAGGATATTAAAATATTTATCCAAAATCTAAATTATGTGTTGCCTTCTTTCTCTCATCTACCCGAGTTGAATCATGGATTGAAAATCAGTAATATCAGCCGTTCTTAACCAATGCGCTCATTCTGCCACGTTATAAGTCATCCGACCTCCATTAATACAACTATTCTTAAGTATGAAAGCATTAGGCAAAATTTACTTTTATGGCAAGTACATTTTGCAAAGTATTGTACCGAAGTATTCGGATGAAAACAAAGATATTTCGTGAACCTTGATTAGTGGCAGCTAGGTAAAGAGAAATTAGAGTTTCTTTCTATATTATTCGTTCATAATCCTAGACTTAGGTTTTCCAAGAAGTCAGGCCGAAGCTTTTACGGAAAGCCAAGCCTTAAACCGACGGCTCCGATTTAGATGCAAAAGATATATATGTATATCCAGTGATCTCCAGGACCCCGTAAAGAGTTTCCAAATCCCGTTCATGGAGATTCACCCATCACTTTAGAAAGACTAACTTACGAAGCACAAAACTTGAGTTTTGTGCTTCTTAAGCACAAAATGTAGCAGCAAAAAACTGCTGAGAAGCGTAATTTTGTTCCTTGGCAAATAGGAAATCCTTATTTTGAACGGAGCAGTTCTTTTGCATTAATTAACTCATCATGCCTAATTCTCTTAAGCTCTCAAGAAAAGGGCCATGGTCAGGAATTTTTAATTCCATCCATTTCGTATTTTACATCAAAATAAAGAAATTTAATTTTCAAGTTCCATGCAAAGCCTGCGTGTTTACGCCTGATGTTAATGCAGTAGTAACATATCCCGTGAAAGCTTTAACAATAACTGTGAGTATTCATGTGCTGTATCAATTTAGGGTATCATTGATTATGCATTCGTATTTTATAACTAGTCTCTTCAGCTGGCTCCTCAGTTAGTCATCGCAATAGCTTCCACGTAGCAAGGTACAATTTTTAGCTCTAGCAAGTGACATTTTTATTTTCCGCTTGATTAAACCGAATCCTATTATTTCCTAAATTTAGCGCTTTAGCAGGATATGACTGTTTGATTTTTTTGCCCGCGTTATTTACGGGTGAGAATTTTATTTATTTTAATGTTTGTTCACAAGGTCACGATTCTATATGTCATGACAATACTTCATGCAACACAAGCGACTACTTAATCGTGGCAATGAATAAAAATTTGGTGGGATTATTTGTTTCCCGATTCATTGCAGTTGTTTAATTCATTTGGAGGATTTTGTTTCATTAATCTTTTCTGGTACATGGTAATGAGGTCTAGTCTCATATAACACTCTCGCATACAATAATACATCAAAGGGATTTGCAACTCCAACGTTTAATCCCAGGAGAGAGTGATCATTTATACCCTCACCTCGGCAGTTGCTGCAGAATGCAACATGCTCCAGCTTATTGGCCGTGGATCCAGCCGAAACCTTTCCCACACTCGATCTACTTTTCGCTCACGCAATCGGAGCGGGGGTGGTAGGTGAAGGGAAAGCGTATTAAGTGCAGGTCCCAGTCCACCGTATCATCCGTTAACTCGGCAGCCGTTAAACTAGAGGGAGAGGATCAAAAGAAAAAAAATAATAATGAGAGCGCAAATGAAAAAAATGATAAATAAAATTCGGAAGGGTTTCGGATCGTGTGCAGACGGTCGGCGAGGATATCGGAATTCGAGTGCATTTGGTTTCAAATTGGGTTTGTTAGGGATCCGGAGATAGGGGAGTCGGGAGGATGGCTGTCCACCATTCGGCTACCTCACAGTTTTAAAGGGAAACTGATAATTGAGGGACCGAAACAGAAGCGATGACGGAAGAGTGGTGGGTTAAGCGGGGATTGGGAGCTTTAATCGATTCGGGGAGCTAAACTGGCCCCGGCTTTTTCTTCCTCACCTGCGGATGGAGTCCTCAGCCGTCTTCGGAGTGAGTGGTTTTGGACAATCCATACTGCGCAAAAATCACGCTAACCAGCCAACTATTCCGTACCTTATTCTTTAACTTGTAAGGGAACGTTAGTGAAATATCTCGGTTCAGAAAAATCTTTTGACTTTTGAAAACGACTTGAAAAATAGCTCGTTTATAATATAAATGTCGTCAACGCCGTTATTAACGACTGGCGGTATACTGGGTGCTCCATATGATGACTGTCTCTATCCCATTACAGTAGGGGCTTGTCCGAAAGAGATATTCGTTTCATGTAACAATTTCTTCACTGCACACATATTGTTTGCCAGATTACAATAAGACTTACAGTATTGATTACGTGTCACAGAGAAGCAACATATTTGAAATTCTGTAGATGTCTCATTCCTTATGTTTTATGATAATGATCATTTATTTTAAATTAACAAAAAAATATAGCATCAAAGGAGATATTTTACAGTACCATACCTCTTATTTATAATTTAAACGTCACAAACAAGAATGTAGCGACTATATGTCGCTATATAAAGTTTTAGAATGACGCTGTTGGTAAGAAACATTTGTTGCATGCGTTCATTACCAATCGACGAGCGACAGATTTTTGACAACTTGCGGAATACCGCTACATGCCTTGTGTGTTTTGGGGACGATTTCTCTCATTTTACTTTTCCCGACTCTACAGCTGTCAGCAAATGGTCTCATGTCTCGCAAAGGAATTAATTACCAAATATGACGAGCCAGGTGACACCTCAGGACACTTTGGCTTTATTCAAACAATGAAATTTTTTGGTTATCTCATCCTCTTAATGGCTCTTTGAAAGAACTCGCTGACATTTGCATTTCTGTATTAAACAAAACTGCATTACATCATTCCTACTAATTGAAGATATTTTCATACCTAGATAACTTGAGGACTTCATGATGAAATTGCCAGTTTATCCAAATCACTGGTGATCCAACATCCGAAGTTCAACCAACATCCATGTTTGGTGGCTTACAGGATGGCACATAAAATAGGAACAAGATGGAAGTAGGTGTTAGGAAAAAACTGATTTAAAAGAAATAATAAAATTCGCTTCATTTTAGCCCAGCCAGTTTATCATTATTAGTGCGGTCGAACGTCGGTGGAATTAATAATTCACTCGTTTACATGATTGTCAATTAAGAAAAAATTGCAAAATTGGTACACATTTTCTGTGCATGGTATAACATTTCTTCCCGGAATAGTGGATCTTATATTGTGTTATGGTGTGTGATAGTACGTATATTTTCACTTAGTTACAGTTGAAGGGAAATGAATTATACATTTTCAGGCTACACAGATAAAGAATTAAAGGATACTCTTTGCCTTAGCTTACCTTAGGTCTAAATTTCTCAAGCAAAATTTATAGATGCTTTGGCTCTTGGGAATTTGACTCATGTGACAGAAACCTCATTTTCCTTATATCTTCATTTGCATTGCGGGGTCGAAAATGTTTAGATGATAATTTTTCTCATCATTGACAGAGATAACAATTCCGTCTGCAATATTTTCTCCGAAAAAATGAATTTCTTCAACTTTACGGAATGATGTTGAATTTTCCCGTACCAAGATCAGCCTCCCCAACACAAAATACGCAATCAATCAAATAGGAGTACTACTCCCTAGGCGGAGTAGTACTCCTGTTTGTGTGGATTGAGGTTGATTTTTTTCATGGCAACCGACGAAATTCTTGACTAAAAATCGACGCATCTGAGCAAGTGAGGGAGGGCTGCAAAAGATCCCTTCGAAAATTCCACGACCTATTCAAGTGTCGCGAGTCGGAGAAAGCTTTTACAGCGTGGAACGAAAGGGCTTAATCCGGTTGAAAACGAGCTGAATTCCCCCGATAAGAGTGAGCCATCACTTTTGCCTCTTAAGTGTAACGTGACCGCAGGGAAATTTCTCAGCTCTCGGTTACTATAGCGGCGAAACCCACTCGGGGGAAAAACAGATTTTGGAAGGGTTTTCATCTCAGTTGGAAAATTTGGCGATGTTTTTCGAATTTTGCTCTTATTTTCACGGTAATGCTTCAAGAGAGTTTTCAAAGGGGAAGAAATAAGAAATGTTCACGAATATAAACTGCAATAATTTCCGTGGGAGATAATGAGGTGTTTAGCTTTATCGTATTATGTGTAGGAAAGGCACCCGACACATTATACATGATGTTATCTTGCTAATTAAGTTTCTTTTGAAGGGAGATATATCCGAAGTTCAGGTCTAATTAGCAACCATGGTTTAAAATTTAATTTTTAATGGCTGAAGTCATAATCACCATTAGATAAATAGCTAAAATGAAACTATTTACCTATATAAAATTAGTTTTTGATATAAATATCATGTTTTTCAATAAAATCTTCAAATAAAAAGTATTTCTGTTATCGCGTAACTATATCAATGATTTTTTTCAATCGGTCTTTTAAAATTCGAACGATTATGTTGTGATGTTCCCTTAATAATCGATGATGATTGATTATATTATCAATGGGCTATAAAATTTGCTCTTAAAAATTTATCAACATAATTTGCCGAGTATAATTGACCGGTAATAGCTAAATTTTATCATAATATCTGAAAATCCCCAGTTTTACATGCTCACATGTACTTCATTAAAACTAATTTAAAAATTGTTGAGAGAAAGTTGCAAAGTCCGACACCCATTCGTTTCTTTCTGAGTAAACACACTCGAATTTAAGCTTTAGGGCACTTGGGAATATGCGTTAGTTTAAATTTAATTAATAGCCAATTGACCACTTTTGTCAGGTTCAAAAGTGTGTATCTTATGCATAAAATCATATGGTCACTGCGAGAGTTCCTTCCTTAATATTTTGCGCAGAACTTGTAACTTCAATGCTCAAAGCTTGAGAGGCAAATATATCGAGATATTTTAATCAGTTATCTTGCGATGATGGCTCCAATCGATCTTTTTCATTCTATTTAGATTTGAAAATGTCACTGATCTCTTACGCGTATAATAGTGATATATCAGGCCTTGAGTTGTTATTCACCATCAAAGGAATTTGTTCGCAGGTTGGATTGACGGAGCGAGAGCGTACTCTCTGGAGGCTATTTCCATCTCCATACCCAGTTGCCCCATCACTCCCTGCGTGAAATATGCATGAACATATTTCTTCACTCCAACAGGATTTAGGTTCCCCCACTATGGAGGGGATTTTGGAAATGTTGATTGTATAAGGGAGTGCCAATATGACTTGAAAATTTTTTACTCTCGGCGAAAAAGCTTAGCGAGAGTTCGAAGGGACGTAGTCGAAGAATGTATCCCCGGGCGTATCTAATATACACTTGAACGATCCTTTCACTTGTTTCACTGCCAAATGCAAATCCACTCTTTCGCAAGTTTCACAGTGTAAGAGATAAGTAGAAAGCGGATATATGGGTGGAGGCTCACTCCGCCATGTTGGAATAAACCTCTGAAATTAAACCATTGATTATGTGCCACTGTATTATGTTTAAGTGAATCGACTACTATTTGAAATATGTTCCTAGCATTATTAATAATTTATTTTTAAGTTAAGTTAAACACAGATTGTTAAATAGATCTTAGACACAATTTAAAAATTAATCGACGGCTAATGATGATGACATTAAAAGGCCAATTGGTAGAGACATGCATTTTAATCGAATGATTGAAATATAAATAAATGAATGCTTACATCCCCGTTGACTACAAACTTGACGAGGTGGAAAGGGTTGTGCGTTATACTGGCACTTAGAGCTGTGGTGGTAGGAGTATCGATAATTTCTCCTGTTCAATGGTCGAAACGTGGGAGCCAGATGAAAGCTAGTCGGCGCGGCGTCTATTCCTTATGCTGGGAGGCTGCAAGAGGAACTGACCCAAGTGGTTCTATCGTTTAAATTATGATGGCAGGTTTAAATAACTTTTGAAGAAAGCATCTGAACAAGAACTCTATTATTTTTCCCGAGAAAAAAATGGTGGATAGTGAGTCTTGGTAAGAGTAAGAGTCCTGGCAACTAGGAAATTTAGCCCGCTGAGCAGCCTGTCGTTCCTAATAACAGTAGAGGCTAGGCTCCCGAGGTTGTAATCTCATGAAATACTTACAAAATGGAACCGTAAGGCTATTGGAGGCTATTATACTAGCCAAAATCAAAGCATAAACCAAAAATTATGATATTTACTGAAATATTTTTTTGTTATAAAATAGTTTCTGCTGTCTGGCAGCCTTCTTCAAACAAAAATGAATGAAGTTCTCTTCAATCTTCTTTGTTCGACGAAGGAATTCTGACCAACTAAACAAGCGTAAAATATTCCCAAGTGCCTTTTTTATTTGTGTCAATGTTTTAATATTGTCTAGAATACTTATTTTGTCTTTTCACTTCTTGGATCAAACTCAGTTAAAATTTAAATATATAGTATAGATGCATATTCAATATGGCTGTAATTTGTGGCACTTTTTAAGGAACCCTTGAACGGATAATTGATGGCAATTTTTAATTTCCCAAGTTGTAGAAGCAACATATATTATGTGAACAGTCAGTTGTAATAAGTCTCGATGTAATTACCTTTTTTTTGAATAGCAAGTGCCTGACCGTACTGCTGTTTTTTTAATAAATAGAATTGTCACGTAAATAATATACTTCACCAATCGCATCTTAGCCATTTTGATTCTTTCGTAAATTTTGCAAACTAGAATGCTCTTTGCAGAAGTTCTATTTCTAAAATTCAGCGTCTTAATTGCCAAAACTTGTTTCATGTTGTAAAAAAAGGTTGTGGTAGCATTACGGTGGATATTGTTGATATGATAAAACAACTAATTAAAATCAGTTTCACTAACTCAACTTCAAAGTAAAATAGCTGACTGAGGTAATGTCGAGAATGGCTGGGAGAACAGTGACTGTAAACACAGGTCGGTTTACATTCACCTTTCCTGTGATTGAGGAATTTTTATCAATACGTCTATGTCATGGGTTTTGGTGTCCTGGGTCGAAGAATGTATCCCCGGGCGTATCTAATATACACTTGAACGATCCTTTCACTTGTTTCACTGCCAAATGCAAATCCACTCTTTCGCAAGTTTCACAGTGTAAGAGATAAGTAGAAAGCGGATATATGGGTGGAGGCTCACTCCGCCATGTTGGAATAAACCTCTGAAATTAAACCATTGATTATGTGCCACTGTATTATGTTTAAGTGAATCGACTACTATTTGAAATATGTTCCTAGCATTATTAATAATTTATTTTTAAGTTAAGTTAAACACAGATTGTTAAATAGATCTTAGACACAATTTAAAAATTAATCGACGGCTAATGATGATGACATTAAAAGGCCAATTGGTAGAGACATGCATTTTAATCGAATGATTGAAATATAAATAAATGAATGCTTACATCCCCGTTGACTACAAACTTGACGAGGTGGAAAGGGTTGTGCGTTATACTGGCACTTAGAGCTGTGGTGGTAGGAGTATCGATAATTTCTCCTGTTCAATGGTCGAAACGTGGGAGCCAGATGAAAGCTAGTCGGCGCGGCGTCTATTCCTTATGCTGGGAGGCTGCAAGAGGAACTGACCCAAGTGGTTCTATCGTTTAAATTATGATGGCAGGTTTAAATAACTTTTGAAGAAAGCATCTGAACAAGAACTCTATTATTTTTCCCGAGAAAAAAATGGTGGATAGTGAGTCTTGGTAAGAGTAAGAGTCCTGGCAACTAGGAAATTTAGCCCGCTGAGCAGCCTGTCGTTCCTAATAACAGTAGAGGCTAGGCTCCCGAGGTTGTAATCTCATGAAATACTTACAAAATGGAACCGTAAGGCTATTGGAGGCTATTATACTAGCCAAAATCAAAGCATAAACCAAAAATTATGATATTTACTGAAATATTTTTTTGTTATAAAATAGTTTCTGCTGTCTGGCAGCCTTCTTCAAACAAAAATGAATGAAGTTCTCTTCAATCTTCTTTGTTCGACGAAGGAATTCTGACCAACTAAACAAGCGTAAAATATTCCCAAGTGCCTTTTTTATTTGTGTCAATGTTTTAATATTGTCTAGAATACTTATTTTGTCTTTTCACTTCTTGGATCAAACTCAGTTAAAATTTAAATATATAGTATAGATGCATATTCAATATGGCTGTAATTTGTGGCACTTTTTAAGGAACCCTTGAACGGATAATTGATGGCAATTTTTAATTTCCCAAGTTGTAGAAGCAACATATATTATGTGAACAGTCAGTTGTAATAAGTCTCGATGTAATTACCTTTTTTTTGAATAGCAAGTGCCTGACCGTACTGCTGTTTTTTTAATAAATAGAATTGTCACGTAAATAATATACTTCACCAATCGCATCTTAGCCATTTTGATTCTTTCGTAAATTTTGCAAACTAGAATGCTCTTTGCAGAAGTTCTATTTCTAAAATTCAGCGTCTTAATTGCCAAAACTTGTTTCATGTTGTAAAAAAAGGTTGTGGTAGCATTACGGTGGATATTGTTGATATGATAAAACAACTAATTAAAATCAGTTTCACTAACTCAACTTCAAAGTAAAATAGCTGACTGAGGTAATGTCGAGAATGGCTGGGAGAACAGTGACTGTAAACACAGGTCGGTTTACATTCACCTTTCCTGTGATTGAGGAATTTTTATCAATACGTCTATGTCATGGGTTTTGGTGTCCTGGGTTTTTCCCATTCTGAGACCTTAGAGATGGTATTAATATTGAGAAGGAAGTAAAACAGGAAATTGGAAGGAACTTTTTGCGTTATTTAGACAATGAAAGTCGTCGATATGGATGTGAGGTGATTAATCTCCTTGTTAGGAGTAGAACGTCGTTTTAATCAGATGGAGAATATTGATTTATCCATGCAACGTGTGGTGTTCTCAAGACTCGAAGTTGGGTATCTGTCTTCTCTTCTTTTCTGTGTGGGTAAGAATAATATTACCTCCCGCTAATGTTAATATAGCATTGGTTTCCAATTTAGGCTTCAGAAAGGAATCCCTGGGAACTTGATATTTTATAAACTGATTGTTTTGCTTCATTTTATCTATTGGTAGTCTGGCTCTAAGCCAAATTTTTCAAGTTATCTCTAAGTAAAACGGTGATTTGGTGCTGTTATTTTTGTGCTAAATTTTTAGTTTTTGTTGCTGATATTTTTCTCTCTCTTATTTCAAGTAGCTCTGCCATGCATATCGGTTGAGAAAACAATCTGCGTTATGCAAGCCAAAATGCTTCTCATTCAATGGACTTTCTATTTGTTGAAACGCAAATCCTTGAGCCGTAATGACTTAACTCAAGGATGGAACGAAATACTGCCTGTTAAAATGGCGTACAAAAGCATATCATAGCATTAGTATAGAGAAATCAGCTATTATTATTGTGTAACAAGTTATCACTAAAATTCGCTGGCTGCTTGACGGTATTAATCATCCAGAGAAATGTAATTGAAGAGTGATAGAGGTTTTTTTGGCCTCCGGAAAATGTTTCGTTTTATGGGAAAAAATATTGCATAACTGATTCAAATATTTTACGCGAGAACCGATAGATAAGATAATCAAAGTATGGCAGCGAGGGAAATCTGTAAACGGCCGAATTGAAATACAAAAGACAAAAAAAATTTTAAATTACGGATAAAATTTCGATATGATTCCTCATGACAGAGTTTGTTTTGCTTAACTACTTGCTCACAATTCATAATTCATTACCTGAATATCTTTTGCATCCCTTAATAACTTCTATTGCTTCTGCCATTCATATTACTCTTTTACCCTACCATTTAACGAGAATGCTTTGAATGAGGTGCGTCCCAAATCGCTCACATTCACTAACTTTCATACCCTAATGTAAGAGTGGTGCAGTCCGTTAAGGAGAACAAATGGTACACGCAAGTGACGCTCTCGCCTGTCAGGTTTTGTCTAGTTCAATTCAAATACGTTCAAATCCAAGATGGGAATTATGGGAAGCGGGATGTTTAATTTTCCATTCTTCTACGTCAAGGGCATCAGATATCTCAGCTAACACATTCCCCCAACTTACGAGGAAGTTAACAGGGATGGCAAAGAGGGAGTCACTTGAGGGAGAGGCGATCCAATACCGACTTTGGAATGATTTACGCCGGTGTCGGGTGCGCATCTCTGCTACCCTATCTCTTTCGTGTGCCGACCCAATGCTCCTAAGGGGAGGAGGTAGGATGCCATAAATTTCGAATACAGTCGTAAAAATTTGCTCCTTCCAGAATTTCTGCAGTTCCACGTAAAAGAAAGCTTTTTCTTCGAGGAGGGAAAATGAAAGCGGTAAATGCGAATTTGCAGGAGCTGCCGTTAAATACCGTATACGTTTGGCATGAACATTAGAATTGCCTACATATTTAATCTGCAACTTAAAATGCAACCTTTAAGTGAAACGATGTTTGAGAAACATCTAATTGGAATAAAATTAATAATAAATTTTTTTGTATTTTAAGTATAGATTTAACTAAGCGATGATTTGACAAGGTATAATAACACAAGTGAGTCGCGGTACTCCAGGGGGTAGAGCGTTGGACTACAGACCGGAGGGCCCGGGTTCGATTCCCGAGCAAGCCTCTCTGGGCACCTGCAGCTACCCCCGAGCTGTGTGATCTTTCGGGTCAGTAATTGTAATTTTAGTAAAGTTTATTCTAAAGCTTACTTCTGGCATGAGTCTGCTTATATTGGTTGGCTGTCAAGACTTGGGTATAGTTTTATCCCCTTCCAATGTAAATTCTAGCATTAGTATTAATTATTTGTTATGTTATTTTAACCTTAGATATGGTCAATATGGGTCGTCGTAGTCCAGGGTAGAGCGTTGGACTACTGGCTGGGAGGGCCAGGGTTCAATTCCAGGGAAATCCTATCTGGGTACCTGCAGCTCCTCCCAAGCTATGTGATTTTTCGGGTACCAGATCTTCCTGGGAAACCATAAATGGCACAGGGAAAGGTGCTGGCCCCCCTACACTGATGTGTGAATTACACACGCCGTCGGGCTTAGTACTGGGTGATCTCTACCACCACCTACCAAACCGACCTTCGGGTTGATTACTGTGTTTATGGTTTTTATAGTAACACGAGTTAATTATTTTTAATGGTGAGGACGGAGGTTGATCACCTTTCAACCTCGTGAATGCAATTATTTTAGGAGATGTCATCGCTGGTTTAAATTGTATTAAATGTTTCTTAAAAACATCCCCCCTATTTTAATCGCAAAGTTTACTCGGTATTTTCAAGCTTCATGCCTCAAAACATATTAGATTGCATACCCTGGTCGAAGGAAAGGTTGTGGGCATTCGCGTGTGACAGGGTAAGGCAGAATTACAGCAGTAACGGTGATTGTTCATGCCCATTGATAAGGGCGGAGAACAAGGACGAATCTTTTCTTCGATCATTATTCCTCCCTAACCATTCTATAATCCTACCCGATTCAGCCACCAATATAGAAGTGAGAACTTGGGAATCCGCGTACATATTAGCAATCCGACCTTTTGCAATTCCCGGGGTCAAGCGTCATCACTAGATACCTATCCAGTATTCCCTGCGTCACCCCCGCTTTAACCCTCGCATTCTTTCCGCCCGAAACCTTTCATTCTGACCTGAAGAAGACCTCAGAGATGACCGAAAGCTTGTCTTTTTACGTTAGTGCTTCTATATTATCGATATATGCACATGTGTATGTATGTATATGTATATATATATATATATATATATATATATATATATATATATATATATATATATATATGTATATATATATGCATATATATATATATATATACAAATACATATATATGTATACATTCACTTGGAAATAGATATAAAGAAAAGGGATAGGAACACTTATAAAGGACGAGCACAGTAGAGGTGGGGAAGGCGGAATCAGGCAAATAACAAGCGAAAAGCGCAAAAATTTTTGCGCTTGTGATTTTCCTGATTCCGCCTTCTCCACCTCTACTGTGTTTGTCCTTGATATGTGCTCCTATCCCTTTTCCTTGCATCTATTTCCATATGAATTAATAATTGTTCGACGTATGCCAGTATTTAGTTTTTGAATGTATATATATACATATGCATATTCATAAAATGAAAAATTAATTAGTATATGCTCATTCATATGGATATAGATATAAGGAAAATGGATAAGAACACATAAAAGACGTACGGAGGAATCCTGGGGAAGGCGGAATAGAGCAGAAAATGCAGTCTGAAGAGTTAAATATATCGATAAAAATATTAATTGTTATAATAATTGGAATACTATGGTGAAGGTTCAGGGGATCGCTTATTAGGAAGTAGGGTGAGAGTGATCCTCCAAGGGAATGAGTTCAATCCATAGGAGCTGCTCAAGACGGGCTTAAGACGGAACACAAACCTCAGAGAGAGGCAGCTTCAATTTACTAGACGCCAGTGGCACATACCGCTCTGGAAGGTACCCTTTTGTCGTAGTATGAGGTCAATATGTAAAAAGCGGCAACGGCAAACCTATGTATATGTTCATGGGCTACGTAGGTTTATGGGATATGTCGGCTTGCGTTTGCATGCAGGCCTGTTGAAACGAAATATTCCTATGGATATTTACACAGCAGAGTGCTCGTCTGGCGTCATTGATCTTATGATCTAACATTTTGGGCACCGCGATTGCGAAATAGGAATGGGCGACCAGAATTCTCCCCGAGGATGTACGATATTCCTTTCGTTTCCTGCCCACGCTTTGTCTCTACGGAGGAAAGAACTTGGTGGGAGAGAGAGATAGGAGTGGAGTCCTATTCACCAAAATATTCGATATATTTCATGGGTAGCAGCTCGATAAGGAATATTTTGATGTTATTCCCAGTGTGACGATATTTTAAACATAGGGTCGTGAACGAGACTAGCAATTTGAACTTTGCAATAACATTGAATCTGTGTGTTGAAATAGAAGAGAGAGATACATTATTCCTTAAAAGGGCAAATTGGAAAAAATTTAGATTGGGTGATACTCGTATCCTGTGGTAGGAAATGAGAGAACATATAACAGATATTTGGGGAATCGTTTCGATATCTCTTGATATTTCCGATATTTGTCACCGTATCTAAATGTCGTCTCGAGAAACGATAGAAATCAAAGGTAAAAATTTGGGAAACTTGCATCTAAAAGATCTATATAGGAGGGGCGAAGAGCAAGATAAGTAGAGGTAAATAGGGTTTATTTTATCTAGATGACTTTGACATCATAAAAGATGCAAATAATCTGGATGGCTTTGTGTGTAGTTACATCAGAGACTTTTCCAGAGAGAAGTGAGTTGATGGCAAAGTCCTTGGGCTAGGATGAAATTGAGAGATTTGTGAAATCCTTGGCATAGAGCGTAGTTTTGTGAGGCGCAGTAAATTGGTCTTTGAGGTAATAGGATAGTTTTAGTTTGGTTGCTTTTGAAATTAAGAATACATATGATTTAAAAAATGAAATATAGGAAAAAATCAAAATAAGGAGCATTTACTAGGTCTGGCATGGCAGGAAAAATTAAAAAAAGGCACGAAGAAAATTAAATATAATTAGAAAAGAACAAATGGATGCTGAGCTAGTTGATTGGTGATGGAATGTTTAAGTCTGTGATGGAGTGGAGAATGTTAGACCGGCATGGTAGGGGAAGAACAAGAATAGGCACTTTGTACGGAATCAAGGTAGACAGCAGGTATGCGGGATTATGCAACAATTTATTTTACCGGTGGGTGTTATCTTGCTTTGTTTTGAGTTAGTAAATATTCCTTTAGTTACCTAGTTTGTCCATCCAAAACCTTCGTTAACTGGTAGATCATTCGTAACGACATAAGGGGCTGATGCACGTAGGACAAATGATAATAATTAAAATTATATTGATTTTGTATTCATTAATCAATATTTTTTGTATTTATTCACCTTTATTCATGTGTTATTTATATTTTTATAGACTTTTATATTTAAGTTCAATTTTTGAAAATTAACATCGCACCGTCCTTGATTGGGAAGACGAGTAGGACAGCATAGAAACAATTGTTCTTGCTCTGAGAGATGGGAAGATAGTGGAGAACGGTATACCGTTTCCATTCGAAGCGTGCGGAAAGACACGCCAGGGGAGTGTGGGAAAGGTGACGGGGCAGTAACTCCGGAGGCGGTATTGCGGGGAGGGAATTGGGGGCGGGGTCTCGAGGGCAACTGAGTCGATGTGGCGGGTGTGGGAGAGTGGCATTTCGAGCGGAGGGAAGGAAGACAGATGATGGGGGAGGAACCCGCCTACACGCACGCAAAGCTGCGCTGGGGGGGGGTCGAAGGAAGTGTGACGAAGATACGTTTTCTCCCTTCGGCAAAGCCACAGGTGCCAGCCGGGGTTAAGAGAAAGGGTTGGTTGTGCGTGGGAGGGAACGCTTGCGAAGGATCGGGTGGCGGACTGCAGAGGGTTTATAAGAGAGGAAGGAAAGTGAGGAGGGAACGGAGTGGAATTGAAAACAGACTACCTCGTCGGCCTGCAACCGGTTGTCATGATAAACACGCATCTTTAGGGTGAACAACATAAAGAAATGAGGACCGAATAATCTCCAGTCATAAAGTAAAATCCGATCTAAAAATGAAATTTTCGTCTGAAAATGCAAATGTGTTTCAATTGATTTAATCTTTGCGCTCTCGAGTAATTGGGGATCTTATCAAAATGACGCAGTTTTTTATACATTTCTAACGAGTTAGTCAGCTTAGAAAGCTTAAGTAAATTCGATGACAGTAGGGAACTCTACCACGCAAAGCTCGGTGCCATTAATTTCTTATTTCATGATCCAGTTCGTATAAAATCTCATTAATCATTAATTTATCATTGGTATTTTAATCACAAGTACTATTATTCTACCATTTAAATATCGGAATCTGAGAGAGTGAGGGTTTTGTAATAGATGCATTGCAGATGACGAGAGGTTATATTGAAGAAAAACAGATGTTGAATACAGTAAATAAATAGTACACAAATATCGCAAAAAAGAATATGTTTCATGGGACTGAATAGTTCCAGGCTTAAATTCGAGGAAACTTTCCATGTTGGAGATAAACAATTAACAATTGTGATTTACACTATAGTATTTTTTTATTCACCCGACCCGTATTTCAACAGCTCGTGTAATCTTCTAGTCACCTGAAGACGACGCGAATTGTTGAAAATACTATGGTGGATATCACAATTATTAATCATCATTTCTCTTCAATATGTACCCTGGAGTTATTAAAAACTTTTTTTAATAAGAATCAATATTTAATAACACTTAAAGAAATGCAATGGTAAAGATCTATATTTAACATAGCCTAGCATTGGCTACGGGTATTGGATCATCGATGAATTATCTGCAAAAGAATATTGTACCTTATCTTGTTATGAATTCTGGATATCTATTGCTGAGCAGCTCAACCGCTTACTACAGCAAAACTACTATTTACTACAATGGTTAATTAACGCTTCTTTTGGTAATATTATGCTTAGATGGAAAGGGAACTATTCTCTACGCAAAATTTCATTAAGTATTTTATATTAAATGGAAGATAGTTACCTAAGGGTTACTAAAATTAGTATCTAAATTAAGAAGGAATAAGGTAATGAGCTTTAGGGTCTACGTTGTCTGCATTTAGAAAGAATAAATAATTCCTCTTTCCAGGATATTTTATTCACTTCTTCTTGAATTGTAACGAAGCAATAATCTTTTGCCGTTAGGGTAACAAGAAAATACTCTGATATGCCATCTATGATAATTTATTTTCAAAACAGTCCTTGGCTACATATTTGTGAATTTTTCTTATTAATACTCAATACTGTTCCATTATTAGATCACAATAGCTACATCTACACAATACACAGAAATCCGCCGTAAACGTGTTTGAAAGGAGTTGTCAGGGCACCATCCATACAAATATTATAAAGTGGCTCGAGGTTATAATTTAATTTCGTTAATATTGAAGCGATAAAATGTTTGATTTGTAATTTTTTACAAACATCTTTAGCGTGGATATATTCTTTCTGTGGACCAAGTATATGTGAGTACGTAGGTCCTAATCTCCATGAAATAAACACTTTGATGATAAATGCCTCAAGAATATATACACGGAAAGCATAAAAAATAAGGGACGAAAATTTTGAATTAGTATACGCTCAATTTTGGTGTAAATATTAACCTAAATTCAAGACAATATTAGTTAATTCATATTATGTATTTACACAACTAAAGAGACGAGTTTTATGGTAGAATACATTATTTGCTTTCTGAATTGAAGAGCGGAATATTGTTGTTTAGGCCATGGGGACGAAAAAGTAAATTAAAGGTCAGGGAATGGAGCGAGAACGAACGGAGAAGAAAATGTGATACAGCAAGTAACTAGAGAAAATAAATTGAGTGGAGGGGAAATGCAAAGAGCATGAAATTGCTTAGATCTGGGAATTACTGGGAAAGATTACCTCACCTTTAAAAAAGTCTCAAACAATGGCGGCTGGTTTTACATAGAGGCGCGGGTTGCCGGTTACAGTGCTAATTAAAAACCATATCCATAATAATCATAGCAATAATTTCATCAAAATTGGAAACGCCAAAGAAAAAAATAATGCCAAGAATAGCATGAAAAAAAATAGCAACGGAGTCACAGAATCGATGATGACATTCTTAGCAGTACCAACACCAACAATAACAGTCAGGAAACCGGTTTCATCGCCAACAATAGTTCCTTTCTTACTTCTCCTTAAGATCTATCTCCCTACGCAGAACCTTTCACAGTGTCTGCTTCTTTTTCAACTATTGTGTAAAAACTCCTAGCCCGGTATTTTTAACATTTCTGTAACGCTCGCCGTTTTCCGGTGCTCCCCCAATACATTCCAGGCAGCTTTTCTTTTTATACTCACCAGTTTGCAATTAGACCTTCTACATATGGTCCCATACTTGTAATGAGTACTCTGCTATTTCAATTACTATATTTCTACACCATTTACGTAGTTTCTTTCAAGCTCCCTTTCCAGATTTTTTATAAACCAATGCAACATTTAAAAGATATGTATTGCAAAAACTGTCCTATCATTGTCACACTGCCAGAGTAAAGTAAATATATAAATGCAACAGTAATTTCTTTTATATTCATATGCATCTTGGATGCTCTATGCAAACATATAATAACGTGAAGGTGACTGGAGGTACAATAAAATTAACTATGAGTGTATTAATTATGTGTGCTAAAATTTGAAAATTTTGGAATGAAATCCATTTGGTGAAACCCAAAGCGAGTTGGTCGGGGAATCTAATTTCACAGTAAATAGTTGGATGACAGATTAGAATCTCCATACGAAAAAAACGACGAATTGGAACCAAGAAAGTTTTACAAATTTTGAGAGAGACAAGGAGAGGAGAAAGCAGTTGTGTATCGGAAAAAAGAAGAGAGAGGTGGAGAGGAGAAATTAAGGGAAAATCTGCTCAAGGAAGGCAAATGGTTTGAGAGGACAGAGAAGGTCGAGGTTCTCGTGAGGGCAAGAGAGAGAATGAATGCTGAAGTAGCACCCCACTTGCTCAGAAACGAAAAAGAGCTGGAAAACGTTCCCAACATTATCCATTTACTACACTCCACTTGTTAATTAGCTTTTAATCTTGCAGTAAGCAACGCATTAAACATCATTGGTATGAGTGTTGCCGCTTTCTAGTACTATACACATTCATAGAGGGAGTATGTGTGGTGATGAAAATGTAAAGGAGCTATTTTTGTTCAAATTTCATGCGCAGTGCTATTTCCGAGAATGAACACCTTTCGTGACGAAAATAAATCAAAGCAGACACAAAGTCGTACAATCCAACAAATTTCGAATCAATCGTAGACCTCATTCACTTACGGTCATTTTCATAAGCCATGAGGCAAGGGGGGTTAACATCACCACATTTTCTACTTCAGCGCATTTGAATTTTTTTGTCCTTTAATACCAATCATGACATTTCACGATGAAATTGTAATGATAATTTGATAAAAGTATAATTAATCGTTCTATGATTAATCTTTCTAGAAATACTGACCTTGGTTGCACATTTTCAGGTAACCTCTGGATTAGAAGATAGTTTTAAAAATACGTATAATTATTGATTCAGATACCTTTGTGGCTAATAATTGACAGTCATAAATATTTAATAATATTACGTGTAATTATGTGTTTTCCATCATTGTAATTTGTATTTGAATGCTAAATCATTTCCTGTTGCATTCATTTGAATCTCTAGCAAATGCTTAATGCTTCATGAAGTTACCTCGAAATCCAACGGGTCTTATGTGGAAGCAGAGAAAATGGTTAATAATGGGTGAGGTCAGTGGACAATATTGGGTTCACTTGTTGATTGACCTAAAATGAAATCAAGAAATCACTCTTATTAATAAGGGCGTTAAATTTTCCCTAAAACCAAGTCAGTTCCCCTCCATTCATGGCCATTGATAACACATATAATTATTATTACTTCCGACAGCCCGAGGTTCAATTTGCAAGCAGTCTGGGACGAGTCAAGTAGTT
Source organism: Hetaerina americana (assembly GCF_022747635.1). Classification (NCBI taxonomy): domain Eukaryota; kingdom Metazoa; phylum Arthropoda; class Insecta; order Odonata; family Calopterygidae; genus Hetaerina; species Hetaerina americana. Next base: position 78,233,357 of record NW_027286985.1, read on the forward strand.
AAAGCCTTTCCTTATTTTGCGGCAGTGACTTTGCTTACCTCATCCAGGGTGCCTAGAAAATTAGTGTTGCTATTATTCCCCACAGGCTGGAATAGGTAATGGACTTTGACGATATCATAGACCTACTTCCTGATTTCAGGAACAAGAATAAACGATGGATCCCACGGCGCAGGTGAAAATTTAAAAGCGTTGTGAGCAAGTTATTTTGGGTCCACTCTGTGGGGTTGCAGGGCGGGAGGGGAGAGTCCTCCTGAGTCACGGATGCTCCACCTCTCTCGTGAAGAGTAATAGTGGGGAGATAAGGGAGCAAGGTCCGAGGGGTTCCTTGGAGTAGAGAAGTGTCTTCTCCAGAGGCAAGGGTGAGGCGGGGTGATGGGGAGGAGAGGGAAGCAAGAGAGGAGTATCGTGGAGGGCGTGCGGGCGAAGGGAATGGGCAAGTGAATGAGTTGAAGGAAACATGAGCGAGTGGAAGCTGGAAGGGTCGAGTGGGGGTCTCGTGAGTCGGACCATGAGAGGATCATTGTGCGGTGACGCAAATGGCCAGGGTTTTCATGATTCCATGGGTGGTGAGGAGGGGTGAAGGGCGTGAGGAGGAGGAAGGAAAGAGAGAAAGGGACAAGTCGTAGATGGAATAGCCACGGCACAGGGAAGGAATGACATTTATTTATTCAGTCCAAATTTTGAAAAAAAGACGCCTCCAAAATTTAGAAGACAAAAGTACGTTGTTTCCAAGATATTATGAAAATTCTTCTTGAAATATTTTTTGCATATTTGTGCATGTGACTCAAGTACTGGCCAAGTTATCGTTAAGTTCGTTTGATACGGAGAGTCCGCAGCTATTTTTGAGTAACCACGCCACGCTAGAAAGATAGATACTGAGGATCAGATGGAGATAAACGTGAGAACCGCAGCGCTTGGTCAATTTCCCTTGGAAAAATTCAGTCTTTCCAAAACACTTCCCGTTTTGTATCTGAAGAAAAGAGAAGAACGTAATTGAGGTAAAATTCGTTCATCATCTGTCAAGAAAATCTGTTTTCCTGCAGATGCTCAACGATATATTTCCTCTGAATGCATCCAAATTAAAATAATAAGATAAGAAAAGTGGTGTGGTTACTCTATTGTAATACAAGCAATCATACATTTACTTCCAGAGGCTCCTTGCTATGCCAAAAGAATCACGGAAAAGGGTGGCATACTGAAAATATTTTTTTTGAGATTTCTATTTAGAAAAAAAGCGTTGGCTTGGGCTATAATTGAGATAACACATCTTGAACTGAGGACTGGTATCATTAAAAATAACTCTGCCTAGGCGCTGAGATATACCTTGGATTCTGGCCACTTTCTCCCGAGGATTATTGACCACGATAATAACCCTGGTTCGTATGCCATTTCCTAGGGTTCTTGCCTAAGGGTCCAGAGGTAATCTTGAATTTAAAATGGTTTCTCATGCGAACTCAATCATTAATTGTATCTAAATGTTATTCCGTACCATTTATGTGGGCGAATTTGCCAAGAAACGTACGGATAAGAGAAACTTGTTTAGTAAAACACTCGATTAAGTTACAAAAAACCATAATCTCTGGCAGCCTTGGACCACATCATCCATTAAAAGTCTAAATCTACACATTGCTTCGCAAGCTATCTCAAGGATGTGTGGTATGAAGTGTTAGGTCACCTACCTATTCCACTACTTCTAATTTCACATGTCACCTCGCGATCCGCGAAAGGGCCCTTGTAAAATAGGACCAATTCCTATTAGCCGGATTACGGGCGTAAACGAGAGGAGCAGAAATGTAAGAATTTAAATTACTTGCAAACACTATTGCATCCAAATGGGGAGCATTTAAATAATTTAACTGACGCCAAAAATACAAGTAAATCGCATTAAGTACAAAGAGTTGAATAACAATTGCGTGTCAGAACTTTCAAAAGTTTAATGCAATACGAGAGGGGGCCAATAATTATATTGAAGATCAGTTGAAACTAGTGTTTTCATGTTATTATCTCCATGGAGCTGTTGAGGATGGTAATATCAGTGAAAACCAGAAAGGAGAGTTTGGGATTTACATTTCAATACTACATATAATGAAACGTACCTTTCATAAAAAAGTAGCGCATATAGAGTTATAGTGCACTGTACCTAGCGGATGAAGCTGTGTTAGGTGAAAGTGACTCAAAGAACACAGAGTGCTCCGGTAGTAGTGACGACTTGATTGGTAACGGCTGAATAATGTGGCTTGGCCGATGCTTGAAGCTGAGGGAACGAGAGGAGCGTACATAATGATCAGGGTATTTGAAGTAAACATTTTTTGTAGAAGGCTGCTGGAGGCAGGGTACAATTTAATGCGAAGGATATTACTGATGTGAGGCGGAGGAATGATTGTGCGTATTTCGCCGATCTTTCGAGCTCTGATGAGTGTTTCTTCTGATATTATTCATATAAAAACAACATAAAACAATAGTGATGCATATGCAAAGTTTATAAAAAGAAATCATCTGGAAGAAAACGAATTAATTTATAAAACTGAACAAACCACGTACTACAGTCACATAGGGAGTGTTAAAATACCCTCGGGAACGCATGATATTTCCGTGTATACGAAATCATAAAATAAGCAAATCCAGAACTATTGAGCCTCTAATTGCTCAATAAAATTAAACATAAAACTCAAACGTGATGCACACTAATACTATGCGTTATCGAATTTGTTGGTTTCTTCAGTCTTTTCAAAATTAAAGATTTATTTTATAGTGGAGGAATTCCCAAGTAGAGAAGATGAAAGAATGAAATATTAAATATCAATAATAAGGAAGAAAGGAATGAAAAGGAACGAGAATAATGAAACAGGAGATTGAAAATTAAAGCTAGGTATGAAGCTAGGTACAAAATAACACCACATAAGTAATAATATCACCAAGGCAGAGATCGAGGGGAGGGGGTCTGTTGTGCTCGGAGTCAAAGTGTGTAGTCAAAGAAGATGGGTTGAATAAAGTGATAGAACCTGGTAGAGTGTGACGAATACATAAATTGCCCGTCTTTCAGCTAAAATTATATTCTTTTAACAAAATATTTTCTTATTCGTGTTGATAAAAGAGATCTTAAAAGATGGGCTTTTCACAATACGGCAGTTATTGTAAAATAGAATAGTTATAGAATTCGTGTTTTAAAATTCAATTTGTGATATCTTTCTCTATCCAATGAACTATGCACTTGATATGAAGTTTGAATTTTGTTTCTTATTAGTTTAGCGTCATAATTAATCGAGCAAAAATTGCTGTGTCAAAAATGTCGGGATTTTAGAAAATAACGCATATGTAATATTTGTAATAAATACTAGACTATCAATTTATTTACTTTCCCAAAATATGAAATCAGAATTATTTAATTTTATCAACTTTCTTATTAAGTATAGTTTAGTAAGACTCGAAATAAATTCTATGATTACAAATTTAAAAATAGTGAAGGTAAAATATTTTTTATTTGATGAAACTTGTCCCATTATCAGTTTGATGGTCTTTAATTTGTAAATAATTATTTTCTGGGTGCTAATAAAATGGCTCAGAAATATATTTTCTTCTATTAACAATATGTCCTATCACTGTCCTAATCGCATTATTACTGATTTGATTTATGAAGTAGTTACTTCTTAAGAGGTCTCTAAAAATTCTCCGTAATGTAATTTATTTGGTGTTTAAAAGAATAAATCGGAATATATTTTGGAAACAGTATACTATCTGTTACTCATTGTTAAAATGTAACTCAGTATTAAAAAAACATGTAAAATTCTACCAGCATCAATATATAAGAGAAGCATTAACATTTTGTGGCATTCGGTAATCGTATGAATGCATTCCTTAATATTGTTGCTCAGTGTTATTTACTTTTTCTTGGGAGAATGGAGCAAGATGTGAATATTCGACCTTTCTGTGTCAGCGCTCAATGCTTGATTAATGGCAACCAGTTCATTTCAGTGTATTCTTATGCTTAAAACTTTATCAAATGATGCAATTACTCGAACCTTATTATTATTTCCTACTATTCACCCTGTATACTATAGATCAATTTATTCAAAATTAAATCTTCTGCAATGAAATGAGTTACCCAAACTTGGGGTGCAATCCTTTCATTACTCCTTAACTTCCTGAATTCCTCAACAAACAACAAGGACAAAATAAATAAGAAAATTAACGGATAGGTTCAATCACTTAGCTAATGGGTGTCGTAGACATATGCCTTAACAAGTTTTAGGTCTGATTTCTAGCTTAATTATTACATTTTTGTAACTTCAAAAGCTTATAGGCATAGGATAAGGAACTGAAAAGGAGGTGCCAACAGTACCCAAAATGTTTGAGGTAACGCCAAAATGTAACGCCATAATTCTTCGGTATCAACACAGACCTAATTGAGTGCAATTATGAGTACAGAACTAATTCACAAAAATTTTTAAGAAGTAGCTTGGGTTTGTACGATACTACGATTTAACAGAAATAATCCCATGTATGATTCATTCTGATTGGATGAATACAGGTAATTTATAACTATAAAGCCAGTATTGCAAAGCTCAAATGATCTCTATAATTACTACTATTGACACAGTTGATGTAACAATATGGACGCTATCGACGATATGAAGGCTATTCGCGGTTTGATCAATTTTGTCGATAGTGATCGATGCATTTAATATTTTGAATATCTCTTGATATGCCCGATATTTACTATTAATTCGATATATCGTTTATTATCTCTTTTTAATTGTTAATCTACCATTTAATGTAGGCTTTGAATGATATTCTCGATATTTACTATTAATTCGATATATTGTTTATTATCTCTTTTTAATTGTTAATCTACCGTTTAATGTAGGTTTTGAATGAACGCAGACTGATCATGGTACACATCTTCCTCTTCATTTTTCCTCATTCAAGAAGATGACAACATTACAACCCAAACCACATTAAACTGTTCTTTAATTTTGCATGCGTTATACATCCATTCATCCTGTTTAGCGTAGATAGCCTCTTCCTCCTTCTACCTAGTCTCCAACGTTCTCTGTTCCACCAGTTTTCAATATTCTATTCCCAGTTAAAATGCTCTGAAATTACATTTCTTGCCTTCTGAATACTCTCGAGTTCTGATATGGTCTTACCATTTCAACAGTTCTGCCATGATGTATTTTGATGAGTTAAAATGAATCTTGTAAAGGCATAAATTTACGGTATTTGTGTTGGCAAGGAAATTCATAACCCTCTCTTTTTGAAATCCTTTTCTAGACTGAATGGCTTACTCTTAAATCTGTTAACTACTTTGCCATCCAATAGTTCTCGCGAATCGCTTGCATAAATAAATAAGACAAGAAAATGATATGAGATACTCAAATATTATATTCTAGCTAGCAATACAAAACTATTAGCGCTGTTTCAAATGTTAGCGCCGGTGTCCAAAGTATTGGGTCTGATCAAAAAGTTTAAGGGCTTATTTTTTATTAATTTATTAAAAATATCGATAGAAAATTGAGTATTGTCCAATTCAAAAAACTTCCCCTGGTGAGGTAACCACACCGCCGTTTTTACCGTTGGAAGCATTCAAAAAAGGATATCCAGAAATACGTTTAGCTCCATCACCAATTTTTCTTTCATCTTTTCCATCGTGTGAAATCTCTGTTGTTTCATCGGATGCTTGGTCTTTAAAAACAGGAAATAACGTACAAGTAGCCAGATGAAGCGTGTAGAAGGGCTGGGGATGACCGTAATGCTGTTCTTTAAATTAAAAATCGCAACGGAGTAATGCGGCATGAGAAGGTGCGTTACCGTGTTGCCACACCAACTCTCCATTTTGCATCAGTTCAGGTCTTTTCCTCCTATTAGTCTCACGTGCGTTTTCCAGGGTTTTCACGTAATAAAAAAATTGTCATTGTTTCACCTAATGGAAGAAATACGTGAACGATGACTTTTTTTCAATTCGAAGAAAACAGAGATCATGCAAGTAACTTTCTCAAACAAGGATCTTCCTGTGATAATGTTCATACTCCTTTCAACCACCCATGCCTCCCATGCCACTACTGTGGACGAATCAAAAATCTGTGAATCTTTTTTCGATCTCACATTGAAGTTTACCCAAAAATGCTTCAAAATGTTTCGTTTCCGCTAATGACCGAACGGTAAACACTTATTCTACGAAAATAATCCAAAAAACATTGCTGTACAACTAAAAAGGTTACTGAGATTCTCCAAAGTCTAACGTTCTTGAAAAGATTTGGGCTGAACATTTATACCAACGGTCCTGCACTCAAAGCTTATTTTGGTGCGCTATAAAAAGAAGACGTAACAAAAAAAAAGTAAAAATTGACTGTAGGAGACAAAGAATTGGATACTCACAAAAAATAAAGATAGTTGCGAAGAATATATATATATATATATATATATATATATATATATATATATATATATATATATATATATATATATATATATATATATATATATATATATATATATATACATATATCATAGGTCCATGAAAAAAATATCAAAGAAGAATGTGAAAGGAAGAAGCTTAAAATCGAAGTTAAGGGCAAAAGGAGAATTATTGAGTGCTGGTGGCAGTGAGTTTCCTCCGAACTTAAAACGAAAAGGATAAGAAAGTATGAAAGGGGATCGGACATGACTTGAGAGGCTTATGAAGTATTAAACATGTGCTCGGGAAATTTCAAGGGTTGGCAATGCGGATGTTGGTAAGGAAAGAAGGCGTTAGGTTTAAAGCCCATATGGAGGATGAGGAGAAGAGAGGGAAGTAGAACGTGATCTTATGGCTTCTGGAGCATCTGAGGTGAAGAGGGACGCTTTCGTGGAGGCGTATCTGGATTTAATATGCATAGAAAGCCACCTCCTCATGAATTTCACCTAATATCTTGCGTAAACAGATTCCCAGAAATTTTCAAAAAGGTAATTTATGTCCCCGTAATAATTTATGGCAGCCATGTTTGCTTTATAAATTTTGAGAGGGCGTTAAAATTGACTGCCAGAAGAAAAAAGAAGCAAGCAAGGCTGCGGCTTAAGGACAAAGGGGACTTGAGGCACCGAATGATGGAATGTTGATAGGCCCTCACGATCAAGGCAACGTCAATGTTTTGCCTCAAAATTTTTTCCCACGTCGTATCTCCAAAGAAATCTTAAAAAAAAGACCCGTACAAAACAAAATCCTTCACTTAAATACTTCATAACCATCATCCATTTTCCTTTTGGTAGGAAAGCAGAGTGAAATCATTTGAAGAGCAATAAATATTTCTACAAACTTTTTATGATACGAGGCCAACCTGAGATTCTTTTGAAACTATAATATTTCTGAGATACACTCCGAACTTCAAATTCCGAGTGCTGAATACTTGAAAGCTGCTGAACCATAAGTTTTAAAAGGATTTCCGCAAAATAATCTTTTCGACGCTGGCTATTTTAAAGTTTCACGGTATCTGAACATGTTCCGAATGTCTCCAATTAAGACTTTGCAATTTCATATGGATTAGTAATTTCATATGGAAGTAATATCATCATGCAAATACTATAATTATAATGTAATTATTTCAGCAATTTAATGGATGAACAATATTACCTTAATGTGATATAAATGATTGAGTTTACATTAATGTGTTCGATTCTGAATGGATTTTTGCACGTTAGTAATCATACTTTGGGCAACGTTTATGGTAAGTGAAGTTCAAAAACAATATGGATGAACGTTTAAAATGCATTATTTTTAATTACCAATAGAAACATTAGAATTTATTCTTAGAAAATGGTACTGTTTCCAACGTCTATTCAAGGAGAAATACTAGTATACCAATGAAAATGGAGTGATATATCTTCCGTTGGAGATGATAAAGTAGAGATAGATTGAATTCAATTGTCTGAAGATCAAAATAATTTAAAGGTGTGATCACAAAAACAGTAAACTTTATATATTTTTGAAAAAAAACTTAATTAAATACCACCAGTTTGGGCGTATAACAGACATCTTCAGGAAAAATACTTCATAATTAGCGGGGAAATATATGGCATTTCTTGGAAAAGGGGTGTTGTTTATAGAGGAGGACATTTGAGGCTAGGTGGAGGAAAAGAGATATTTTTACTTAATAAGAGGGTTGTGGGATGGAGTAGGTTTTGATGGAAAAAAGGGGGTAGTGACTAATGTGAGGGTTGCTAATAAGGGACCGACTGGAGGGAAGGGAAAGAGAAAGCAGGGAAGAAGAGAATTGATGGTTAGAGGAGTGTAGGGGGCAAATAGAAGGCAAAAGGAAAGTTACGAATCCACTTACGTATTTCAAAGACAAGAGAGTTTTCAAAAGGGGTGAGTATCTCACAAAAATATTTTTTTACCAAAAAAATGTCCGTACAATCTGCGATCGATTTTAATAGAACCAGGAAAACCAACCTGACCAAGTGGAAAACTTAGAAAAAAGTGGCATTGATAGACTAAATTTTTTTAGAATTTTAGCGCAGTCTATGTAGAGCAAACATGGGCTTAGTTCCTTTATGTACCGCGGAGCACAAACGAATTCTCGGAAATGTTAACCCCTCATATTTTGCCAAGCTTTTATGGGATATGAGCCATATCAGTGACTTCGTCCCGGAAATGCTTTACATTGAAAAACAGGACGTAAAATGGATACGTTGGAGCAATTGAAGATAAAATAGAGAGTAAAAACGGATATTTGATTGCTCGTTTATATTTATACTGGTCATGTTATAAAAAATTGTACTTGACGTTGTCTAAGATTTAAAACCTGTAGTACTGAAATAAATTTATTGCAGATATATTCAAAGTTCACCAATTAATTGAATATCGAAAACGATTTGGTAAAATCAGATAATATTATAGTGCATTCCAGTTTATGATATCATATGAAGAAGTTATTTTTCACTCAGTAAATAATTCAGATATGATTTCATTAGTATCATATGCAGTCTTTTGAAAGGTATGCTTTCTGAATATCTTTTGTAATTATTTCATACTTTTTCTATAATGATTTTGTTATTGCCAATGACTAAATGCCTATTTCTAGGAAATCAGTTAATTGGTGAGCCTTTCTACCGAACACGGGTGACAGAATGTGAGATTGTTAAAAGTAACGTTTTCGGAAAATTACTCATTATTTTACCGACCACTTTCATCACATCGATTTTTAAACATTCTTGCTTGATCTAGAAAAATATATATCTTTTATTGAATATTGATCAAGGAAGTACGAAAATCAAGTGATTAGGTTAAAAAGCTTTAATTTAATTAATTTTTATTTGCCATAATTTAAATTCCTAATTTTTGTGTTTCTTTTATGTAATATTATATTAGTGTTTTCCGGTATGTTAGTGAGTTTCCGGGGACTTATATTGCGATTATACACCGTGTGATTGGAATAATTTCTGAAGAAGAGCGGTGCCATTTCTTTTTCATTTTTGCTAGGATTATACAATGACTACTGAATTAAGTATTTTACCAGTAGGGGTTTACATCAAAGATGGTAGTTGTTACGAGATTACCATTATTGTACGTGGATTCAAATGAAAGAAAACTCAGCGCCGATCATAAACTATTCCTTAGCTGAATGCACCGATAGGTTTCCTCAAATCAAATACAAAATTGATGAATGTGTTAAATATCACCTGTCTTTGGAAAATAAAATTGTTTTAAACAGATTAAATGTTTAATATAAAATACATTATGGCGGTGTCCATTATTAATTGTAACACCTCTGAGAAAAACGGTCAGTGTTTTGATCGAATCTAATGACTCTTTTAAAGTAGAACGTACATTTTATATCTGATATGTAAATGTAAGTACTGGAATCATTAGGTTTTAACCCGATTATTTAATACATTTTTGACTTTTTTCTGAAATAAGGAATGTACGAGTAAATTATAAATTTATCATATAGGAAAAAATGTGAAACTAGCAGTGTACATAATTCTTTGAAATTAGGTTATACCCGATCATATTTTTCTAAATGGTAGGAAGAAAATGTAAGAAACATGAAATAACCCTTCAAAATCTTCTAACACTTATCTATTAAATGTTTGTGAAAGATGCGGCAATTTGATCAGCCTTTTTACAGATTAAGTAGTAGCTACTCCTTACTAATGGCCATTGACAATTTGGCAAACAAAGCAGTTACGTGATTGTAGACTCGGCAAAGTCAAGAGATTATTGGAGGTAGGAAAATAGAAAGGAAGCTTACTGCATGAATTTTGCGATTGCTTTGAAATTGCATCCAAAATAAGTGAGGTAGCAAGGTACAAAAGTGAGTTGAAACTGGTACCTTACGATCTCACAGGGAATACCCTGGCAGCTGGTACGATTCGCGGACGTGTACAGGCTAGAACCGTCGCTGGGGCTCGGGCATTTTTCTTGGAAAGATTAGAAAGTTTCCCGGGGTTAAGGGGAAAATGAAGAATAGGAGCGCGAGTTGGAGAGGAAATGGGCAGTCGAATACGGGTGACTTGGAAATGTGAGTTGTCAATGGGTTTCTATTCGCAGGCGTTAGATATATAAGTTTTACGTCCGTGACAAGGAGCAATAAAAGCATAGAGTACTGTAAAAGACTGGAATTTTGTCACTCAACCGAGTTAATATTAAATTTAAGAGGCAACTGGGCATATATTCGTCTAAAAATCACGGTAACCATCTCGAAGATGGATTTATCATATGTGAACTGGAAATATAATGTTTGCTCTTTTATTTCAAATGAAATAACTTTATATTTAAGGTATGAATATAAATCACTCGTGTATAAAGTTTCATCAAAAACGAATGAATATTAAGCGCCAGGTCGCACAATTAATTCATTTAAATTAACTGGAGTTTATCTTAGAAATGTTTCATTTCTTATTAATTTTGTCGGCAAAATATTAAGTAATGACTTTTAACTTTTCTTGCTTGTTTATGAAATCGCTTAATACATCAGTATTAATTAGTCATCATGTACACTTAATTCATCGATACATTACAAGTTTAGCTTACCGTAAAAACTTGTATTGGTTAATAAACCTTTTTCCGTCTTATAAGATATACATTTGGTTAAATATTCCCAAACAGAATTAAATTACAGTAAGTTCAGCCTGTATCACATTTTATTCATGTTACCGCAAAACATGGACTAAAAACTTATATTTGTGATTCAGAAATACCTGTTTAATTGAAAACAGTAGTAAATTTATTTAGATTTTCTGCTGACTATAATATATTTAATTTATTTTACTGATATTTTTATAAATGCTAAAATTCAGTTAGTGTATTACATAATCATCTGGGGTAAATTTTTGTTACATGCCTTTTAACAAAGAAATCTTTCATAATGTTTACACACATTGAGCCCATTGCATGGTGTGATTATGGGAAATGGCTTAGGAGTTGCACACCTTACCCTTGAAAAATTAGTCTTCTGAAGGAATGGTGAGATATGCACGTATTGAGGAAAATGTGTGAGAATTATACCAAAATTACCCACAATGTTTAGCTTATTCGTTTGGAAATTTTAGGTTAACGATGAGAGTTCGCTCATACTTGCATGTTATTACACCACATAAACATTAATGTATATAAATGTTCCGAATTTCGTATTTTAGTAATTACATAAGCATTTATTCAGTTTTGTGATTGGAATCATGTTTAATAGAAAGCCATTAGCTGAGCCAGATAGGTAAAAATATGAAATATTTGATCAAAATTTCTTTCCGTAAAAGAAACTCATGCATATTTTATGATTTACCTTCATTCATTACAGACCGATGTACCAAATTCATGCACCAAGTTCCGCTCTTTTGTACATTTTCAGATTATAGGTGACTTATACTTTCACCTAAGAAAGTGATGTATTTTATCATATTTGAATAATTTAAGTGAAACAATTGATTATTCTAAATGATCATCCTATTATAAAGAGCGAGCAGGAAATGTGACTTATCTTTATTTTTTTCAGATATTTTGCTGAATTTATGGATAAAATAATATTAATGGTTGAATATGCTCAAAATTTGCATTTTTGGCTCAAATACACGTTATAAATTATAAATATCTATACTTCTGCTATTTATTGTTATTTTGTCAGATTTTTTTACTTTTATTTATTATTAATCTTTACCATTTATGGCGTAATAAATGGAGTACTCTTTACGGCATAGTATTATAGCTGGATGGAAAAAACAATGACTTGCAAGTAGTTTGTTAAAGCTCCAAATAGATCAGCCATAACGAGAGTGATATTAATGGAGATCCGTGAAATGAACGGATATCCATATATATTTAGATGGACGAGGATCTGAAGATTCTTGGGAAGGAATTCTGGTGGCTTCTTGAGGTTAACAATAATTCATTATATTCCTTGAGGATGAAATATCTGGAATTAATCGTCTCATAAATATTGTCAATAGTAAAACTATTCATGCAATTTAAGCAAGATAATTCCACCTCAAAATGGATCCAATATTGTTTTTTTTGTTCTGGTTAATTTTGTTTTTCACCGTATGAACTTGGACCATAGGACGAAGACACAAAATTCCAGTTGGAATACGCAATTAATGGTAGGAGGAAGGGGGATCCCGTAATCAAGACGTTATTTCAAGGCTTCTAAATTCGGATAGAAGAGACCCTGTAAGATGAGGGAGCGGAAAGGCCTTTAAGATGGCGTGAATGGCGAGGCAAGATCATCTTGCCAATGGAAAAGTGAAAGCCTTGGGGAGCTGAGAGAAGTGACGTCAGGTCGTGAGAGTAAGAGAGAGAGAGAGATTTGTTGGGTGGGCGATAGACACAGTGGTAAGGGACGAATGCCAATGAGGCTATGTTAAAGAGGAGGAGATAGTGTTTGGAGTGGGAAAGGTAGGGGCTTTCCAGGTGTAGGTGAAAAAAAGGACGGGCGGAATATCTAACCCTAATCCCGACTCACGCCAACTCCTCCAACTCTTTCTCCATCTCATTCCTCTTTCTCGAGTTTGACCTTCTCGTATCTCAGGCCAATGCCCATAGAGAGAAAGTATGAGAGGAAAAGGTTGCAAACGGTTTTTTTCTACACCTTTCCCTCTCCTGACGTCACTCTTCTCGTCTCAGATTGCCTTCCATTTTTCCCTTTCCTTTCTCTTCATTCCCTCTAATTCGGCGTCTGCGACGGACGCTAACGCAACCTTAATTTTCTTACCCGTCCCAATTGATTTTCGGTTAATTTTGGACCAATTTTCGTGGTGCGCTGATTCATTTTCGCAAAATTTGCCAATCTATTATCTCATTTGCTTTCTCCGACGAAGCTTGTGGTAAATTCAAATAAAGTAGACGCACCGCGTGAAACTCCATGGGCGTATCCATTTTATTTAATGAATATCGATTCGTAAATGAATTTATTAGCGTTGGAAGAGAAGCAATGCAGAAGTTAATACTGCGAAAGGTGTCATTAAAAAGAGTGATTTTCAATTTAACTCATTTTTAGGCGTCATTTTCTGGTCTCTTAAGGCTATTGTGCTCTTATACAGGTACACTAAGACACTCTATCGGAGCGATCAGGTCTACCGTATTATAATGAGGTGGCAGGAAACTGTAACTGTTTGTGGTGTCCCTGGGGGATGTTGACTTGATACGAAAAATTCGGGAACCAGCAGTTGGTATTCGAATATACTGTAACTGCTCACTTTTCTTCACGACTGTCAGAAATCCTGATTGCACGGAACATAATAGCCGCTTATTTGACTAATTGGATACAAGCAGAGTTTAAAAATTAATAATAATTACTTTAGTGAAAATTAAGCATGGACATCGTGTTTAAAAACTATGAAGTGAATGCAAGAATTGTATCCTGCAAACAGGACATTTTAGTTACTTACATGCTCTTTGTGTTGCATAACATACAGGATATTACAGTTAATCTGCATGTATTCTAAACTGAAGCAACAGGCAATGTACGTGACATATAAGCTGCTTAGCATCACATGATATATGATTGGTTAATTTAGTTAATATTTATAGTTTGTTTATTGTAAAATTATTTCAAATAATTAAAAAAAAAGTGAATGCCACTTTTGAAATCACCTGTAATCGCACTTGTGATATTCAACTTAAAAAAAACATTCTATTTCTGAGCCATGCCCAAATTCTAACAACGAAGAGCGTGTCAAAGGTGTCATTGATACCCTAGAAGTTTAAGAAAAGTAATTGGAAGATGCGAGTAAAAAGGGTTTTCCAACAATGTACAGGCTCGCACCCAAAAGTGGTAGGACTGATTTACTCTGGCGCGAACGGAGCGGTGGAGGGGGGTCTGCTTGGCAGGATAAGGTGGAGGGGGCTCTTAGCAACAGACCGACACCAACCTCAGTCGTCTGCGGGCTGTCGTTGAATGAGGACACCGTTTTCAGTGAAGCAAGTTTCTTGTCCGCGTCGAAAAACAAAATAAATCTTAATTTAGAGCAACGTTATTCCGTGAAGTTTTGTGCGAAACTCGGGAAGACGGCAACTGAGACCCTCGATATGATCAAGCAGGCTTATGGGGACACTGCCTTAAGCCGTTCCACAGTATTTGAGTGGCACAAGTGGTTTAAAGAGAGTAGGGAGCTCGTTGAAGACGACCATCGCTCCGGACGGCCGTCGACGGCAAGAACCGACACGAATGTGGACAGAGTGAGGACACTGCTGAACACAGACCGACGCTTACCCAGTGAAGAAATTGCAGACCATTTGGGTCCGTCTGCATCCTACGTCCAACGCATTATTTCACAGGATTTGGCCATGCGCAAGGTTTGCGCCAAGATGTTCCGAAAATTCTGAGTGTCGACCAACAGGCAACGCGTGTGCGCATTTTCGAAGAAGTGTTAGCCAATTTGCACCGAGATGAAAATTGTTTGGACAATGTGATAACTGGTGATGAAACATGGGTTTTTCAATATGACCCCGAAACGAAAAGACAATCCGCGGAACGGCACACTTCCGCGTCCCCACGTCCAAAAAAGGCTCGCATGAGCAGATCAAAAATCAAAACGATGTCGATTGTGTTTTTCGACCGTCAAGGAGTGGTTCACAAGGAGTTTGTCCCACCAGGGGAGACTGTGAATGCGTACTTTTACGTGCAGGTGCTCACCGCCTCCGAGAACGCGTGAAAAGAATCCGACCGACCATCGCAAACTGCTGGGTGCTTTATCATGGCAACGCGCCGTGCCATGATAAAGCGACGACGTTTTGACTCGATAAAGGCCGTTCAAGAGGCTTCGACGAGGGTCATCAACGGCATTCCTAAGAAAATTTCCAGCGGGCGTACGGGGAATGGGACCAACGTTATACTAAGTGTGTAGCTGCTCAAGGAGTATACTTTGAAGATTTTTACGTCGATGAAAGTAAATCGTCAATAAAATTCTTGTAAAAAAATCAGTCCTACCACTTTTGGGTGCGACCCTGTATCTTTTCTCTTCAGCTTAATACACTCGTTGGGATCAGTTTTGACACTACGGAAATTCCTTTTGAAGGCAAGAAAAATAGCAAAGACAGTTATTTCATTCAGCGACAGCTTAAACTGAACTGCTTTATTAGTTAGCCATTATCAGCAACCTGGTGGAGCTTACCTTCCTGGTGGTGTTGAGTAATTATGACTGTAAAGGTAAAAAATTCCAATTTGTTTGAATTTCGATCCATGATTCAATTTATCAACTCGATAGATCAATATGCCACCAAAATTTATCGTGAATTTTGAGACATTTATGATCCTACTAAATAGGAAATTGAAACCTAAGAATGTTGTTGAATCAAATGAATATAGTCCTAACTCATGAAGAAAAGAGGAGTTGAAGGCTTAACATTCAAACAGATGCAATTGTCGAATAAAGAGAGAAAATCTGTGAAGAAAATTGTGAGAAATTGAGTTTAACAAGTATTTTTCTTGCCACGAATGATCTATGGAACTTTACTGTGGACAGCGTTAATACATGTTTCTGCAAATCTAGGCTATCTTAATATGTGTGCAAATTGTTGTTTCCAAGAATATTGAACGACGCGTAAAACATGCATTAACTGTATCTCCTTGTTAATGTCTCTTCTACTGACAGCAATTTTATTGTCAATACCTCAGAGAGGTAATCATGCACCATATATATGTGGATTAATAAGTTGTGGTTAGCTGTTTGTTTCTCATTTCTCCTTCTTTACCTTACATTTCCTGGTGTGCTATTCTTCCTTCTCGTATTACTGATTTAATTTGCTTACCGAGCACTAAAAATTATCCATGTTCATCTTTCTCTTGATTATCCTTTCCTGTGATACCATCCGCCTCTCTGAAGTTCCATTACTTTTGTTTTTTATCTTAAATTTAAACTTTTCATCAATTTTTTGTTATTTATAAAAAGCCTTTACTTCTTTTTTCTCCTTACTTACGTTAGAGACATTTTGGCATCATCAAAACCTAGAATGAGAACTTGCTTTGATGAATTCACAATCATGCATTGTTTATTTATATTTCTGTTTATTTCCGTGTCTTTTCACAATCCAAAAATTTATGCATTCCTTAAATGGATGCTGAAAACGGCTGCCTATCTTGTTAAAAGATTAACTCCATTTACGTTCTTTGATTATGTTAAATTGGTAAATGGTTACAGTTTGCTGTGTCTTTACCTCATATCTATTATCGAGGTCACTTTTATTTTCAGTACACTCGTCTTTATTGCATTGAATTTATCAAAGAATTTTTTTGAACCAAAGGGCAAAAGGATACTATTTTAAACTTAGGCAATCAATCCGAAGGCCGGAATTTGTAAGTTGAAATTAACCTCATATCGAACTGAGCCCATGGAGCGCTTAGTCTGTACCTTTAAAATACGGAGTGCATTTTCTTTCTGTGTTTCAGCTTTGATTTACCATGTTTTGATACAGAAAAAATCACGAGACTTGCGTTTTAGATACAGGATTTTATAATTAAATCCTTCCTGGGTGACATCTATATATTCTACTAATTATCAAATCATCGTTGTTTTCGTTATTATTAACATGAAACAATGCACTACTGAAAATTTGGTACTTTTATGCAATGCTTGTTTAAAATAAAAGGTACACGTTTTTTGCTTGAAGGAAGAGGTTTTTTGGCTAAAAACTCATGAGTTCTGAGAGACGAATAAGCCGGAGCGTTGTCATGGTGAAGAAACCACTCGAGGCTGCTCCAAATTTCGGGCCTGATTCTCCCTCTTAGACGTTTTATAACCCCCAGGACTGGCCTTTAGGTAGGTGTTCGTTATTCATCGGAAAAAACACTCAACAAGATCCTGACATCGAGCGTACTTGTCGAGATTTTTTGGGGCGGGGGGATGTTTCATCAATCCATTGTGAAGATTACACTTTTGTTTCGATGTCATATTCATCAACCCGTAACTTATCACTTGTTATAATTCTGGACGAGAAGGTTTCATGCTCTTCAGCTCGATCAAACACTTCCTGACAGACTTGAACTCAATGTTGTTTCTAGTCTACTATCATCAGGCGTGGAAAGAATTTGGTGGCGACTCGATTCATTCACAATTTTTCAATAAGAATTTTAGAACACGAACCAATTGAGATATCATACTCTTCTTTAAGTTTTTTGAGAGTCAAACGTTGATTTGCGCGAACGATATCGTTCACTTTATCGTTCACGTTATCGATGTTGGGTTCATCAATCGACTTTGATGGCCTTCCGGAACTCTCGTCGTCTTCCACTGATTGACACCTCTTTTTGAGCAAGAGAAACGACTTTTAACACGAAAAATGTTTGTTAGAATTCTCATACTAAGCCTCCGTAATCAACTAAAGACTTCCCGTGAATGATTGGCCGAGTTTCACACAGAATTTTACAGAACAACGCTGCTCCTTCAAAGAGGTCATTTCCGCGGATCGAACACCCCTTTATATATACGTACGTAGCTTAGAAAAAAACAAGATGTCAACAAAAAGGTTAAATGCGGTTGTTTTTGAAGTTTTCGCAGACACTACGCTTTCAAGAAAATTAAAAAATAGTCATCTGGAGGGGCCCTATTACCAAAAGTTCGGGAACCTTTAGAACTGGCCTTGTAATTGCAAAGTTTTTATTTTTGTAATTGAGATTTACTATCAAAATTGAGGAGCATGGTGGAACAGTAAGAATATAATTTATTCATGAAAGCCTAAATGACCTATTGAATATTGAAATAAAAACTTAATAAACAGAAGATCTCAGTATTTTTTTCAAAATTTTAAGCATGAAATTGTAATGAATAAGGATAATAAGTAATTTTTCTCATAAAAAGGTGGAGCGAGCCAACTTGTAATGCAGATGTTTCTCGTATGTCTCAGTACGCTCACTTTTAAAAAGGTATAATATCTTAATTGAGCTTCAATATGGACCACTTAACCATCAGGTATTTGTAATAGGCAATAGGCATTAATAGGTAATATATTTGTAAGAGGCATTAAGTATTGCATTTTTTCACATTTTTTACTTCCTCTTATTTCAAATAACAATGCTATTTTTTTCTTATAATTAATTTTTGAGGCAGCATTTTGAAATTTTGTTTTTATTACATAGAGAACGCAAAAGCATTAAAACGATACAATTTCTTCTTGCATATTGTTTTTAGGTGTCTTTTGGTTTCTCATTCCCTATCCACTCCAGAAACCGTTGTAATAACCTCATCGCGCGGTATAAGCCGGAAGAGGATGAAATGCCAACATCCAACATACATAATCATCGAGGTTGAGAAGCGTAAAAATGACAGGATTCAAACCAAATATAAGGAATTGCGAGATTATGTGCGTTAATTTAATACTCCGAATGGAACAAATGAGTTTTGGAGCATATATTTTTCTTCTTCCACGCTCGTTTCTTCGCTTGGATTCCATCAGGAATTTTCATTTCCCAGAGACCGGATTTATATTCTCTTCTGGCTCTATTGAAAGTCAAATTCTACCGCTTTCATGAGTTGTTTTTGCGATTTCACTATCACAGCGATGAAGCTGTTGAGGAAGATATATCATCTCACGTCTTAAATTGAATGGTGGTTCGTAAACTCTTCCAAGATTCGTTTTTAATGGACTCTCAGGGTCGGGTTAGTCCCAAGATATTGAAGTGCAAAATTGATGGGGCTGATCTAATGACAGTGGAATTGTAACCGAAAGGTCAGGTGGTAGAGGTCTAATTCGAAGCTGGTTTTATATCTGTGTGCTCGAGGGGAATTTTCTCGAAGAAATCTTGTCTTCGGCAACCTTTCTCTTCTGGTGAAATTGATGTCAATTTAGTTGAACATTAGATACTGCTGACAGCGCTCGAGTGAGAACCCTTAAACGATCGTTTAAAACTCGATTTCTTGCATCTCTAAATGGACGAATTGTACCGAGTTAAATGTATTAAAATTTAAATTCATAAAAAAGTGGGTTTTTTCTGCTAAAATTTGAAAAGAGCTTTTAAAATATTTTATTTAGGCATTTCGTGTTTCCTTAAAATAATTATCTTAATCTAATTTCATACAATTTTCATATTAATAATAATTTACATGCAAAATAAACAAATGTTATCAAAATGTTTTACTGTAATTCAATTTTAAGTCAAATTCAGTTTGGTAGACCATGCATTCCAATCCACAAATCTAGTATTTACTAATGAAACATAGTAATTATAAAATTTGTAATTTATATGAGCTATTAGGCAATTGATTTCCACCTTTAAAATTCGTAATTTCTTCTCACCTGATAGAAATTAAGTGAAAATTATAGTGAATACCCTAGAAGTTACAATACATTAAAGTATTTTAGTGACATTTGTTTTCTGGAGTATTTAACGAGCAGAAATCCTTTAGTAGTTAATATAAATTTAAATTTAAAATAATGAACATATTGGTTCAAATAATTAACTTGACAAATGCGTGAGAACTTTTAATTACCGCTTCGGGGTAAAAGTTGAGAGATTTCTACGAAAATACGTTTGCTTATTCATTCTGAAAAATTACTAAATCAATATCATTGACTGGAGGCAAATGTAGGAAGCGGATAACCATTTTTTTAATGACAGCTATAATACTGTTAACGCTATGGTACAAAGTCTAGGACAGTGTGAATGGGACATAAGAGAAAGTATAGTAGAGGTGGGCTCCAGTATTCGTAACTGAATCCATAAGGATTGTATTCATTCCTCTTAAGAAATAAAGTTTTTCTTTGGACAACCACATCTTATCACAAAGTCAGGCGATAGTGAAAATATCCCTTCATTAGATTTTTGAGGCTTAAATGATGGGGGTTACGGTAGTTATTTGATCATTGAGTTCATTAAACTTGATGGGAACTTAGGTTATACGAGGGTCATCCGGAAAGTAGTACCCGTTCGTGAAATAAAGACACAAAAGTAAATATTAACAAACATAAAAAATTTTATTTGAAAGAGGATACTTTAAACTACTTCTCAACATAATCTCCAAGCAAATTAAGGCATTTGTCATAACGTGTGACAAGTTTCTGTATTCCTGCTGCATAGTCCTTCGCCGCCAGCTCATTGAGATACGCGAGGGACCCATCTTGCACAAATTTTTGCATAATGCAGATGGTGATTAACAATTTCATGAACAACTGTTCGAGAAACATTGGGAAAATGCTCACAGATGTCATCAATTGTGACGCGCCGATCGTTCCTCACGAATTCGTCAACTGAGCTCACCAGTTGGTCTGTAATGACAGACGGTCTCTCCGAACGCTCATCGTCGTGTGTGTTCCCCCTCCCCATGTTGAAGTTGCGACACCACCGCCGAACAGACGACTCGTCCATTACATTGTCTCCATACACCTCCTTTAATTGGCGATGAATATCACATGGGCGAACGTTTCTTGCATTGAGGAATTTAATCACTGCCCTCACTTCACAACTGGCGGCGTTCTCAATTTTTTTAAACATTGTAAACAATCACAGAAACAACACAGGCAATGCTAGCGTCACGCAACTTGGCTCAGAGAAGGCAGACAAGCCACTGAAGCTATCTGACCTCGTCCAGCGGCTACTCGCGTCGTCAGCACTTCATGCGGCACGAACGGGTACTACTTTCCGGATGACCCTCGTAATAAATTAGCGGATAGTATGTTAAAGTATTTAGCAATAAAATCATACTTACTAACAATGATTGATGAAAAATCTTGTAATTTCAGCACAAAATGCGTTAATGTTTTAATGTCCATACTGCATCCCACCGGATTTTTAAGAGATTAAATACTCTTGGTTGAGTCTTTTTTGATGAAATTTAACTCTGTTTGCTTTGAATAAGACAAAAAATTTTCCAATGGAAAATTATCAGAAATGTTTGATAAATCTAGATAATATTTTGCAATTTAGAAATTACCAGGGATCCTGGAATTATAACAGGTTTAAGGCTGGACTTTTACATATATTCTTTTATGAGTATAAATTGCTTTTAAACTAATCCTGAACTTGAAACAACCAACGAAAGTATTTAAGTGGAAGCATTGACTTTTAAAATCCCCGACCCGATTTTTACTATCATATCTTGTTCGGCTAATTGAGGGTAAGAATATTTTTATAATACAAAATAGCCATTTATCGTCAAAATTCAGTGACATAAATTATTTAAAAATTGGTATTGGACTTCTTTCATTGTTCAATCATGAAAACGTGCTCAAAATGAATTTATACTGAGACCAAAAAACTAATTTTTTAATTTTAATTGAATATCAAATTGTAAACATATGTAGGGACTAAATTTTTAAATTTTTAAGGTGATATGAAAAGTAAAATAAAATTTTAAATCATTATCTTAAAGTGTTTTATTGATATTTCCTGCTTTAAGTGTTAAAACTAATAATGAACAAAAATAAGAGACATAAGATTGAATGAGATATGAAAAAACCTAATTAGTTACGAAAAAGTCTTAGATTTCAAATATAACATAATTATTATAGATATGGTCCTTAGAGGCCTTGATTATTTTATCATAAAAACTGTCATTCCGAATTGAAATTCTGTGTATAATCCGCATATTTCAGAATAAAGCTGTGGTTTTACCTCATTGTGGTTCGCATATTTTTTGAATGCAATTACTCGAGCATCTTAAATAAAAAATAATTTTTAAAAAAGTAAGAATAAAAATAACCAAAGGATTGTGCGCATTTTCCACATATTTCTCGCCCTAACTTTCGAAAGTGTAATTTATAAAAATATTTTTGCGTGAACAATGGAACAGCCGGTAGTTATCGGGCAGGTGAGCGAATGGTACTTTCACAATGGCCTTCACCGTTGTAATTATTCCACCCGTACTTAGAAGAGGTATAAGAAAAATATTTCATTTTCATTCTTTTAGTATTCCTACTCCATCTTTGTCTTCCGTTATTAACCTCCGTTCGACTTTTTTTCATAGTTTACGATAATTATTTTCTCAAATGTTCATCCTCAACTTCAAGTTTCAACTAATTTTAGTTTTTCTAGTAAATTAATTTTACCTTAGGGTTGAAATATGATGAACTTTATTGCATGGTAAACCCGATAATATTGAAAATTTCTCTATCCAGAAACGATATGATTAAAATTGAATTTGCTGTCTCATGCAACAAATTAAATAAAATATTTCTCACTCTATCCAGTCTTGAATGATGGAAATATCAGCTGCTCCTTGCGTCACAGTCATACCATAGAAATTGAAAATTTGATTTTCTTAGGATAACTTTAAAATTGCCAATATATTTAACCATATGATACGTACTAGATGTCTTTAGAAATATCTGGGAACTCTTCTTATACAAGATGTGGTGAGATGGTTGCATAATGTTAAACTCAATTGTTATATGCAATCGTAATTAAATACAACTTTTCTATAGGATGGCAACGAATATTATCTAAATATGACCTAATACCTTTTTTCTTTCCAGGTATGTTAAAATCAAATGAAGGATTTACTTCATTGCCTTCCAGTGTTCCCTACTGCCATTTGTAAGTACCAGTTTTGCTAACTCAGTAAATGTCAGTAGTTAATTCCCGTTGTGGCTCTCAAGCCTTCTGTAGAAACTAGCCCCAGGAATTAATGAACTTTCGAGTAAATGATAATTGCGTGAAAGTTTAGCGGGAACTTTCCCCGCGGGCATCACGTTACTTGTACACCGTTTCGGAAAAGTCGTGTTCCTGTGCAGAATGTCCATGCAGCTTTGGCCTTAATAATTTGGTCCCTCATCGCTCTAAGTAGCTCAGGCTTTTCACGCAGTTATTCCGCTCCGATTTAAAATGTACCCATTTCATATTCTTTTATAGTTATTGGAAAACTTCTTGTTCCGTGTAACATTTAGGATTTTAATATTCTGAAGTAATTTATTTTTCAGGCTCATGTTTTTGGAATTGCATTATAAATTACATTGAAATAACAATGCGATTTAAAGGAGAATTTCCCACAAGTGATCATAGTACAGTACCAAAACATAACCTGCATATTCTGTTTCATACTTAAAGAGATAACCTTATGAATATAATGAAATTTTTGCGAAAAAAAATCCAATTGGCTCTCATTTTTTAGTTGATTTGTTCATTACTTCCTTCTAGGTAGAAATCGTTTTCTGATAGATATTTCACATCAGTATTTATTTATCTCGGATAAAATTAATACAATGCCTAGACTCATACAAAATCTACTGAATCTACCCCCAACAAAAAGGAGATAATAACGGATTACTCTAATTTATCTTTAAAATGAATTATAAATCTTTAACATTAAATTTGGTCTAGGTTAAATTTCTTCACTATATAAGGTACTGAGCCCGGACAGCCACCATTATATCTTGATCTTCTTGATGCGAATTTTCCCAGCATGGAACTAAATGTTAGGCTCCTCCTTCACTCCCATCACAGAACACTTCTGTTTTGGAACGTCTCATACTGTTGACGACGAGGCAGTAGTCCGGCCGGGCCCTCTCTCTTACCCTCAGAAATGAGCCAGTCGTTCATTTGTCCCCGCATCCGTCTTGTTACATTTTTTTCTTTATTCCATCCCCCGGGTCACTTTTGGTCCTGGTCCACTCATCCTTCCCTCAGCTTATTCCTATTTCGCCCCCAACGGCGACTGTTTTGCTCCGGCCATGCCTCTCCTATTCCTTCTCCTCCCTCACGCCGCTGTCTCTCATCGTGCCACACGGAGAATATTTTTTGTTTTCCCATCTCCCGTGCCCTCCACCCCTGTAAGCCCATTCACATCTACCTCTGCGCTTGACGGAAAGAGACTTCTCAGCTCGTTTCGTTCTGTTTCGTGTATTTTTTTCTCTGTTAAAATTATTTTTTCTCCTCGCTTTCTCCTCATCCTTTCCCGGAGATACAGGATCAACAACCGGAGTGCGTCCGGATGGAGGATGCGGGAGTGGAAGGAGAGATCTGGTTGCGTGGGCGCGGTTTGGAGGCTTGCGGGACGTCACAGGGTGGGGGGAGAGAATGGATGGTATGGGGTGCGGGCGGGAGAAGCAAAATGGTCTAGAGAGGGATTTAAAGAGAAATGGGGAGTTTTAAGGAAGGAGAGTACGGGCAAAACCATTGGAAAGGGATGACGGAGCGAGGGAAATGACTTGATTGTCGTCGCCTGCGCGCGAAAATGCGGGGGCCCATGCAACCAGGTGGTGGTTCGCCCATGCAACCATAGATTTGAACGTTCAAAGTTAGGTTACCTCTTAGAGTCGATCAGGGGAGACGCACCACCTACAGGGGTGAGGAGAAATTTCTGGATAAATGGTTAGGCAGTGATTTATGTATTTTAAACTTTAAAAACATGGTTACAAACGTATAAAGAAATGCACTAAATTACATCTATTGAATCAAATGAGAATAAGAAGTATCTAATATAATTTTCTGTTACTGAAGTTGCTCATTAATTCAGTTACTGATGTGTTTTATAAATTGGAAAATATTAATTTTTTACATTTTCACTAACACATTAATTAGAGATACAATGGAAAACAATGGCAATATTAAGTTGATCCATAATTTAATGGGGAAATCTTATTTATATTATCACATATGAAACACGCAAATAGATAACCTTCGAAAGATATTTAAGATGCAATCGTTGATGGAATTTGGGTACTGCGTAACTTTTTTCATCCATAGAATTTCACTTCATGGATGTGAAGCTAAAGCTGCCGAGTTTGCTTTTGGATTTAAGCTTCTACAACTAACTCTATTAGTATGATTATAATTATTCCTAGTATTACTAGTAATTGTAACTCGCATTGTTTGCCGAACTTGGCTTAATGATATTTGCTCTTTATTTACTTTGCCAATCAATTTTATTTATAGCAAACAATAGCATTATGTCTCTGAGTAATCGTATAATATCGGGTAATTCAAAATAACGCGTATTTTTACTATACAAAACATCGCCAGGATGGTTCCGCTCGCACTCAGTTCAAGTAATAACATAAGGTACAGAATAACCAAAATACACAGCATAAAACTTTGGACTACCATAAAGCTTCCGACATAGGACTTTCATTTTAATTTTAAAAGATTTTTTATAGGCTAGTACTCCTCGTGTGTAACCATTCGGCAATTACC
The DNA here is from genome assembly GCF_022747635.1 of Hetaerina americana. Lineage (NCBI taxonomy): Eukaryota > Metazoa > Arthropoda > Insecta > Odonata > Calopterygidae > Hetaerina > Hetaerina americana. The sequence continues at coordinate 78,258,883 of NW_027286985.1, forward strand.
CTTCTTTGGCCTACTTTTAATATTTTCCTTCCGTACAAAAATTATAGGGCTTTTAAAACCCTGACCTTCTGTTAAACAAAAGTAACGACATATACTATATGTCATTGCAATCCATAGAACACTAATAATTTATTAGTACGCTATATTTCGTGTAAATAAAGTTCTTGCACATTTGTGCTCTGGTCTCTCAGAATTAGAATTCCCTCAGTGACATTCCATAAGCTGGATAATAAAAGCGCACAGCTGGGTGGATTCTAGTTATTTGGAATCATGCAGTAATTGGGTCTGCGATAACTTAAATTATAGAGGCTTTATCCGTCACAGAAAGCTAATATCAAGCTGCGTTGCACTCCTGTGAGAATTTCCTTTAGCGTATTCCCTTGAAGTGCGTGTATCCTTCTGAATTATGAATTGTACAATTTATTTAGAGTTATAGAGCAAGAAGAAAATTGGAAAAATATGGTGGATACGTAGTTGTCTTTGTATTCTTCATTAGATTCGGTCTTTCCCATTCGAGGTATCTGATCGTAGAAAAAGTTCTGTAAAATAATTTATATAATTGGAAAATAGAGATATTTACACTTAAATAGCCTCTTCACTCATTATATAGAAAGAAGATATATATAATGAGAAATGGGCTGCAATTAATGTACCACAAGATTTTCCTGTTAATGAAATACGATTATTATTTACCCTAGACCAAGAGTTACTGCATTCGGTCATTAATATAGAATGTATAAGTTGATTATGGAAGCGTAAAAACAACTTAGATGTATCAATGAATACATTAAAATGCAGTAATAATAAATGAGAGGAAATATAATGGTATTGTATCTTAATATGTAAATTTTTCTCTTCATATTTACGATATATAATGTCTTTATAGAAATGAATACAGCCATATTATTTGAGTTTAGCTAGCAAATACCAGAATTGTGTCAATAATAAGACCAAGTTGACCGGTATACATATGATATGATAAAACCACTTTACTTAAAGAAAAATGATGAGATGATCATGATTTCCCTTAGGGTAAAACGTTTCAGCTTGAAACTAAAACCGCTTGTCACGAGGGTATTAGTTTGCATTGAATTTACGTGTGTAAGGTCCACGCTAACATATTTTCTTTCCTATGCCTATATTATAATTTTTAGGTATCAAATAATCATTATTCATGTGATTTACATAGCCTGTTGTCAATCTGTACATTTTTACTTATTTTCTACTCTAGGTGGGAGATTAAGTGGGGTTTAATTTTGTTTCGATATTTTATACTTGTTGCAATGGAAGCATAACTCATATCCTGAACATGTTTGCTCTTTACATCTAATCGCTCATAAAAACTACTGACAACCATTTCTGTATAAAATGATAACATAATATAAACCTTATTTCCACTAGAATTGAGAAGCAATTGTTTTTCTGACATAAAACTTATTTGATTTTCTATTTCGTGGAGTAGTAAATGTGTCTCATATGAAACATATAACTTGTTATAATTCCCTAAAGAACCTCCTCTTGAACATTTTTCAGAACTCTCATAAATTTTGATGGTATGTTTTCGTAGCAATTCAATAATGCAGAGATGGCTCTAGAGGATGGATTGCTTGTGGAGCATTTCTAGGCGTGGTTCTTCTCGCGTAGTAGCGATGGTCTCCAAGAGCAAAAATTGAGAAAAAGAAGAGCGTCTTTGCTCCTTAGAATGCGAGAAGGATCGTAGAGCCCAAATATGCTCCACACGCACTCCATCCCGAGAACCACGTTGTCACCTCTCATAAATTCACTCGAAAAAAGTTCTCTACGCCATTTCATCTAATTTACTGCATCTTATTTGGTATATTGCTCGATATCAAGAGTCTTCTCCGACCGAAACAATTAACGAAGCAATTAACGAAAGCACGATAAATTCACAGAGTCATAAAGAGTTTCACTGTCAGAAATACCCTAGAGTTTACGAAGAAATTTAATTACAGCTCCGTCTATGATGCCTCACAGCTCAACTTGACTTAATTCAATATATTATCTCTATATCTTTGATTCTGACTCCACACAAGATTTGCTACTGAATTTTTCAGTAGCAAATCTTGTGTGGATAGTCAAGTAACAAATCGCGCATAGTACGAAGGAAAAGAATACTCTTGACCATATTTTTTCTAGTGGTAGTCTTATATTTGCGCTGGAACAATAAAGAAAATAATTCACGAAACCATTATGGTGGTCGTGGAACTGTAATTCTTAATTTGAAAGAATGTGTATAAAGTCGGTATTTTTGTAAGTATGATTCTTTCGGTATAGCTTGCGCATGAAGTGATCATCATATTATTTAGAGCCTATGATTTTGATCGTTCAAACACTTTTCAATTAATGAAATAACTAAAAGGGAGATGATAGGGATAGATAATTTTGGTACCGTTAACCCAATGTAGGCACATATCCTTAAAAAATGAATGCTTTTGCTATATGGAAAATTCAGATACAATGATTGAGACACAAAATACATGGAAGAAGATAGGTATATGTCAAGGCATTTACGTTAAATTTTAATGATGAAACAACCGTTAAATAAGACGTCATCGAGATGGAAAATGCCCAAAGGGTGATTACTCGAATTCCAATTAAGTGTTGCTTTGTATGGAACATCTAAGACAGAGACCCAATAATATCCACATTAATTTTTTTATATTTCTGAAAAATAAGACCAATTTTCGTCCTTGTCTCTCTAAAAGTATATTTTGCGTACTATTTACAGACTCAGGAGAGGTATGAAGGGATTATAACCTTAAAAAAAACAAAGTATTCAAATTTACATGGGGTAAAAATATACATGCATATACTTTTTTTTCTCAGCAGTATATAAAGTTCAGGCAAACAGTGAGTGCAAATTCCTCCTTATGTATAGTACGAGTATAAGTATAAGCCTGTCGGAAACGCAAAATTCCACTTTGTCAACCAGTTTCTTCCCCGAATCCGTGTCCCCACTTTCCCTTTTGCCTCCTTTCACCCCGTGACACCCTTTCTCGTCACCTATTCATATTTCTTCCCTAAGAGACTGACACTCTATAGGAGATGGAACCGCAACTCACTCTTCACTTGAAGACGATGAATATCAGAGAAAATATTTTGGAATAAACATGTTTTACCTAGCATAACCTTTCTTTAGTTGGTTTTTCATTATTATCTATACGTACGAATGAACTGTGACATAGTGTTGGGAGTGATATAGCCTTGATAAATCTAGAAGGAAAATTAAAGCTATTTTCCAAGTCTGTATTACTAAATGGAGAATAATAAGACTAAATCGGTAAATTTTTGGGTATCGAGTTCACACAGATATTATAACACATTGGATCAACAATTATTGAATGACCTATTTTCCATTCTCGGAACGGATTTGTGGAATACTCTATTCTGCGGTTTTTTTAATGTTGATACGCGCCTTGCAACACCTCTCACAGTAGCCCATGCCAACATGAAACGGCTGGTGGAATAAAATAATTTTATCTCCTTTTTTTCTTTTTGGTTTTTGCGGCCCGATAGTAAACTTTTTACTTCCATCATCCTTTCAGCCGTTTCGGAGGTCTTCTTCTTAGAGTGGCATGGGAAATGGTCTGAGGATTTATTTATATTGGTATATATACATATTTCTCCTCACAGAAGTAGATTCTAGAAAGATTTAAGAGCGCCGGGAAAAAACGAGAAAAATAACAGAAAGGATCCAGAAACGTATTTTTTCTGATATAAGTTCGTTTTTGAGTAAAATTTTCAAACTTTTAGCGCTCCAGGGATGACAAGCTAGTGGTTGCAGAAGGACCCCGTCACTTCTCTCCCTTGTGTTTTTTCTATCCAAATCGTCAAGGAGGAAGCTGATATTTCCCTTTCTTCAACCTCGTGAGCCGTTATTATAATATTCACGAGTTCCTTCAAACCTAACCTGGTGTTAAAATAATCAGGAGAATTCGCCGAATATATTGAGGCTTTCTTCTCTCTTAAATCGCTGATATCTGCGGTTTCTATTATTTCTATCGTTTATCGCGGCCCTGTAAAAAATAGACGAAATAAATGCGTGTGTTTTAGAGAGAGAACATTTTTTCAGTTAGTTTCGGAAGGTTTCAGGTTCGATTTATTGATACTAATATCGAACAACAATAAGCCAATAAATAAGCCGCAAATGTTATTGAGACCGCTTGGAGCATCCACCGTATAGTATCGACCTGAAAATCATTTAGGTTGCCGAATTTTCAAAATGATGAAACCGTAGTCCAAGAGGTTACTCGTTTCCTGCGGCAGTAGACAAAATATTTCTTTACTGCCACCTATCAAGGATTTGTAAAGAAATGGGATACGTATCAAGTATCAAGAATGTACAAGGTATATGTGTAAAAAAGTGAAATAAATTTCAGAAATTTAATATGATTATTATTGCTTCTATCCAGTTTTGCGAATTATTTATTGACTTATCTCGTAGTTGGTAAACGTAAATCGTAACCGCGTAAACTTTCCTTAATTATCAATCAAATATTAACCATGTATTTTTATTAAATTTGCAAATTGCATAATGTATATATATATATATATATATATATATATATATATATATACATATATATATATATATATATATATATAATGGACTGACACAATATAACACAAATAGAATAGAATAGAATAGCAAAATTTAAAAGGACACTCACACGGTAAATTTTTCGAGCTTTCGGCCCTCTCAGAGACCTTCTTCAAGTGACTTTCACTTGAAGAAGGCCTCTGAAAGGGTCGAAAGCTCGAATAATTAATTTACCGTGAGAGTGTCCTTTTAAATGTTGCTATTCTATTCTATTTGTGTTATATTGTGTCAGCCCATTATTGTGCCGCTAGTGTGAGTTTTTCCGTACAATCGTATATATATATATATATATATATATATATATATATATATATATATATATATATATATATATATATATATATATATATATATGTATACGCACACACATAGAGTGTTTTGGAATTTATAGATAAGATTAATTTGCGGTTATGGAGGTACCGCTGGGTCCTCCAATGTACGTGATTATTTCTCTTCTCTGAGAACACTCCCGAGTTGGGGTCACGGTAGACTGCGGGGAACTCATCGGTTGGTGAGGACCATGGGAGTAGATGGAGGAGACACTTCAAAGAGATATTTGACCTGTTCAAAATAATCAGGTTTTGATAAAAAAAAGTCTAAAAGAATGCATTACAACATCCCATGCGGCAGAAGGTGAATTCCATTCCATGCGGTGTATGTCACCTCCTCGCTGCAGGGAAATGAATAGCTACGGAACATTTTACAGAATCAAATCACAAACTATTGAAAGTCCTATCCTATTTCAACCAACCACAGTCAGCAAACAGATGTTTGATTCTACGGGTAGAGTGGCCCTCATCTCCTTTTCACTAATGCGATAGTTTAAATTCACCGAGGCCATTTATTTCCCTTTTGTCAATGTGCTTATAGATTGTAGAAATTCATTAATAATTCTTTATTCATTTGAGTTTGTGGAATAACACTATTCGTATTTTCAATATGAGCCAAGTGCGTTACATACATTGGAAGAAAATTCCCCATATTAAACCTGGCGGAAGCATCCCAAAGGAAATAGAGAATTTGGATCCGGATTCCAATATCCGAGAATTATTATTTTCTCGGTAAAATTATTTTAATCCTTAATTGTTATGAAATATAAAATTGTTCGTTGATATTGGATCGTATAACTTTCTCGTATTGCGATATAAATGAGGATTTTTGCAGGAGGTGAGCCTAAAAAAACGTCCTACTCCTTGAACGAAATATATTATTCATCCATTGGAATAATATTTTGGTGCTTTAATTCAATCAGCGTATGAACTGAGTATCTTCATCTCTTGTAACACATGAAAGTGTCATTATCAAATATATTGAGGGAAATAGGTATAATTAATCATGACCAAAGGAAACATTTTCTTCAATATGGTGTGTTTTAGTTTTCTAAGTTTTGTGTTATTTATTGAAGCTAAAAACGAGATTACGAGCTCGTACTGGATGCCTCTACAAGGTCGCATAGGTTGTTAATTCTGCTCTTCGGTATATTGATTCACATGTACTCTTCAGAAATATAAATACTATGTTCAAGTTATTTAAGAATAGAATAGGAAGATGATAAAAATGCGATGATGCGGTTTGGACTTAAATAAGTATTCCTTGTATTTTATATATCTACCTTCAAATTAGAAAGATAGGACGAAAGGAAGATAAGATGGGTAGCTCTAAATGACCTTGGTATTATTCCCCTTACTCATTCGGGCCTGCTAAAGCCCTCTTGGTATGGACTATTAATTATGCCTATGATTCACTGCGTAATTCGTCTCCAATTACGGGCAAGGACCGAGTATTCTCATTATTTTGTCTGCAGTAATTTCTTTTCCAAATATCAATGTTTAAGCCTAACGAATTTAATTCAACATCTTTCCTCTCGTGGTATAATCAGTAATAACTGCATGAGAGCAGTTAAGTCAATTTCGGTAAGATATTAATATATGAAATGTAGATATTTAGATACATTTGTAAGTATTAAAAACAACAAAATGCTTTGATTTCATTAATGTGTAAATTTGTAATAATTCGAGGTATAGATTGTAGAGGAACTAGTAAAAAAAATAGCACAGAAAGAAGGAAGAAAAGAAGGAAGGCCTCTGTTGAATTACGGAGAGGAGGTAATGCAAAACGTCAACTCAACGCCAGGTATTCTGGAGTGATTGGCAGCAGTATGATGGGAAGCTACTCTAAACTAAACAGGTTAACCTCAAAATTGATAAGAATTGACGATGAAGGGTTTTGGATCGTAAAATGCTTCCTTGGTTTAAAAGTTTCCGATTATTCAGACATATACGAGTCGTGTGCTCGACATATTTTCTATAATTACTCAATAATTTCCAATTAAATATGACAGCTTTTGATGGAGAACTTTAACGTGGGAATTTGTTTTCATGTCATCATAGGTGTTCTTTTATTGTAATTTTTTTCGGTCCCCAAAGCATAAAAATTGTGATTAAATTTTTTGAACGTTCTCATAAAAAATGTAAGCAAGTGAATGACGATAGTGAACCATTTCAAGGAAAAATAAAGTCAACTAAAACATGGGAAAGAACTAGGGAAGATTGTTAGTAGCCGTCAGGGTGATGCTACAGCGTAAAAGTTTCTGCACCCCTTAATTTCTATGCTTTTACTAAAAAGGCAGCTTTATTTCGAGGAAAATGACTTTAATATTCCAATTAATATATGCATGATAAACTCAGAAATAAATTTAAATTTGAGACAGAAATTGATATTTTGTTAGTGTAAGGCTAAAGGTAGATTGTTGATGGACACACTAATTGACAATCGAGATCTGGTGGCTAGCGTACTGACTTACCACCCATAGGGCCTGGGTTCGACTCCTGGAGACGGCAGATTTTTAAAAGTGGTAGCCATATTCCTACTTGAGGTCGTATGTGGAGAGCACTTTTAGTGAGTGCGTCGTTCGTCGGATGGGGCGTTAAACTGCAGCCCCATGACGCATTTTGTTAATGCGTCTCGCCAAGGAAGGAGAAAAACCCGCGTTAGCCGACGCCGGGTTTCTCTGCATCCTTCCTTCTTTCCCATCTATCCTTAATGGCACAAATGACGTCAGCTGTTGGTCACCTCCCTTAATTTACTACTACTACATGCTTTAGGACTCTTCTTTCAAAGCTGTCTTGAAAATGGTTCACTCCCACGCAATGGTATCTGTAAAATATTTTATGGAGATGGGACTGAGATACCAATTCAGAGTGGCATAAAGTTAACGGGAACTGGAAATCTTTGGGATCTTCTTCCGCGTGAGTGTATCTGGTAAAACTTTCTACTTCCCCCTTCTGCCCCGCCCAGGGTTGATGTGGTGTGTCAAAATGCGGAGGCGGCAGTCGACGGCGGGGGTTCCCTTGAGCATATTTTCCCCGGAGTGAATGAGGTGGGAACGCCCGAGGTTTCGCTCAGGAAAAAAAATATTTAAACATAAACGACTGAGCGGCGGGGGAAGAAAACTTGGTGGAATCCATATCCGTGAGCTGAGCGCAGGAATGCTCCGGGCCATAAGATAGCATCCACATCTCCCTCTCTTATAATCTTCTGAATACATTCTGCCAAAAAAGGCTTTTCTCCGAGACGTCACCTTGTTCTCATGAATTGCAAGAGCAGGAGCAGTATATTTTACGTCTCTTTCAACGCCTAATATTGTGCATCAGCTTCATAATTGAGATTTGCTCATTTGACGGAGAGAGATATATCTTTTTGAATTCTACGAAACAAGCAAATACGTCCTGATTGTATTCTATGTTTCTCTCTATGAATGACCTCATTACTGCAATGGGATCACGTGTGCCTCTCTCATTCTTGAACCCAAACTGATCATTTCTTAATTAATAATTTGCCCTGATCTCTAATCTCTCGTTGATGATCTTGACAACTCTAACAAAAACTCAAAATGTCTTCAGACCAAATTCTTTTCTCATAAATCCTACGAATTGGTCCATAAAGACTCTCTCTTCCAGATTTTCCAAAACCTTAAGTAGTTCTGAACGAATGTTGTCCACCTCCAATGCCTTATTCGATTTCATTTACCTTAATGCCCTCTGTTTCAACCATTATTTTATGCGATTCATGTCTAGCTGTTAACAAATATTTTTCTTTTTAAATTCCGGATGATGTTTTAACCTTCTTGTATAGCGCACGAATTTCACCCATCATCTGCAAACTTTCTTTATCCTCGCACTTCGTGTTCCACCCCGCTTCTTTTTCTCTTTGTTCCACCCACCTCAATTAATATTTAACTCTTTGAACTTCCCTCTATCTAGCTCTGTATTAATATTCTTACATTTCCTCCTCTCAACTATGATCTAACCATCGAATCATCTCATCCGTAATCAATGGTTTCCTTTTCATTTCCCTTTTAGCAATTCTCATGGTTTCTTTGGCGGATTTCGATATCATTTTTTTGATGTATTCCCATTTTTCCTCGTTGACGCTCAGCTACTTTCCTTCACTCATGATTTTCTCAGCAACCAACTGGTACAGCTTCCTTTTTAATCCAGTCAATGCTTCCAATGCAACAATTTTTGAGTGTAAAAATTATTCCCCTTGTCCGGGATTCAAACCCGGAACCCTCGATGGCAGATCCCTTGAGAGCCATCAAAATTTCTGAGTTGAAGAGGACGTCTCGATAGCTTAACTGGCTTAATCACTCGGCCGGATATCGAGGGGTTCGAATCCTGGTCAAGGCGAAAGATTTTTATGTACACTGAAATTGTTACATTGAAATGCATATTAGCGGATGACTACGTTAAAAGTTAATGTTGCGGCATCTCCCGCAATTTCTTGGAATTCGTCAGTTAATAGTTCAATACTTTTATATTCGCACTATAGATCATTCGTGATCATCAATTTTTCGCATGAATAACTATCCAGTTCGCAAAGAAGGGTCAATTCAATCAGCAAAATCATGATTGCATTGTGCTTTTATAGGAACCTTGGACGTCATTTCCTTTTCTGAGGAGGGCTAGTGCAATAATTCCTGAGCTTAGGTTTTATTATTTATTAGTCTACCGTTATAGGTGGGTTTCACATGAACACAAACTTAATATTTCTATATGTCTTAGCCTCGCCTTACAAGACGCAATCTAATACCCTACACTACCATAAACCCTCCACCATTTTTACATTCATTATATCTCCCCTCATTTCGGCAAACATACATATTGTTTTCCTACCTATTCCTTGCTTGTCTATGTTTCTCCCCTCTACCACAATTTTAGCGTTCCATCGCCATATCAAATTCCTTTTCATCCGTATTTCCTGCCTCTCAGCAACTCTTTCACCTCCCTCAAAATCCATGGTACTTATTTATTTGTTTTTCTTTTCATCCCTTTTACCTTTTCCATATTTTTATGAATTTCTATATTAGGTTACACCAGGATTTTTAGGTTATCTTAGGGAATGTCCTAGGTACATTTAATTATTCACACACACACACATTATCTTATTCTTGCTTGTGTCTTTTTCGTCTCTACCACGGTTTAGTTTGTTATTATTTCACATCTCCCAGAAACTTATCAATCCTATTCCAGATAGTCTCTTTGACCATATTCACCCATAACTTTATCGATTAACACCTTCTGCAAGCAATTTACCCTTCTCTCATACAAGTATATCTATCTGTATATCTCTATAGTAACCTCATTCTCATTCATTTTCTCAACATATAGCCATAGTTATTAACATGAAGGTTGGTTTTTTTTTGGGTGACGTAGAGCTCACCTTGAAGTCGTGTGGGGCAGACATAAAAGTGTGGTAGCGGTTACCCTCTGTGTCCAGGAAAAATCTTCTCTTACCGGTAGAATTACTATCAATGTCAATAAATCTACCTCTGGAATATTCGGAAATTCCTCTGAGATTAGATCTGTGGAGGAATATTCTGTCCAGAATCGTAATTGGATGCGCCCATATGCTGTGAATAAGCAGATGATTCCTATAGAAAACAAATCCAGAGTAGCTTTAAAGTTGGAAGCGTGCCAGTATCACTCCCCTCATGGTCGCATACGCGGAGGAAAATAAGCCAGCTTGCCCTTAAGCTCATGGAGCACGCACAACGGCAGCCGTACGTGAGAGGAGGACGGTAATGGAAGACGATAATAGGAGGCTGGGTGATAGAAATGAAATCCGAGGATCGAAGAGAAACTGCGAAATCCTGAGACGGAAGAACAATCTGGTGAGCGGGCTTTCGGGGAGTTTCTCCCGCGCCTTCACATATTGGAAATGAGTAACTAAGTCTGCATCCGAAGGAAGAAAATCGGCAGCGGGTCAGGAAAGGATCGTCTCTTTTTGGAAAAGCTTATTTGGGAGATCGAAGCTTTGAAAGCAGCGGGACGTGATACTTGAAAGGGGGTGTGGAGGAAAGGAGAGGTGGAGGTAGAAGAGCCATGTGAAGGAAATATTGGTCGGTGAAGGGTGCAGTTGAGGTGTGGGCTGAGGTGGAAAAGGCGCGAGCAAGGAGATCAAGAGGAGATGGAAAGGGGAATCCCGTTTAAGAAAGGGGACTTGGGATAGAAGGGGTAAAGGATGGTGAAGTGAGGAGGTGGTGAAAGGTTTCGAGTGGTGTGGGGGAATAGGGCGTGGGAATTTCGGTCCAAGATTCGGGAGCAAGGGTGGTGGCGTGTAAGTGGGGATCTCCGAAGATCAGGGGCTCACTAAGTATCTTTGGGCGGAGCTGGAGATGCATTAAGGGAATGGAATGGGAGAAGGTGGGATAGGGATAGACGGAGTGTTATAGAGGTTACCTTACGGGGGGAAGGCAAAGAGAAGGTTTCAATCGTATTTTGGGAAAAAAATAGGGTCTCTATTTAATTGGTCTCTTCGCTTCGTATTGGGATTTAGCTCGATTTCCCGAAATGTGAAATTTGGTTCCGGAAAAAAAGGAGCACCATCTAATTGAAGCTCTCAAGGACGGCCCTTAGAATAGCAAGGTATGCGGGGAGAGGGAAGGTTTAAGTGGGCGAGTGGTCCGGCAGGTGGCTTGAATTCCACGAGAAGGGCCTGAGAGAGGGTGACGGGGAAGGAGAATATAAATAAGAGGGATTTAAGGTGAAGAAAAAGAAGCGATGCGAGGAGTTGTGAAGAAAGTGTAAGTGGAGGGATGAAATACGATAAATCCTTAAGATTTTATGGTTCACAAATAAATTAGATATGGTAGAGTACCAAAACGTCCATTATCGAATTAGGAGAAGTACAACTTCGCTCCTTTCTTATGGCATATACTTTGAAAGTAATAAACATTAACCAAAGCCAAGGTCCCCCGGCTAAAAGATGGCTTCAATAGGTGAGGTCATAGGAAGTTGAAAATGAGCTGTAAGGTGCTAAAATATCTCGTAACAATCAATATAGAGGATTAAATTTCTTGGGCGTGTTGCGGTTTCTTATAAAACCTTTTATCTAGAAAAATACCTTATTCGGGAGGGGAAGATCAGTGGCAGATTTATGATTTGAACTCCGTTGTCAGGAGCCGAGTACACGCCACCATGGATAATAACAACAAATAAAACAAAACATTGAAAATCTATGGTAAAATGAGTGGCATTGTAATATAAAAGTGATCAAATTAATAATAGAAATAAATCAAGGATTTTTAACCCTACAGCCTAGTTTTAAAACATAATTGCTACTAGAGCAAAGAGAAATTTAAAAAACCAAAATATACTTACGTATTTGCGGGTGACGCAAACTTCTTCTAAACTTATCAACAGACAAATAGCATCGCATTGAGATGAGATCCGTAAAAGACAGACAAGAATATGAAGAAAATATGGAGACCTAGTGTGATGTTAAAGGTTGTGTTTGATGGGAAAATGTTAATGAGAGTTACGCTTTGTGTTTTGATGGGAAAATGTTAATGAGAGTTACGCTATTGGAGGAAAAGGATAGACTATACATTTTAGGTGGCACGAAGGAGGTTGAATCAATGAATAACTGAAGAGGAATATGGAGAAGGGACATCAAGAGTAAGTTTACGCAATGCTTAATGATTATAAGTTCATTAGATTATCAGCTTGTTAGAATTATTATTATTCATCAGGTCTCCTAAAACTTACTATTTATTGCCAACGACGATGATGGAAAATTTTTTTCAGTGAAATCACTCATTTCTAAGTAAGATAAGGACAAACACTAATCTTAAGGTCTTAAATGCAGTTCTTAATTATCAATATTTAAAGCCTACCCTTCTGACGTTTTTTCCCATTTTCAAACCTTCAATATGAGTGATTTATTTATCCTCACCTCGCAAGAATAGTTGTGACTAGAGGGGCCAAGGCAAGAAGTGCCATTGCAGAACTTATGTTCCCAACTGAGAAGGAAATCCCAAGGTTGATGATGGCCTTATCTGGTGAACCCAATCAATGATTCGTTCTGAGGATGAGAGGGGGATATAGGGGAGGGAGGGATGGAAGATGATGTCTCCTTTTCCCTCCATTCCTCCCTACCTCTCCATCTCTCTCTCTCCCGCCATTCCTCGAAGGAGTCCCTTGCGTCCAGGGGCTAAATCGCGGGCAATTTGGTGGAAGCGCCATAAGCACCCCTTCTCCTCCACTCTATTCCGTTTACCCCTAGTTGTCTTTCGGTGCGTATGGGAAGGCAAGATAATGAGTTCTAGGCAACCAACTCCAAGAAGCAGTTATCTTTACATATCAATGACGAGGGGGGGAAACTTCTACATTACAGTTATTCGCCAAGTAGAATGGAAGTGCAACTGAAAAAAATGTGAACATACCGACTTAAATCTCTCGACTGAAATGTTTTCGTTCATGCACATATTTAAATGTGGATAGGTTTAAAATTTATTTACAAATAAAAAAAATGCTCAATCCGATATGTGAATAAGTTTTGTAATTCTTTGATTTGACAATTTTGTTGGCAGATGGAATGGATTAATATGCTAATAGATTGATTAATTCAAATTTAACATTAAAATTCATTGATTTCATATTTGTTTCGCAATGTCTGTGCAAATATTCTATGTCTCCTTCTCCATTAGTGCATCGAAATAACTCAGACGAACATGAAAAACTCATGGAAATGTTCCAAGATCTGTGTTCGACAGTGCTCATATGGGTTCATACCATACACGTAGTATCCAACGTTTTTCGTCTCACTCTAGTTTTTCTTTCAATTGAAATGTCATAGATGCTTAAAACCCAATTTGTAGTTTCTTAAGATAGAAACTTCACATTTCCCAAAGATAAAACCCAACGGAAGCACAAAAGGGAATCTATATTATTACCTTGGAGGCAATCCAGAGTTGAAAACTTTTCAGTGTTAGGAACGAATATTATGACTTAAGAAGCATAGGTTTTATAACAGTAGGCTTACTTGGAAGCAATCAAAAGAACATCATCATCTTACTAAATGCACCATTAAATATAGTGTACGGGCGGCCCATGATATCGCGTGGGCTTAAACGTATTCTCTAACTAATAAATGAAAAAGAGAAACTTGGTTCCAATCCACCACTTTATTTCAGGTACGACTAGTTTCGACGCTACGGCGACATCCTCAGGTACAAAGTTATCTTCGTACCTGAGGATGACGCCGTAGCGTCGAAACTAGTCGTACCTGAAATAAAGTGGTGGATTGGAACAAAGTTTCTCTTTTTTATTTATAAAATGAACTTCCAAAAAGTTGAGGCTGAAACTATTGAGGTATTTTCTAACGTTAATGGTTCTGAATGCCCCTTTTTTCTGCCTATGAGTTGTCTAAAAACCATATTCTCTTTCTTCCTCCTACCCACCTATCAATTCGCCCTTCTATTATGGCTTTTTACACCAAAATACCTCTTAAGTATCCCTGTCGTCTTCAAATTCAGCCAAGAAATTTCCTCTCTTCTCCCACCATATTTAAAACTTCATCGTTAATCTTCTTCTCTCTCCAACTTACTTTCTCAATTTGTCTTCATACTCGCATGGTAGAGGATCGCAAATCTTCTAGATATAATCCTCTTGCCTCAAAGAACAGCTTTAGGCTCCATCCGCCCACTGCACTCTGTATTAATTTCTTTACCAATCTTTCTTGTGCTTCTTCACTTTGTATGCCTGTTATCTATACACCCCTTCCTACTTATGGCCCTTTCGTCTATATGGATCGTCTCCTAATGTCCTTCTTAAGACGTCCGTTATTATCCAAAATACTTCCTAAATATTCCTAATTATGTGAATGTTAAACTTGACCTGCCTAAGTCTTGATAGCTATTGGAAACACATATGACAAATATCATTCTTGTCCGCCATATACCCGAAGTTCTATGTGGATCACGGGAAATATTGCTATTTTTAGAATTATTTGAAGATGAAAGAAAGTCTTTATTCATAAAAATCATTTCCAATTTTATAGCCATATGAAAGCATTGAAAATACCTGTAATTTGATTTTTGTTTTGTTTTGTAGTTTATAAAATAACAATAATAAAGGATTGGGGCTACCCAGTACTAAGCATAGTGACGTGTGAAATTCACACATCAGGGTAGAGAGGTTAGTTGCTTTATTTGTGCCACCTATGGTTTCACAGGAAGATCTGGCATCCGAGTAAACACACAATCTTCGTAAAGCTGAAGTTTTCCCAGAGATTGTTCCCGGGAGTTGGTCTTGGATCCTCCGGTGAATACTCCAACGCTCTACCATTGGGCTACCACGTCCCCAAATTAATAATGAATATAAATAATTTCTAACATAACGCAATTAACTACTTTCTAACTTAACAGGTTTTATGTATTGATATTTAATAGATAACTTGACAGATAGATAATTTGACATATGGACTCGTACTCATGCGCATGCATAACATGAAACCTATCATTTGCTTTATAATCTCTAAATATTTCTTCGTGCTCGTACAGTCGAAAAGATGGAGAAAGAAAACTGATAATCGAAGGAGAGTTCTCATATTTGAATTGATTGAAAAGTTCACTCTGAAGGAAAGGGTAATGCGATGGACCAGTGAAGTGCATCTTTCGGGAAAAATGTTTTGTAGGGAGATCTGCCGAAGCAGCCTCTTACCACATCCCTGAACTAGTTCCGCAACTCTGAACAGAGCCAGTGCATAACCGCTTATAGCGCTAATGCTGTTGATGCTTCCGCTGCAATCCGATATACCACTATTGATTTGTAGTTTTCCGGCATAATATTGAATTTCTGCTGATAGCAATGTAACTGACCGAAGTTTTCAATCGATACGCGGTATTTTTTTCATTTATCCTGGTATAATCTTACAAATGCAATATATTCATTAAATATTAGAGTGATAATTTTAGAGCTTATTGCTGGAAATGTATATCAATCTTTCATCTTCAGGAAATAGTTTTATTTTTTGTTGTAAGGTAACTTTCGAACATCAGAACGCACCAATGCTTATTTTTTTAGTGATAATATGCATAAATCTCAATGTAAAATGGATAATTATTTGAAGTTTTTCTCTGAGAGGTTTTCTAAAATGGATGCTGTGAAATGCTATTGATAGCTATGTTTTGGATACCTTCGCCTAAACCTTTTGATTCACCAAATAATGGCATTCCAACCTGAAAACGTAATATCGTATATTTAGGTGCAATTGGTGTCATTCCAGTCATCATACATTCAAGTATGAGGGTATTAGATTTCAGAGGATCATTTAGGAGTGAACGAATGCAATTACGGTCGTAAATACTCGTAGTTGGCAGTTTAAGGGTGCTGAGATAGAGGAAATGAGAAGAGAAAGGTTGAACAGTAAACAGTGAACGAGAAGAGTCAACAGTTTTTGTGATTTCAAAGGATATTGTGTCTGGCACTGGAAAGAGAGAGAGAGCTACAGATAGACGGGGATGGAATCCCCATTTCCCTCAAAGGCCAACAGACCTTATAGCGCATCTTTATTCAGAAAAATAAAAATCAACAGTGAAATTTAATGGACATAAACGCTACGGCGAGACTCATTTCGCGTATTATTTATGGGATCATCTATCATTCTATCGATGCAGATACCCGTTTTTCAGATTCAGATGGGTTCTGAAATTTTCCTGAAACATCTCACATGAATAAAATTTACATTATATTTAACTATTAAGAAATTTAGTAATATTTTAGCCACAGATGTACTCGTCTACTATAAATAAAACTTAAAATCTCCTATTTCAGTATCATGGAACTTGTTAATCCAGGGCTAGAGCATTAGCCTACTTGTCATTAGTATAAAGCTTACTTAATAAAACCTGGTTCAATTCGCAGGCAAGCCTTTCTGGCACCCTCACCTTCCGTTGTGTTATTTTTCGGGTGCCAAAACTTCCTGAGGATCAATAGTCAATATAGGGAAAGGATTTACCCCTGTCATGATGTATGATTTCACACGCCCTTGGACTTAGCGTTGAGTAAGTTTTTGAAGCAACTAAAGCGAGAAAAACTATTTATTATAATATACTTCATAAAGAAAGGATACCAGATATTGCAAATCGATAATGCGTAGATAGTTTTCCGAATCTTTCTGTCTTCATCGTAAACCATGTTTACGGAGAAGTATTAGAGATGAAGAAACACTGATAGCTAAAAACGACAACTTTACTACAATGACTCCTCATGTTAGTGGAAAATTGTTGTCATGCATTCTTCTAATACTTAAGCGTAGCAAGGAAGGTAGTAATCGGCATCCATAGAATGTGAACCAACCTCAATTCCTATAACAGTGGATTTAACTTCTATCAGAAGCGTATTTTGGAACTGAAAAATGTAGGTCGTGTCGTTTATTCCATACTTAGATTTAATTTCAGTTTTGCTCTTGTAAATTAAGACTAGGTTTTATTTTTTCTCCTAAGATGCAATTAATGCACATCGTTGGTAAAAGGTAATGAATAATTTATCGAGGAATATTCATCAAATTTTTATTTTGGTTTAATATTTAGTTTTGTTCCTTTTTTCTAAATTTCCATACTTTTTAAGATGGGATTTGTATAATCTTGTACTTAATAATTTTTCTGGAAATATCTCATACCCAAAAAATCATCACGGTCCTACCACTCAAAGTTTTTGAATAGTAAACGGATTAACTTTTCGGTTTACCAAATTTAATTAGGCTTAACATCCTTTGCAATAATCATATCACATAAATATTAATCAATATATATTTGATGTAAAAATACAATTTACACGAGCGTAAATATGCTTGGTTTACTACATAATTTATCCCCATCTATAATTTGACACTCCCATGTTCGTCACGCAGGCATTTAGCACTAATACGATTCAGAATTTTTTCTGTACCTCAATGACGTATATTATACTATACTTAATGCAATTACTCATCAGCTAATTCGTTGAAGTTGGCCAAGTCGAAATTTTTAGCGAGACTATAAATGCCATCAGGCTGGGTTAATCCAACCGAAGATTGATTGAATGGAGCCCTCCACTCGCCGATTTTTAATGCTAAATCCATTTTACTTGGTCTAGGCAAATGATGACCATATGACCTCATTTATTCCATAACTATGCCAATACAGCTTATGCGGTAGGAGAGTGTCCTTCTATATACTGAACCTATAGTTTAACATCAGGGCAATCAATATAGAGAATATAAATTAAGTAATATAATATGCATGAACGATATTTGGATTTAGTCTTCAGCTATAAAATCGAAATGGAAAAACGTCTATTCCTCCTCTCATCACTCGCGAACGGAAAAACCAATTTTTATCTTACTTTTACCAATCAATTGTGAATTTATTATCAAAGTTTTTGCGCTTTAATGAATTACAGTATATTTTAGAGGATTGAGTAATAAAGAATTGACTTCATTAATATGCAAGGATATATTTATATGCAAATGCATTACTGGATCCTTTAGAATAGGGTTACAGGCCAGTTAAGGGTAATTAAAAATTCGTCATGTATTCCATCAGGCATCTGTGCTATTTTACTTTTGAGTTATAGATGTGACTATCTCGTGTTATACTTTTTTGAGCGTGACCTGCGTGCGTGTAGAAAGGAATTCCACTCATTGACTCTTCAGCTAGTCTATAACTCTGAATTTGCCGTTTTGCATAAAGTTTTATATGTGTTTATTATTATGCCCTCCATCTTTTTTAACGATGTGATATGTGTTTTTAAATTTTGTTAAATCGTCCATTCATTCCTCCTCATTTGTCCTGGCGTAAACGGCTCTTACCTTAATATCCATTAATCTTATAACGCCTTCCGTTCGTTCATTGGCAGTACTCACCGAATCTAACCGATTTATTTTGTATTTCACTCAGTTCAAAAACTAAATCTTTATATCTAGATTTCAGAATGTATGAATTGTAGACTAAGCTAGGTTTAATAATGCTTATCATTTTGAACGAGGATAACTTGACGGAGTTAGGTTGAAAACTGAGCTGCAAAACACCCAGTATACCAATTGGAACCAACCAACGACATGTTTTGTCGCTCCCAATGTCTTCACCTACATATTATCGTGCCAGTTATCAAGAGAGTGAGTGGCATGTAGTGTTAGATCACCAGAAATTACGGTAATTAGTGGTAATTAGTGGAGTTTGGTACCGTCTTATTAACGGGAAGTCCAAATGTCGTGACCATTCCCCTACTGCTCTTGTCACTAATTGTTCGAGAGAAAAGGATGGCATTTATCGGTCCGATCGGCATTCCATTTTTCGTAACCGTTCGCAGTAATCCTTGTATTTACTTCTCATTTATCATACTTAATGCTTCTAAGGCATATTCAACATGGTATTTATAAATAAATATACATTATGTTACACAAATTTTGCGTCGTAAATGGTCCTTAGGTGATCTGCTGTTGCATAAAGAAAATCTGAGTTATAGATTCATTGACCTAGAACAATTCATAAAATATTCTCGAAATCACAGCACGAATTGTCTTCAAGGACCAAAATGAAATCTATGATTTTGCACACCTATCTTCCTCGAATCAACTATTACTGAATAAATATACGTAAGGGTGAAAAAATTACCATTTGATTTATAAGCATCCTTCTCTACTCTGATGCTTTGCTTACAGTGGAAATCGCCTAACATTGACAAAACTGTAATTATGACACCTATCTGAATCTAAGTGTGCCTACTCTGATGAGATTGAGAACTGAACTTATCCTACTTGAAATAACGCATAAATATACCATCCGGCATAAGAAATAGCCCGATCCATATATCCATACAATCCGGTCAAAGTTCCCCGGCAATCCTTACTAAAGCGGATGCAACTGATTGTCGGGTATATTTAGAGACCTCATTTTTATGCCAATTATATAGGAGTGCATGCTACTTTTATCCAAAAAGGATATCCTAATTTTAACCCTGTTAGGTAGAGAAATACATCTCCAGTGTCGAATTTCATTTGCTTTTTATATTTTCCGCTTTCTCACGAGTCGGTTATTTGGAAACCCAATATACACGAAAGGAGGATGAATGATATAGGTTTAAATTTCTTTCGGGGTCTCTAATCTCCATCGATTACCATGCATAAGTTCAGAGTATCAGGCGAGAGTTCCCTCGGGGATAATTTTGGAATCCAGCTTTGCAAGTAATAAAAGAGGGTTCCTGAGGGATCGTGGCAGACGTCATTTCATAGAGAATGTATGTTTTTAATGGATGTGGAGACGATATAAAACAGAGCACCGCAGAAAAAATAAAATCTTTGTTTGAGGGATAGAGTATTTTTACTGTGGTGGATGATAGCATTAAAAAAACCGATGTCTCCCTTGCGGAAGGATTTGTTTCTCCAATATATCACCTCTATGAAACTTCAAGAGAGTTAATATCATGGCAGCTGAGTAATCTGAATAACGATGTTAAAACAATGCTGTCTGGGTGTTAGTGCAGTTCTTATACTCCATTAAAATGGTGGTCGGTGAAGATTTAGCTCGATTTAAAATAAAATGCATGCTTTGATGGACGGCCAGAAGTGCAACTATTAAACACTTGTACATGAATTACATTTTTTCTTTAGAATGATTCATTTTGGTGAGAATTTTGTGAAATACGCTCGTACACGTGTACAATCATGGTGGGGGAAAAGTACAGAACTTTCATTCTAATCGTTTTACTTGAGAAGGATAAATGTATGTTAAAAAAAATCATCGGTAAACTTTATTTTGAAGTTTAAGCATTTTTCCGTCCTAAGGATCAAGGAAGACGCTACTTTTTCACATAGCTTTTTTTTATTGCGAGCTAGGTTTTCTATACAACGTTGTAACGAAACTTCTTTTATAACGAAACGTCTTCTTTCATTATGAAGGATATCCACCATGCTACGATTGAAACTGGGTCAATTTTCTGACCTAGTTTCCTTGTTTTTATTTCTTCTCCTAATTTATTTCGCGTCGCTTATTTTTCAATCACTTCTCTAAAACTACTTAATCATTCCTCTTTAAATATTTTTATCATTATTAAATTTTCTCTTTCCTTGAAATTAATATTTGATCTCAGTGTTCACATTACCAAATTTATAGAAAATAATAAAGAAATTGCGGTATCGTGATCGTAAGCAAGAAAAAAACTTAAGTGATTTCATAGATCCGCTT
Organism: Hetaerina americana; assembly: GCF_022747635.1. NCBI lineage: Eukaryota > Metazoa > Arthropoda > Insecta > Odonata > Calopterygidae > Hetaerina > Hetaerina americana. The sequence goes on from NW_027286985.1 coordinate 78,280,011, forward strand.
ACGTCTACATTTCAAGGACAAATGCTACAAGTTACAGAAAGCGCGTGTTGTAAGGAAAGAGTATCACTATTTAAAGAAATAAAAGAATGGAAACAACAAATCATGTAAATCTGTGAGATCCTGACTACTATATTAGTATGCCCTCAAAATACATATATTTAGGTGAATCTGCCGTGATAAGCATCGTGTAATTAACGACGTGAATGTTATCATTTATGCGTCCTTTTGTTTTACCATTTCTATCAAGCCGTCTCCGCAGCTACAGCAACTATACACTTCCTCCGGACCTCATCTCTTGGCTTCTCCTGAAGAAGAGGAAAGCATTTACCAACAATAAAATGAAAGAAAAAATTAAGGAGAGAGAGAGAGAGACCGGACGAGCTTCAGTTTCCAAAGCACGACCCTCATTTCATCCGCAAGAGCGGCGACTGGAATACAACGCTCCGACCCCGCCTTCACTCCTCTCCCTCTTTCCTTCCTCTTCTCCCTTCTTTATCCTCGTTGGCTCATCTCCGTTCCTCTCCCTCGGGGGTTAAACCTTCCCTTCCTTTTGTTTTCGCTTCCCTTGCGGAAGACTACAAATTGGGTGAGCCAGAGAGGAGTGAGAGAGGCTGAGTAATGAAGAGGGCAAAAGTGAAAAAGGCAAAAGGAGTCCAGGGAGAGCGCCGAAGTTGTATACGGTTTTTCAAATATCAGCTGATGTTTGCGCTGTCGAGTTGGTTGGCAAAGGGAGAAGGCCAATGGTACACCTCCACCTAAAGGCCCCCCCAGGATCGCGTGCTCTCTTATCACCGCTCTCCTCCGCCTCATCAAGTGTGAAAAGGATTTCCTATGTATTCCAGGGGGCAAGGTGCTATTACCTACTCGGTTTACGATATCCCCAAAATTTAACCATAAAGAAAATAATTTTTTTAATATATAGTATCAGGATTAAAATTATAAAATCCAATAGGCCTATTAAATGTTTATCCGTTATCCCTTGGTTCAATCGTGGCTTGACAATTGTACCTTATTAATAATTCTACAATAATTCTACTAGTGTGACGCGTATTACGGTCGTTCCGTTCGTTTTCATGGTGATGATTGGATTAGATCTTTTTCTCATAAAAAATCTTTGTTAACTTGTTTCAGTGACTTCCAGTTTCATCGATGGCAAAGTTAAAAACATTTATGGCTTCTAGGTACAAAAACCTTTAATCATATTTTTAGATTGGCATTATCCATTCAACAGTTCATCGCGCTATATTAAACAACGAGTTTTTAAAGGTATAAGGTAATTCACTTTTTATTGCGAGCCTAAGATTATAATATTGAATATAGTTGCGCTTGAAAGACGCGGACTTGTTTTATAAATACAAGACATAGATGGCTAAAGCAAATATTGTAGTGTTTTTACAGCTACGTAGGAGTGAGAAGCGTTTTCAGTACATAAGAAGGATATTTTTGGTGTACATGAGCAATGAGATCATCTTTCCAGCTGCTTGGTTTAAAACCCATTGAAATTTTTCTTCAACGGCGTGAGACATTTGGTACATTGTGGATGTAGAAAATGTATGCTCGTGGTGCGATAGTTCAGAGAAAGTCGAACGTTGTGTTACGACCCCAAACCTCCTTGGTCATAGGCCAGCTGCTTTTTCCAGTGGGCAAAGTAATCGCCATCGAAGTGTTTTCGGCGGCCATGTATTGTCGTTGTAAAAATAAGAACGTTTCAGGGGGTCTATTCAGAGAATAACAGAAGTTTTAACTTTCTGAAATGAATGGTTTTTCATAAAATATTAGAAGACCTTAGAATGTGATCCCACCCCGTAATATACGCGTAGCTCGACTGGAGGATAAAGATTCGATTTGGGGTGACGTATCTAGAAACACTTAACATCACCCAATCCGTGTGGTTTTTCAGCAACAGATCTTGCTTGGGTAGACTTTTAAAATGAACTGGACCCTCTAACCTGGTGCATGAACTTTTGCACGCTGTTGTATTTAGTACTACGAGAGCATAGCCCTGAATTATCAATTCTCCCTTAGGGTTTCCTACTGAGGCTAAAAGGGAAGGGGGTGGCCTTTATGTGTACATAAATGCCCCCTTGAATCAGCCGCAATCCTTTCTTCTATCTTTTGAATCACGTTGTAAGGATTAATCATTTCAGATCTCTAGGAACGGACGTGCTTCAGTCTGATTTTGTCTTTTTTATTAAGTTTTTACATTACATTGAATCAACGCGATTATAAGACAAAAGGAGAACAACAGCGCCATTGACTCTAATATTTTCTGATAAAATGACTAAGATATTAGTCCTTAAATTGATATTCATCGTTTTCGCCTTCTTCATTTCCCTTGATAAACTCGCACTTTTTATCACAAGTTTTATTGAAGTTCACAATCTAATGACTCTCTTTCAACAGCTCGTCAATTGATTTTTTTCACAATTTTTTTCTTGGAATTTTAAATCAAATTGGCGGTCCATTCATTGTTCAAAAATTTAATTGAATTTCAGAAACCCATATGTGCCAAAATGAAATTGGAGTCCTGTCAATGAATAAAGGGTGGGATTAGATTATAAGGTAACTCACAAATTTATGATGGGATAATTGTATCGAGAATAGCTGAAATTTATCTCCAATATACCCACAACACTTTTCCCATGTTCTCCTTTGCTGCTTTGCACCGACAGTTGGATCAGATATACATGGAGTCCTATATTGCTATCTTTTTTCCGCAACTGTCTATTTGCCCGAAGTATCCATAATGTATGAGTCACGAATGTAGCCCTCGTAACTTTGATGTCTCTATTGAAACTGCGGCGAGATTTAAGGGCGATTCACTCGTCATCACTTTGCACAATACCTTTTCAAACGTTACTCTAACAACATAAACTGCATTCATACCTGTATCGCGCTCCTAAAGCTTTAAGTATAATGTTAGGGAAACAAATTAGAAAATACAAGCCGTTTAAAATGGTTCAAGCATACAATAAGCTAAGGCAAACCAATTGCCATAATTTGCGAGTTAACTATAACGGTAGTCTAGCGGTGAAAGTATATTGTTGATGGCCATATAGCCTAACCACGGCTACATTTCTAAGCCTCTCCTAATCGTTTCAATCTAAAACTTTCGTCTTTAGTGATCATCAAGGGTTGAACATTCAGATAATGGAGAAACTGGTGAATTAAAAATCATTATTTTAGTGTACATAACCAAAGACGTCATTTGCCGTGGTGCCTAATTCTTTGGGTTTAATATTTGGCAGTTTACAGTTTTAAGTAGGTTTTGAATGGAAACAAATTTGAAACCCCTACATTTCTTAGCCTCCCCTAAAAAGAGACAAAATGAAACCACACTTTAGTAAGCACTCCTTCATTTTGGCATTCATTCTTCCTCATTCATTTCATTCAACGTGTCTATCATTTTCCTTACCTTCTTCACTTACCAAACGTACCCCTCTTTATCACAGTTTCAACGTTCATACGCCAATCAAAATGCTTTACATCCACTATGCTTTTAAGATTCATCCAAACCACTTATAATTTTAACTTCTGCAACTTTTTTTGCTTAATTCCGGTATATTTTCGGTTATTCATAGGAGATATATAAATAAATAACCAATTTTCATAAGGCCCTTCAACGATTTAAGAAAGGTAATCGATCGAAATGTTTGAAAATGGAAGGTAATTATAAAAATATAGATGGAATACTAAACACAGAGACACCCTATGTATGGGAAAATGCGCAAAAAAATTGTAATCAATCAACTTAACATTCTCCACAATGTTGATCATATTTATCTCGTGGTCGGTATTTCAACATGTATTTAATTTTACTCGAGGAGAGCATTGAGTTTAAATGTATGTACTACAAAATCCTTGGGTAGAGCTAAACAGGTGGTCTTCTTAGAAATGAATCAATCCTCAAAGAGGGGTTTATTGTACTTTATTATTTAGTTAGATCAAAGTATTATATCATATCAAAATAATTATTTATTTCATTCTAGTCTCATTTTTGTGTGAACAAATGAGATTTCAATAAGATTAAAGTACTGGAAACGATTGATAACTTTTGCTAATTAAGTTTCTTTACTATTGACCCAGAAGTAAATTTAACCACGGAGGACCTAAATTCTATCGCCACTTTAATTCAAATTTTGCTGTGCCCGCGAATAAATGTTTAAGTTTTATTTCACCCATCCCATGTATCCTTTGATCTATAGCTTTTACCGGTTGTAATAATAGCTTATCACTGCCTTTTTGCATATTTTTTGAAAAAGTTGCAACAGAAGCGCGTAAGAACTATTTATTTCTAGCCAAACACAGTTGTTACGCTCGCGGAAAATTTCTTTAAAATTGCGGACACGGTTTGCGACTGCCATACACTCTGCGTCCTATTTTCCAAAAACACTCCTTGGCGGTCTCTCCCTCCGACCTTCCTTCTTGACGTCCACGCATCCACGCCTCACAGCTACCGGTCTTTCCCCCACCTTCCCTCGGGAGTTGGGACTCTCCCTCCTCCCAAACCCACCCAATCGCCGCAAGGGCTCCCTTCTCCCCTTCCCAACCGACTCCTAGCCCCCACCCCTCACACTCTTATACCTCCACTCCCCCCAACCCCTTTCACGCAACTGCCTCCTGCTCTAAAAGAGATATATCGCTGAATAACGCTTTTCTCCCTGGATTTATTGAGGCGGGGATTGGATGAAAATGGAGTGAATGATACGTGGAGCGGTGGTGGGGGCAGGGGTGAGAGGTCGGGAATAGGGGGAGAGTGTGAAAAAGAGACAGGAGAGAGAGAGAGAGATGTGGGTATGGGTTGGGGATGAAGAGACGAGAATAAGCACCACCAGAAAATGGCCAGAGGAGGGAGAGGGAATGAGGGAGAAGTGTGAATGGGAGTGCGCTCGTGTACATGTCGGGACTCCCATGCTAGCCTCTGTTCATTTTTCGCATATCTCACTCGGGTTTCAGAACTTTTTTTTTGTCTGCCAGTCCCCTTCCACTATCCAGTCCTTAGTTGTCGTCGCAAATTTGTCTCTCTTTGGTGCGAAACGCTGACGGCATATTAGGGAAGGAGATGGTGAGGTTTTAGAATAAACTCTCGCCCAAAAGGTCAACGCGATGCGAAAAAATGCACAAACGCTCAGACGAAATGCCATAAAAGGACCCTAAGCTTGTTTAAAAGCTTAAAATTTTTAAAGGGCCAGGCATGAAATTATCACACTACAAAAGGCAAAATAAAATAACTTTGAATATGTCCCTCTGTAATCACTTTGGCATGGTTAACGTCGATTGGGAAATCTTATTGACTAATACGTACGCATTGGGACACTGATTTTTTTAATATAAAAATCGGTATTTAATGACATTGTTAATCCTATAGTTTATAGATTTAACGCAACAATAAAATAGGATAATATGAAAGACTTCCCCGCAAGTCGTAAGGCCTATAAAATATTTTATCGCCTCCCGAATTAGGTGACGGGTATTTATTTTCCAGTTTTCACGGCATGTGAAGTCTATAGGACTAAGCCAAGCTTTTTCTCGTCTCAGCGTTATCGTGTGTATATAAAACGGCTTTAACTAGATCGTGAGAGATTACCGAAATTTATTACGGTCTTATCCTACGGGTATCCCATATATTGGAGTGAATTTGTTCTCGCTCCTTTAAAAAGAGTTCCAGAAGGTATAAAGCGTGCCCTGATGCAATCAATTCGATTAAACTACTCCACCCACAGGCTGATATAAGATGGATTTTTGTGAGAATATTCCGTCAACAAATATGCCTCTTATTCAAGAGCATGTTTTGACCAACTTTGGATATTCAATGCAGCATATATATCTTGTATTTCTTGAAATATTATTTTTCAATTTAACCTAGTAGTTAAGCATCAATTTATCATTAAAGCAATGATGATTCACATATTGTTCGCCACTTTAACAAGACGATTAAGTGTTCCTCAGTTTTAAGAGATTTTCCGACTGCTGATAATGGTAGTAAGATGTAAATCAATAAGTCCACAGTCTACTTTTACTTGAAGCCTATCATCATCAGCGTGCTTTCACTATATTTTGTGCAGTTTTATCGTGGATAAATAAGTACGCTATCATGTTTTATTAATCCATTATTTTCTCGGCTTTCCCTTAAGTTGAATATAGCAAAGTGTTTATACGTAAGAAACGCATTATAGTATTTTGTTTCATCCAGACAAAATGATGTTGAAGCAAAGTAATAAATAATTTTGCTTCAGTTTTAACTTTAAGAGGCGGTTCAAATCGTGGAATAATCAAAGAGTGCTCACGGAGCCTTTAAACCTAATGGAGGGAGTCTCAGCCTTCCGTGTAGTCTATCTCTCGCGGATGTTACATTTTTGGAAACTTAAAGAAAGACATTTTAAGGACTTAACAAAATAAAGTGGAGAAAGAGAAGTATTGTTTCCAATTAAGAGCTCGGAATGGAAGGAGGAGATAACCGGCGTCACCCTGAGTTTTCCATCTCCTTCCCTTTGCGACTGCTGTCTTAGGTAAGAGTTTGCTCGGGGCCCGGTGTAACGTTTGCGTAATCTCATTACTCGTTAGTCGTTACTTTCCGCCGGTGTAAGGGAGCCGTATTCGTTTTTCTCTCGAAAGGGATGGGCTTTGATCTAAAATTTCTCGTAAAGGAAATGGCTCGGAATCGAATAATCCGTTTACTTTCCAATGCTGCTCGTCCCATGCCACCTTTCCCATTTCTTCCTCTCCCCTCAATGTCGTCCCTTCTTATTTGCTATGCCAACCACCTGGAAATCCGCGTCCCAAAGGAAATATTTGCCGTACTCATTTTCCGATCTCTGTTTTCTCCGATGTGCACCTTAGCTGGTGATGAGGGAGATCCTCTCCGGTCAGTGGTGTCTGCATTAGCGTTCGTGTTCTTTCTAGTAAGATTTATATCGAGAAGAGATTTGGCCATGTTCTGCTTAGAAGTGTTATGCTGGACTGACGCGGCGACTTATATTTGTAGATATTTATGAGCAAAAATCCCCGAAAAATCTGTAGTCGTAATTGCGGGTGTGTAGATAATCTTATGGAGAGGGATAGAAGCACGCACAAGGCTAGCGGGGAAAGTGAAAGGATGCAGAATCGAAACAGAAAAAAGTCTCCTAGGCCAGAAATTGTCTTTATTTTCTAGCGCGGTGATCTGCACATCAGTTCGTGGGTTGAAGGTCAGAAACACTTTTCTGTTTGGGGTCCGCACCGTTCTACTTTCTATCCCTTTTCGGAAAATCAAATGAATGTCTTTGGCCATTTTGTGGGTTTTTCATATGTGAATGAGATATTGAGATATAAACAAAGATACGAATCTACACATGCACAAAAATACAAGTATATTATATGCAAAACTTTCGGGCTGCCCATGGGCGTAAGACGTTTTAATGTCGTTAGTTTATAAGTCGAGTGGTAGCGACAGGAATTGAAAAATCTTGTGTATATTTTTTAAGTAGCTGGAGCAGAAATATTTACTGTAATTGTAATTATGAGACTTTATTATCAGTCTTTCCTTAAGAGTGGTACGCCATTACTGTTCCAGAGCAATGAATGTGTACACTTAAAAGAGGCATTACCTTACGTAATTTACCTAGTAAGTCACAGACAGAATGGAGAAATTTAAGCAACATGTTTGGCATTAGTTGTATTTTCAAATGACTTTTAATCATAACCAAATTTCTGAACTCTGAATTCCCCAAATTTCATTGTAATTTGAACAAAATTAAAAATCTATCCCTCTTTAATAATGTTTGAAAATATGGATATTTAATTCCTAAACCTCAAGATACGTGTGATATTTCTCGCCCTTTTAACAATAATTTTGCAGAAATAAAAAAATTAATCAATCACCATAATTGATGAAATATGAAAGATTCTATTTTATATTAAATCGCCGTTCATAATTTTATGTCCATGTGAAATTCTATGACTTATTTTAAGTTTGGGAATTTTAAAACGATTCCAGCCGTACATAGTAAAAATAAAATCTCACGCAATAAAAGAACCACCAATTAAAATTGTAGGTAATGCTAATTCAATGTCATAAAAAAACTGATTAAGTCTATAATTATATCTTTGATTTCATCGTGTACCATCGGTGTAGAGGACTCTTTTTTTCATTACAGTGCTACTTAGCTTATTGATGCACTATGTGAGAACTGTTTAAAATACCGCTGGCCACGAATTAGAAGATGTACTTAATTAATATAAAATATGATGAACAAATATGTCACTCCTAAACTTCAAACAAGTATTACATTAAGCAGAAATTGCACAATATTAAACGATTGACAGGCTAAGCTTCAAAGTGATAAGATGGTCACTTCGGGATAAAGTGTCTGATGACCTTTGCTAATCCTGCGAAACATTCGCAAATTTCTGTATTTGTCAAAAGGTTAAAGCCCACTTTCCATATGTATTGCATTTTGCATGGGGTCCATTATTTCATCATTTTTTTAATTCGTCGTTTCCATGATAACTGTTTTGGATTTCTCCTGAGGTCATATGTATATATATATATATATATATATATATATATATATATATTTATACCCTGATGTGTGAATTTCACACGCCGTCGGGCTTGGTACTGGGTGAACTCTGCCATCACCCATCAAACCGACCTTCGGGTTGATTACTGTGTTTATGGTTATATATAATACATATATATATATATATATATATATATATATATATATATATATATATATATATATATATATATAGTATACTGCCAAGCCCGACGGCGAGTGAAATTCACACATCAGGGTAGGAGGGCCAGTTCCTTTCCCTGTGCCGGTTATGGTTTCCGCACATATATATATATATATATATATATATATATATATATATATATATATATATATATATATATATATATATATAACATCTTAAATCATACATATAAATAACATCTCAATTTGTCATTTAAATAACTTTCCTTGATAAATGACCTAAAACACTCTTTTAGGACTGGCCTCAATCTGAATGAATGATCAATATTCATCTTTGGCATTTAAAAATGACACGCATTATTTTGGCCAGAAGTTTGAGCCAAAATAAATGGGAAGAGAATGTTGCGTGCAGGAATTTTATCCCAAATGTATACTCAATGGAATTATCGATTCCCAACTTGATCATTAGACGTAGTTTTCTCTTATATTAATCTAAACAAACATATTTCCCAACAAGACCCAAAAATTGATTAAAATTGCTGGTTGTTACTTATTTACTTCTAAAAAAAGCCCTTTTGTATTTAATAATATATTTTGGTGCATTTTAATTTATATTTTAGTAATTATTTAAAAAGGGAAAAAGCTGGTTTTTGCCATCCTGCACTGTGCCTATTATCCAGGGGTTGATCTGTAAAAATTTACCTTAGGTCAAACATCAATACCCCCAAGTTATAACATTGTACAGTTAGACGGGTGAGTACATTTCCTAGTTAATCATCTCATCAACCATGATAAGGATAGATATTATGCAGAAATAAAACTGCTTAAAAATTTAAGAAACTTAGTTTTGTTTCAAATTCATGAAGTGAAATTATTTTAAAATATCAATTTTCTTAGTTTTTGTCGTATATAGCCTTGCTGCCGAGCTACGTTCGTTCTGATATGTATTTTTGGTTGAAAATTCATTTGCAGTTCAATGTAATGAAAAGCATAAATTTAATTTTCTGTTAAGTCTCAGATAATATATATTGGTCCAAAATGGTGCAAGTTATTTCTGCTTCAGAAGGTGGGTTGCGAAGTGAGGAGGTACGGTACCTTTTCATCAGAGAAACTTGAACTGATTTTACATAACGTTTCTTTGGAAGTTAAGGTAAAGAAATAGAAATAAAGAAAGAGAAGAGAGCAGCAAATTCCTCTTAGCGAAATAAATAGAAGTAAGATGACACTGATAGGGAAAAAGAGAAGTAGAGACTAAAATACGTCTATTAACGGGAAACCCCCTCGACAAAGACCTCAGTATCGACGGTGGCTACTACATTAGCTAACCATCCAGAGGAACTGGGTGAAAATGCAGGTGGTGGAATGAGTCTTGTGCTGTAGTATCCCGATCCTTGTTTGGGGCGCTATGTGGATAGCGTTTCAGGTTGGGTAAGCCATGGGTCGGATGGGTTTAATTGTATTACCTCTTGGTGACTTTTGTTAAAAGTGGGTCAATACCGGTGGCAGATTTTTCTACACCCATTCTTTATCCATTATCTGGAAATCTTACCTGAAACAAATAGATCTGTCGATGAATAAGTCAAATGTAACAAATAGAACAGCTGTCGATGTTTTCCCTGAAAACTGCCGCTAGTACAATATTATGGACGACAAATAATGCTCATCAATACTAAAAATTGAGCCGATTGCTTGCGGATCTTATACATTTAAGCTGTTTTATTGACCTCAAGTGGGCATTGGAAGAATAATTTCCACTCGTGCGGATTTTTTACTCTGACTTTTTCACTGATAACTATTTCGAAAGGGACGAAAACATGATTCGCACTTTGAGTGTTTATTTCTATTCTAGTATTTTTCTCCAGGTCGCTGGAGCCATTTAATCTTTCCGCTGTCTATTCTTCTCCTCTTCTCCCTCTTTCCTCCCCCACCTTTTCCCACGTTCTCTTTCCTATGGAATTAACGCTACCTACTCCAATCTTCCCAAAATTCTCTCCCTGAACCTTGCTTCCCTCCGAGCACCCAATCCCCAAGACATCACCGCTTGATAGGGAATGCAAATCCCTTCAAAAGCCTTGATTATTATTGCAAAATAGTCCACCGATTTGGGGTAGGAGATTTTAGATGAGCCCTGAAAGCTGTTAAAACAACATTTGTGTCCTTTCAAAAGCTTAGCGCCTCTAAAGCGCCGGAAGACCTAAATTCTTTCCTATTGACGCCATGTTGGCCGCCTTCCTCCTTTCGTGCTGTTTAAATGACAAAGATATACTTATATCCACTTTATGGGCTTAACCAACGCTCTATGTGTTACTCATTCGATTGAACCGTTACCTCTTTCTCTTCCCTCCCTCTCCGCATGTAGCCTCACTTAGATTTTAGCAAGCAGCATATTTTCCTGTCCGACCATATTTAATCCTTCCTCATCTCCCTCTTATTTCATCTTATTGTGCTCAAATGTATGTCAAGATATTCATAAAAAAGAGTATTCGGGATAATACGGCAAAACCTGGGTGCGCTCCATACAAATATGTTAATTAATCTATCTTTGTCTTTATTTTGTCAACTTGAAGTTCTCCTTCTAGAAGATCCTAAAATAATGACCTCTTCCCTTTGTATCCATATTCTTTTTATTGCAATTCTCCTCATATTGCCAATTTTATTCCAAGCTCCTGCCTACAAATATTAAATACCTTATGTACCACAGTTTATACGCTTCTAATTTGATACTGAACTTGACCTCCCAAAACTTGGCTATCTCTTACTAATGTATCTCACTGATTTACAATGTAATTTGTATGCTGTGAGGCGCTAAATGGCCTCATGTGTTTCTAGTCAATGAAAGCTAAAACCACTGTAGCTTGTCAGTTAACTTATTATTCCGCCATTATTCATGATTGCCCCCTATTCTTTCCATTCCTCTTTTGCTTTTGCAGTTTAGGCTTCCAAACCTTACCTTTGTGGTTAAAACTTCAAACATAGATAATAATGGAAAACTCGGTCTCATTGCCCATCTCAAATTTCCAACCGTTGCCTTTAGTTGTGCAATCTGGGTCTTGCACTACATGACTTTGGTATAACCTTCAATCAGTTCATATATTTTTCAGTGCATCTTAAAAATCTTCAATATCTAATTTACTCTTTTCTTGTTGCTTGCCTTATATTATTTAAATGCCAAACATTTCATTCCCGTTGCTACGAATGACGATAAAAAATTGAATTAATATCGATAGATGTGGTGGATCATTATGAAAAATTGAAGGTATACGTTCATCCATTTCAAATGTATTAAATTACTTGCTTCCTCATTGTAGGAGTGGTGAGGTGATTACTTCCTTGTGAGATATTCAAACGCTCCGCCTGCATTCTATGATTTCCGTCTTTTGGGTTAAATAGTCAGGGCCGAGCGCCAACAGTGAAGTACTCAATGTAATCCGAAATAAAAATATATTAACGCTCACATAAGTCTTAATTTATATAAATAGAAGAGTAGACATTTTATAATACATTTTATAACTAATTGAAGCATAGATTTCTCAATACTTTGTTTAAAAATTTAGTGTTGCATTCATCTTTACAATATTCCTTCCCCTTACTTACCAACTGCTAGAATCTAACCGTGATTATTTAGAGTTAATGCTCTGTTTTCTGCTTATATATATATATATATATATATATATATATATATATATATATATATATGTATATATATATGTATATATATATATATATATATATATATATATATGTATATATATGTATATATATATGTATATATATATACACATGTATATATATATGTATATATATATACACATGTATATATATGTATATATATATATATATATATATATATATATATATATATGTATATATATATATATATATACACATGCATATATATACATGTATATATATATACATGTATATATAAATATGGATATATATTGTTTTAATTATGTTTTACTGATTAATAAAGGGATTTAACTCGTGATTTTTAATTTTGATCTAAAATAAACGAAGATTAGATTTTACCTGCTAAGATCTTCTTTAAGTATGTGCGAATCCTCGTATTTTAAAAGTTTCCCCTGCAGTATACATTTCAGGAAGCATGCATGTACATTTATTTATGCGTAATTAAATATATCGAATGAAAATGATGCACTAGACGCTGAGAAACTAACTATAGAATAATGAGTCAAAATATAAATGTAATTGACGAAATGCTTAATTTGCTCATGATCTAGTTGGAAATGGTCAAAATGTTCTTTGTTTTATACTTCTTTATTGATAGACAAAAAGTTCTTGAAAACACCATCTCAGAACTCTCGTTTCCTCTGGATTATATGATTCTATCCGTGCCATCATCTTTCCTTGTGCCGCAAGGTCTCTGCTGAGCTGACCTTCGGGACGACCATTGGGGTTGCAATTTGAGCGAAATGTCGTAACGTTCTGAGAGAGACCGTACTCCTACTCCCAACCGTGATGAATAAGTAAGTGACAGGGCGAAGGGAAGGTTCTCGTACAGGTGAAAGGGCATCGAATGGCTTAGACAATCTTGTGAGATTTTTCTTCGGGGTTTATGCCAGTTGGATCTTCAAGAAAAATCGCATCCTTTCTTATAAGATAGAAGCTATTTTTTAACGGAAAAAAATTTGCCCATAGTATCACCTGAGAATCCGGTTGCTCCTGCTCTCTCGAAGAATATTGGTGGAACGAAAGCGGGTAAGGGGGTACCACTCGAAACCTTTTTATGTTCCTACGTCCATTTGAAAAGCAAGGGGGAGCAGATGTGACTTTTCTAGAATGTACCCAGGTAGAATGGATGGAAGGATGTGAGAGGAATTCTCATGACATCCATAACTTTGGAAACCATACCCCCTTTGTGCCCACCTTGGTAACACAAAAGATATAAATAAATGAAACATTTCCTTATCGTATCACATTATCAGGGCAAAACCAGATATGATAATATTTTCTTTATGAAACGGTTGGAGTACCTTCGTATTAAGTTTTCTCGTTAAGTTATAGTTTTGTAATGCTCTTCTCCAGATATCAAAGTACAAACTTGTATTATTTCATGTGAAAAAATATTATCACTTTGGGAAAGCGAGAAATTGAAAATTATCAAGCAGTAAGACAATGCAAGCGGATGTCTTTTTAATTTATAGGTTAACAATTCGTCAAATAAAAAACGTATTCCACATAGATGGTAAAAACGCTCTAAGAGTAATTCTCGATCCCATCGCAGAAGCTGAAGATATTGATTTAATATAGTACACCCGTTTGTTTCGGGGTTAAATATTATTTAAATCCAGGTAATTTTTAGCCTTAAGTTTTGGAGTAATTCCGTAGTCAATTTATGTTCATTTCACTTCTAAGAAAACCCTATTACTTCATTATTGAAAATTCGGTTGTGATGCGCAAAGGGGTACTCTTTACTTTTTCACTGTACTTTGTACAGGTACTCAATTTTTTTACTATATAGAGTAAAAAAACAGAGTGCCTGTAAAATATATTCTGTTCAGTGTTTTCAATATTTTGTTGCAAATGCACTATCATCACAAATTATTTAAATGTATTCTCTCGACTGCTCCCACATCTCTCTTCCTCATCTTCTCTCTACATGTCACTATGAGACTCTATGCCTTTGACCTTCACATTTTCTCCCTAATTGCACGCGTTTGTGATTATTAAGTCACCAAAATTCATTTTCAGATGCTCAATTAGTGGTGCTAGTTTTTTTAGTTTTAAACTGACTGCTCAGAAATTAGCTCTCAAAAAATGGTATTATTCCTCGAAAATATTTTCCATTCTATGGAATCTTTTTATCAGATCTTGAATCATTGCAATCAGACAATGATTGTACGATGTTATCTATTTCAAAAATCTAATATTTTTGCCATGGCAGTTTAAGTATTTCCATATTAATGAGCGCACACTTATTTTGCAATTATCTTCTGATAAATTGTTTAAAGACAACGAAATAAAAGCAAAATTATTTAGTATTTGAGTATTTATAAAACGGTTTATATCATGTTTTTGATTATATATTTTTAAATATTGATCTCTAGCGCCTTATGCAATCGTTTTTAAACTTACATGTCACTACCAATGTTTTTTTTTCCAAAAGAGTTTTTCCGAAAAATAAATTGAATTTATTGATTCCGCAACAAAACTTTTATTTTCGAGGTTTTATTCTCAAACCTTCTTTATCGTCCATTCTCATGGTGTATTATACGGAGAAATGCATTTCTTCCAGACCTCACTTGCGGCAGAAATACAGCAATACCTCCCAAATTCTTCTGTAACTCCCCTGTTACCCTCTCTTCCTTCCCTCTCTCATTGAGAACTTATTTTTAAACAAAAAAGATCTATTCCCTCCGATTTGCATCCCAAGATAATCCCCGTACTACAGGGATCCCTGTATTCCCTCGTGCATCTCCTCTCCAATTTTTACAACCGCCTTGGCTCTAAGAAGTGGCTCTGGCCTTACTGCTTGATTCTGTGAACTATTTTCGTTATACTTTATTCTTAAAGGTTAAAAATAGAATATTGCTGTCGGCTTAAGTATGAATAAATGCTACACTACAGGCATCGTAGATCACGATGGATGTTAATTATGATCGCCATGGTGTAACTTGACTTCTGCTCCGCTCGTGGTATATTCAAGTATATTGTATCTTATTGTCGTCATTGTTGTATCGTTGTATTGTCTCTTCGAAAGAAATCGGCATTTAATTATTGTGAGTATAAACTCTCGCATAATATTTTATTCCCAAATGAGCACATATCACAGAATCACCGGTAAATTTATCTAATTTTAAAATTTTTACTATATGTTTACTATGAAAATTTTAATGCGAAAAATATGCTACGAAAATAATTTAAAAGTTCAGTTCTTCAAAAAACATCTTTAAAATCAGCTATTATTACAATAATTTGATCAGTAAAGATCAATTTATATAGCTACTAGGTTTTTGTAATACCTGGAAATTATATATGTTTACTTTTTTTAGTGAATGCTAACCGATGTTAAAAAAACGTTCCAATTTAACTTTGAGGGAGAATTTGTAAAGGTAGTTTACAAAGTTTTTATTTGAGGTATCCCAGTCAGTAAAATGCACATGAAAAGGTGGTATACTATATTCAAAATTTCGGGACTAAATCACCCCTGGAATTGTTGACTACTAAAGGGAATTCCTTATCGTAATAGCCACGTCTGCTGCTTTCTTCAATTCAACGTACAAATTCAAGTCCTGTTGCCCCATCTTTTTGAAGAATATTTTGTCGTCCACCTGCTTCCTTTTCTTCCACTATTCTTTCAAATATGTTCTTCAAGACCTGATAAAACTATAATTTATGTCCGATTCGTTTTGTTTTGTCTTTTCCCTACTGCTTCTTAAGTTCAAAATGTATTCTATTTTCATCTCTTCTTTTGCAACGTTTTCCTTACTTTTTATATAGATTCAGCTTTTTTTCATCAGTTTCCTCCAGATCTAAATATCCATTGCCAAATGTTTGATTCTTTCTTCTTTTTTGATGGGGCATGTCTCGCTTTCATGAAATAATCTACTCCAAACGATAGCTTGGGGGAACTTTTTCCTGGCCTTCATAATTATGTGATTGGTATAGCTTAAGTTCTTTTTATTTTTAAAACCTTGTTTCGCTCAAAATAGGGCCACTTTAAAGATACAGTTAATCCCCGCTGGCTACTCGCCGATTGGCAAATTCACAGAAGCCTCATCGACGCCGCCGACGCTGATGGTCTTCCTCCGACGGTGCATCTTCAACTGTAATCACTCCCTCTCCGGCTTTCGTGCCGTATCCCTCCCATATTGACTTGGTATCAACTTCCTAGTCTCCCACTAACTCCTACACACCCACAAGTTTTCTCTGTCTTTCTCCAACACCATTGTCTCACTCGTCCTGTACCATCTATTCGGGAGTCCTTTGACCAACGGTCGTAAAAAAAACCAGGGGACACGTGTATGCAGTGACGAGAGCCAGAAAGGAACGTGCACAGCGGGGATAAAATCCGAGTTTATGACCTTGCGACGCATGTTGTGTTCCAACAATGCTCCCCTTGAAATGCGGGGGGGGCTTTGAGAACCAGTGGTTGGGTGAATGAGATAACGGGAGGCTCCATGCAGGAAGGATCTGCTCAAAATCTGCAGTGTCATCCTACAGCAAAAAGCGCGAATGAAATCGCAGAGTAGTTTATGAAACTTCGAAGCAAAGTCCATTCACCCGCACGAAAATGTCTTTTGAAGATATAATGACCCTTCCTCTCAAAGTTTGACCTAATTTACGGAAGAACAAAGATTTCAGTGAGATCCTAGCTAAATAACTACTTCGTTCGGAAAAAGTATGAGCGTGACCTGTTTGAAGTACACTGTAGCGGCAGCTTTGACCAATAGCGGCGAGAACTCTGCATTATGTCTCCTTGAATCTCTCCTTAAGAACGGATTTTTTCAACTCTTCACTCCGAACATGCTCCGAACAATCTTCATTAATTTCTCAGAAATTATATGGTGCAAATGATATATACAGTAGAAATCACCGATGATTGTACGGTGGTGAGGAGATGATATCCAAATAATGTAATATGGAAATTATTTGCGTAGTGAGGATAAAAATGATAATTTTCCGAGTGTTTCTGCTCCCCAGTGGGTTAAATCAGAGAGACAGCATCCTTAAGTCTAAATGGAATCACCACTGTCACTGCAATATAAAACTTAAAATTGTGATATTAATATTCTTATGAAATTTTTTTACGGCCGGTGGCTCCGTAGAATTCTCAATCTCGAACCATTTTGACGTCGTTATTGTCGACTCCTTTAATCAAGTCCTTCTGAAAATCTTGCTCGAAATGTCCCCTCGTTTGTATTCGACCCCGAACATGGGTTTCTTAATCCGAAGACCTTTATACCCTGCCCTTTGCCTCCAGTTCTACCAGCTCTTCCCACCTCGATCCCTCCTCCCACTAAGAGACCTTCCTTGAACCTCTGTTCTTCTACCTCTCCGACCACAACTGTCGGACCCTCCCCCAGTGTCTCCCGCAAGGTCTCCTGTCGTTTTCATCCCCTCCACCGACCACCCACCCGCAATGCTAAGATCCGGCTGAATCTCTGCCTTTGATACGACGTCTTCTGAGTTTCATTTCTGAGTAGTCCGCGCCCTCCCTCAGCGACACGCGACCCCGTCTTCCGCCTTGTCACGGTCTTTTTAAGAGGCCCCTAGAGGGATTGTTCTGTGACAGGACGTTTTCAAAACAAAAACGTGGGCACGTGCGATGGAGGAGAAACAAAGTAGAGCGGAAAATTGCTGGATATAGGAAGATCACGATTTACGAGGTGTCTTTGACGATTGTTTATCCAGAGGTCGAGGATAAAGAAGGGAATGAGTGCGGTTCGTCTCGGCTTAATCTCCCTTTTTGTGGTGCTCGCCGGTGAATAATTACAAAAAAATTCTGCGCACCGATAAAATCAGCCATCATTCTAGTTTTCTATTGCTATTTATTGATTAAACTTTAGCGGAGTGGAAAAATTTGAATTAAATATACAATTACGGAAGAGGCTGTGCTGAAACAAATCGCGGAAAGGAGGAGGTTAGTTGAGTAATGACATGGAAAGAAGAATCAAACAAATGTCGTTAGGGGTTGTATTATGGGAACATACCATGGTGATATAATTACATGGCAACATATATTTCGTTATGTTCACTTATATTTTATTTGGTACAACGCGTTTTAAACGCTAAGTTCCATCAGGTACATGTAATAAATCTCAATCGTTACGACTTAACTGCTGATTCTGAAACGGCATTGAAACTTTCACAATAATAAAATGTGGAAAGCAAGAAACTTAATTTATTTCATTATTTTATGATAAGCACAAAAAAGAACAAATATAGGTGGTTAAAACTACTTGATTGGCAATAGTGTGCGTCATAAATATGAGAGAATAAACGATCTAGAGGAAGAAATCGATTCCTGGCGGTTTCCCGTCACTTAAATCCTTTTAAATAAGATAACACTAGTAAATAAGATAATGCGTACGAGTATAAACGGTCTGTGGTTGAAACAGAATATATGCTACCATTCATTTTCGAAATCGATTGTTTAATTAAGAAAGATTAGTTATCCGATCAAAATATGAAAGATATCATCAAGGGGATCGGGCTGGTGGGGTGACTAACGTAATGGCTTTCCACCGAGAGAACCCGGGTGCGAATCTTGGAAACAGTAGATATTTTTCAGTGGCATCCTGATAGCTACTTGAGGTGCTCCGTGGATATCACTCAGAGTGAGTACGCCGTCCGTCGGATGGGGTGTTGAACTCCGGACCCTTTGGCACATTTCGTTAAGAGTAGGCTAATGCCGACGCCAGGTTTCCCTTTACCCTTCCTCCTTTCCCACCAATCCCTAATGATGGCAATGACCTCAGCTGTCGGTCGCCTTCCCTAACACTACCAATACTGATTCATCAATATCACTATTAATGAATCCTAATTTTGACGCAACTCTATCTTAAATTAAGTAACCTCTTAAAATCTATATATTTCTTCTCTCTGACGTTTTTCCGTCTTTTTTCTCATAATCTCGACCACTTAACTTCCTTCTTCATTCTTTTCAACTGCTATTCTCTCTTCTGTCTTCATCAAGCGTCTCGAATTTTTTCCAATCAGCTCTTTAAGTAATTAAGAGAACTCTCCCATTTATTGTCATGTTGTGAAGTAATGAACAGATGGCTCACATTCTCGAGAAGACGACGCTAATTTGTTTCCTCTCAGCCTTTAGAGATTAACAGACTTTGATTTTCCAATCATCAAATGTATATAGGAAATTAAATTTCGTAAAGAAAATTGATTTAGCTTTATATCCCAAAGATTGAGATTCATATGCGGAGGTCTGTATTGAATAACACCCATAAAACAGTTGTAGGGTTCAAAAGGGTGTGATGAAGTGAAATTGTAAACCAGGCAATAAAATTATTTTTTTTTCATGAAATAGGCATTATCCAGTTATTGAGTATTGATATAGCTAATGTTGGTGTTTAATGAGAAGAAGTTCCAATCTCCTTAGTGTAACGTAAGGAAGGATGCTTCCATTACTTATCCCGCACTTTGACTCTTCACAGTAGCTTTTGTGCATTATCCAAACTCCTTAAGAGCATACGCTCAACTTTACACCTTTACTAATGTCGCATCCCTTCATCACCACTTAGCATCATCTTCCCGTCGCCCATCATATCAAATTCCTTGCAATTTTATGCCTTCCCTTGTGGTTTATCCCATTTCATTATTCTTCACCATTAAATGTTTTCAGAAGGAAATTTTTAAACATAATGCCCTACTTTGTCCTATTCCACCCATCATTGCGCTTTATTACCTGAACCTCAATAGTTTTCAATTATTATTATATTTCAATGTCACTCTCAATTCCATGAGTAGGTCATATGTTTTAGGTTTTGGATGTAAATGTTTTTATAGACACTAATTAAATGGAGTTTTTAACAGTGCCGTAATCTAAATTTGTTTTACAGATGTATTCAGTAAATGCATTTGGTGGTTATGCCAGTAGTCATTGTAAAAAAGCAGTGCAAGGGCTTTTTCATTTGTAATACAAGCCTTTTTCCCTTATCATTCCCTCTTAAGCTAAGTGTACGTACGAAAGTCTCGAAGTCACATCAGATGTTTACTACATGGGTTATATAACAGTGGAATAATCTGTCTTTTCCTTCAAAGATCAAGAAGAACGAACTGTGGAAATATATTAACGTAGTAATTTATTTCCAGAGTGACATCCTTAATTACGAGGGCAATTTTGCTGAATTAATAGTAGAATCCATTCATTGATCATCCGCAATAGCGAGAACCAGAACATGTTTCATTGACTAGATAATGCTCTTTCATGAACCTAATATTGCGTTTCTCAATAATGAATGGCGGATCTAATGGCTCGAATGCTATTCTCTCTGCTTTCTTGGAGTGGAAAATGGATGGAAAGCAGTTGATAAGAGCAAGCTAGGAGTGAGTCCACAAGATGAATGGATATACGGACTATGAAAAGAGGACAGAGGAAGAAAAACGGACCAATCATTTCAATTAATTCTA
Source organism: Hetaerina americana (assembly GCF_022747635.1). Lineage (NCBI taxonomy): Eukaryota > Metazoa > Arthropoda > Insecta > Odonata > Calopterygidae > Hetaerina > Hetaerina americana. The sequence continues at coordinate 78,300,806 of NW_027286985.1, forward strand.
AGTAAAGAATGCACTCTCTATACTTTTTATCTAACTATTCGAGATGAAAAAATATTGAAAATTGATCAAGTGAATAATACTTTTTGATCTTGATCTAATATTTTCTAATTAGTCAATTACTGAAGAATTCTTAAAAAACATTTTCATATTTCCAAATATATTAATCATCTTAATAAGGTGTTGTATCACTGTTGAATATAAAGGCCAAATATGTAACAAAAATCATAGATATTCACGATCAATGATTTCTTAAAATTATATATTTTCACGTGACTATAATCGGAAATAGAAATGAAATTACTATTTCTATTGGTATAAACTGATCAAAAATATGAATGCGACTATAAGAAAGAATGGAAAGGTTTGTTCACAGGCTTCTTTGATTAGGCTAGTGTAAAATTTAACTATATTTTAATCGCTATTTACCATATTCTTCTGATATTTTTATTTTTTATTTCATGTATTATGTCAATTTAATTTGGCAATAGGCTAGTTGGTAAGGTACAGCTACAGCTTCAACCCAATGAGTATTTAAAAATTACAGTTAAAACAAAAACAAATAAATTATTAAGGGCATCGCAAATAAAATATGTTTGCATTAAATAGGAAAAGCAAATTAATTCTTAAATTTTATATCCATTTCTTTTCATAATCTTGATTTCGGAATATTGAAAGGTTTTGTAAAATATGATTACTAATAAAAAATATGCTTTCAGGAAGCGTATTGTTCGAATTTAGTCCAGTTTCTAGTATATATATATATATATATATATATATATATATATATATATATATATATATATATATATATATATATATTTATTTATTTATTTATTTTTTAAGTATTTACGGACTAACTCGTGGGTCATTGTCTTATTTGCTTCAAAATACTCCATCCAAGTTTACTACCATCTTTTTTGAACCCATTGCAAATGACTCATCTATTTACACAGCCTAAACACAATAATTAATCACCCTTCATTTCTTTTGAAACGGCATCATTTTTAAATACAGTCAAAAAACATTTTTATCGCTTTGTAACAATTAACATCACTTTTTCTGCTTCCATCTCGAGTTTGTTTATATTTCACTGCTATAGTTCAGGCTCACTGTATTGCAATGTAGTTAGAGCAGTGGGAAATTCAAGTTGGAATAGCAGATTCATTGAGTGAATAAGTCGGTAATGGCAGTCATTGGTTTTCTTGTAAGTTAAAATAGTTTTTCGAAAAACCGAAATTAGTTCTGCTCTCATCGATGACCCCAGCTACGTTGTAGTTACGTTTCAGCCATTTTTTATCACACGCTGGCTTTAGTGCCATGAAAACTCCACCATATCAGTGGGTGATGTTTTACAATGGTATTTTTTCACATATCTTGATAGTATTCTTTTCATGATGAACTAATAGTCTCAAGTACTTGAATTTCGGGAAGGTTTATTTTCTCTCAACCCTGCTCTTTATCTTCGCATCTTGCTTCGAACCGATATGGGTACTAGAAAAAGGACTGTCACCTTTCACATGTGCTAACCAATCGGCGGCCATGCTCTATAGTCCTCGTTGGTGTGCAGTTATTTCCGTTGAAATGGCTGTGCCCTTTACGGATCCTTAGTAATTTATTCACACATAAGCTTTTCAAGAGCTTTAGTCCATGATGCACCGTACAATATGGGGAGAATACGACGGTCTCCAGGTGAACATTTAACTTTAACTCAATCACGCCAGATTACGTGGGCCTTCGGGCTATTTTCTTCCTCCCACACTTCATCCCCCACCAACCCTCACTCTTTAATCTCCATCTCCATCCCGCCAAAATCCCTTTCTCCTTGTCTCTAAATCTCCTCTCTCCCTTCGTCCCACCATTTACTGCCTCCCACAAACCGTCCCATGCATCTTTGTAAAAAATTCTTACCACCTCCTACCATATCTGGCATTTCCCTCGCGACCCCTAACTACAGCTTCTCATCAGCTCCATCCATCATTCCCTCTTCCTTCATCTGCGTCATTTCTACCCAAGAGCATTGCCACCTCCGCTCCAATTCCGCCTAATAAATCAGCAAATGAATAAACAAACGCACGGGAGCAATAAATCCTTCTCGAGGTGATATGAATGGTATCCGTTAGAATTTTTGGCCCCGAGGTGCCCGTGGAAGTTAAAAATGGTCCAGGAGTCGTTATGCGAGAATGCGATAGGAACCTGAAAAAAACGTATGGGGTCGTCATATGTACACTCATTGCTTTAATTCATCGCTGTGAAACGAGGCCAGGCCTAATCGCGTAGCGAAAGTAGAACGGATTGAAGACAGACATTTTGAACGTGGAGAATTTGCTAAGATAAGTACGTACTCATTATCGTTTATATTCTTGTACCGTAGACATTTTTTCCGCATTTTTCCGAAGTTAAGTGTTTCCATTCTTGATCATAGCCTTCATTTATTTTTTAAATTACAAACTTATTTTGCGGTTAATTAGTCTACTGGGTTTGATCTGGAGGGTAAAAAAATTTGCTGATATTCCAATGGTCGCATTTCTTGGATTGAACCTTATGGAAAACCTGATGATAATGGAAGGAAGGCGTACAGTAGTGTCCGAGAAAAAATAATACCTAAAAATAGGATATATGGCATTTTGTTACCCTCGTCCCAATTTAGATTTATTTCCATAGGTAGGTATTTCGTAGCTTAACCTGCCATTGCGTAATGCCCTCATTGTTTTCTGGTCCCAGATGGAAATCTTCCTCGTCTACTCAGCCGTCGATACAAGTCTCGCCTCGAGCATGGTGGTATCTTGATTTCCCTAGCGAAATGTGAGGAAGTGCGGATTGTTAATTAGTGTTTCAAGTGATGTTTAAGGTAAATGACCAGAGGAAAGCAGGTTCAAATCGCTAAGATACTTCCGGACAACTCACAGTAGAATTTCAAGCGGCGTAATCCATTGCTTTGCGTGAAACCTCATGTGTATAAGGGCAAAAAAATGCACCCCGCCTCTCTCCATGCATACATAAATATGAAAGACTGTGAATTCTTAGGAAAAGAGATATTTAAACCTGTCTTTAAAGGCTTTAATAAAGAGTGGTGTTTTTTCTATCTTAATTTTTTGTTTTTTTTTCTACGTAATAAGCATATCTAAAGATGCAGTGTTTCGTTCTACCCACTGAGCATGTGTTCTCCTTCACGAGATGGCTGAAGAATTCATTTTATTTGTCTTCCTTAGCTATAAATGTTTCGCTGAGATGATATTTGCTTATATTCAACCTTATTTAAAAATTTGAAAGTAATATATGGCACCTTGATATCATCTTTGAAGTGATGTGGAAACTTTGAGTCCGACTGCTATTTGTGAAATTTTCTTTACCATCACTACTAACAGAAGGGATTTATATTTCAGTGAGCCGGTGGACAAATCAACATAGGACAAACTAAACGGTCAATTAATATTAGGATGAGTGACAGTGAAAGAGTCAGCCGTCGCAGATCAGCTCATCACAGAAATAGCTACTCCTGATGATGATGAAGAAGAAACCCTTCCATGAGACTAATGTTTTGGAAGAAATTGGGATATATTACGTTCATTTGAAATCGGTATCATTATTATTCTTATTTTATTTTCAGCCCTTAGAATGGTTAGCAGTTATCGTATTTCTCCATAGATTTCTATTATCTGAAGGCAATTTTATTGCAGAATAGAATATGTAGCCGAAATTACCTATTACTTGCTTTGTTTAATTTGATCTAGATCTATCTCTTCACTTTTCCCAAGGAATTAGATATCCTCTGTTACAGCTTATAGATAGCGGGAGTACTGTTACATGTGTACATGTATTGAGAGCCAATTGCTAAATGACCAATCAATTTCAATTTGGTGGATCACTACAATTCTGAAAGGAAAAGACATCTAATCATCTACGAGAAATAAATGACTAATTGACATATTTTTGAAAAATGTTTTACATGATCAACAGAGGTCTAAGTATATTTCAGAGAAGCACATATCAGGGTGAAAAAATAAAACGAACTCTTCATTCAGCTTATGACGACGTTCTCATTTAAAATAACAACATTTTAAATTTATTTTAAAAAATCATAATTATTTTTTATTAGTCCACCGCAACGGTAATATTTGGATAGACGCTGATTGAAAATGCCTTAATTTTTTAGCCTTGCCTAACACAACACACCAAGACACAAACAAGTGACAAAAGCTGACACCCCCAAATCACAATAAACTTTTCTTCAATTGCGCATGCATTCTGCCTCTCTTCATTCCGTCCAATATTCTTACCTTTTTTCCTCTCACTTCCTTGCTTGGCTAACGTCCTTTTCTCCACCACAGTCCTCACTATTTCATCACCCATAAAAATTTTCAGCAATCATCTTTCCTTCTTTTCTTAGATTTCTCCCTACAAATCTCTCTCCTCCTCCATACCTGGTATTTATTCCTAGTAAATCCGTCTATTTTACCTTTTCCATCCCTCTCCACACTTAAATCTCAAAAGCATCCTATCTTGATTCATTGGCCAAGTTTCAGTACTTTAAAAAATCCACGGTCCACACCAAATATTGTACTTATCTTTTCCTAACGTCCTTACTCAACATCCCTGCCAACAATACCCTCCTACTTGTGAAATTTTATTTGTCTTACGCCATTTTTCTTCTTATGTCCATTGTACAAGGACCATTTTGGTCCAAAATATTTCAAAATAAGGAAACAGATCTACTCATTCTAATTTTTTCCCCTCGAATATCAAGCGTAGAACTTAACTATCCTTTTTCTTTTTTAAATTTATTCTCATCCTGTTAGTACACTGAAAAGTAGGCGTCATAATGCACACCCCTGTCTTACTCCTCTTTCTGACACTACCCATTTATCACCCGCACATGAAACCAACCCGCATTTTGCACTCATTCCGCAAAGCACTCTAGCTCTAATTACATGTAGAGTAAAATTTTGATGTGGATTAGATGTAGGAATCGCTCGGCACTCGGATTTCACACGACTTGAGAAATAATATGGTCTCGCCCTACCAATTTAATCGCAGGCGGGATGACAAATACAATAATAGAAGTTTTTACATGGTTTCATAAATATATAAGAAGTATATCATAATGATAGCGTATGTTTTACGGGACGACCAAGGAATTCTCACTACGGGATAGGACACATTTGGGCATGGTGGAATAGGCTCTTATGCTTTTTACCGACTGCCCTGTCTCTGTCTGTATTTCGGTCTGTACATACCTAAATGGCCCTTGCCAGGAAAGGGGTTCTCCGCACCTGATGTAGATAAATCTTTGACCTCTGAATCCTAGTGGGTTTGAATGGAAATGGTCTGTACGCTCAGCTTACAAAATCAGACTCCTGCGATTAGTTGACTTCGTTGACTTGAAGGAGAGCTTGAAACCCTCGATTTCACTCGAAAAATGGAACGCACTGCAGTGAACCGAAGTGCTTGAGGTGTCTTTCATTAGCCTTTACCCCGTCGGTAACCTGCCACGCACATCTCCCGGTCAAATGTTGCGAAACCCCTGACGAGAAGTCAAAAGCAAGGACCAACGAGTTGTTAGCTTCGAGACTTTCCTTCCCCAAGGCCCAACGAAAATGAAGCATCCTTTGATGAAGCTTCTCGTTTTACTCTCCTTTTTTTCACAAGCCCCTCTCTCTGTCCCGTCTCCAGCTCCCGTCTCGACGTCGCCCGACACCCATTCAAGACGCTCCCCCGTCTCTTATCACGCCCGAGAGGTGCTCCTTAAACCCCCCCCCTTTCTCCACCCTCCTTCCCTTCCTCGTACCTCCCTCTATACCTTCTCGTCCCTCCCTCCTCAACTCAATCTCCTCTTCACCCGACACTGCTGACGTCATCGCATGACGCACGGTGGGAGGGGAGCTCCTTCGCTCACGTACGTACTCGCGAGTTCCCGCGACGATCGCCTACCACCTTCCTCCCCAACATCCAATGTCCTCTCCGGTTCCACCTTACCCTTCTCCCGATCTCCAATACCCATTCAGGAAGGTAATCTGCCCCTCCACTCCGAATCGAGCCAGCTGGCACGATACTGCATTTAAACACTCGTCCTCAAGGTCACCTTTCTACTGGAGCTGGGTTGATAGTAAGTTTTTAAGGTTGCTGTGCTCATGACCTCAACAAACCCATCAATAATGATGAATGTACGTATATCATTCTGCCTGAGACAATAACCCTAAATATTCTTACCCTCCAACACGCAACTCCCGCATGCAACCATTTCAAACAGACATTCTCCTATCTCAATACTAGAAATTGCAGAGGTAGAGAATTTTTAAAAGACGATACTTTTGTTCCTACAAACACTCCAATTTATCGTAGAAACCCATTTCCGAGCCACCCCCTGGTCTATATCTCATATCCTCTCCCTCTACGCAGCGACTGGTTCACCTAGAGAACTCGCGACCCCTCTCTCCTTTTACTGTACCTCCTCTATCTCAGTGTCATCGCCACTCCCTCCACTTCGTGCCCTCTTTGTCTTCTCCGGAGCTTCATCTCTTCTAATGGGGTCGGACAGACGGGTAGACAGAGTTGAGGCTTGGCTCTAGGAACGCAATGCTTTATTTGCTCATGATGAGACTACAAAACTGTTGGAACGGAATGGGAATTCTTAGGATAGAGAAATAATATATGAATATATATTTTATCTCAAGGATGTAGGATAAGGAATGGGAGCACATAGAAGGATAAATAATGTGAGGTGCACGGTAGGGGGTATGAAGTGGGTATTAAACATCTAAACATACAAACATCTACAGGTACACACACACACATACACATACACACACACACACACACACACACACACACACACACACACACACATATATATATATATATATATATATATATATATATATATATATATATATACAGGCGTATATAATTCGTTGAATTCGCATATTTGCATTCAAGAATTTATTACTGTTGCCAGCGGGGGGGGGGAACCGTCCCCCCTACCCTGATGTGTGAATTTTCACACGCCGTATAGGGCTTATTACTGGGTGATCTCTACGATCACCTATTAAACCGACCTTCGGGTTGATTACTGTGTTTATGGTTTTTTTTATAATATTTAAGTGTGGGCATGATGATGAAAATATCATAATTTTGAGTTCCATGTTCTACACCAAAGCCAAAGATTTACACCAATAATTCTTCCGTTAAAATAAATGAATAATATCCACATTTTTGGTAAATGTTTCGATACACCACGCATGTCATTTAACCACTGACAGCCAAGGACGGAGAAATGTGAACCACGTGGGGTGAAGTTGTGCGCATTTGACTGGACGAAGGGGAACGGTAGATGTTAAATGATGAGAGCATTCGGATACGTCTCCGGTCACACAAACGGTCGGGAATGGACGGGACAGGATGCGGGATTGCGGGATGTGCTTGGGACTAATAGCTAATAGCATGAGGGTCGTCCATTTATCCCTCAAGGCTGAGATTTTCGGAACCGGACGGTGCCGAAAATAAGTATGGGAAAGAGATAAGGAAAGTTTAATGGGCAGTCGTGGAGACTGTAGAAGGAAAGAAGAATAGGGGACGAGGGAAGAGCGAGATGTTAAATACCCGCTTGAGAGGTTGAGTTCGAGAAAATGTGAAAAGGGAGGAAAATGGGGGCTTGGGAGGGGGATATTAGGGGTGCGTGGAAAGAGTGAACACCTTTAGACACCGCTGTTGGTGTGAGTTCGTTCTGGTGTAATTCAATAGGGGTGAAGGTAATTGAAAACGCCGCCGGAAAAGACAGTTAAAGGGCGAGGAGAGTTCTGGGGTATGATGGGGGCGGAAGTCTTTTGGAGGGGTGGGTTTGCGACTGAGGAGAGAGGGAGGGGTGGAATTGAGTAGCGGAAGCCAGAAAGGTCGCCGCTGTGAGACGGAGCAATAACGGGATGGAGAGAGGGAGGGTCGTGGGACGTTGTGTTGGAGGGGTTTGGAATAGGGTGGTGTCGTGAGGGAATCGAACATTATTTAGGCGAGGGAAGGACCGCAAAAGGAGAGAGTGTGGACGGTCGGAAGTGTGGGGAGGGCAAGGGATTATTAATTCAAGGGGTCGTTAGGGAAAAGAGGATGTGGTGGGGGTGCAGGTGTACTAAAGTTCCCCCACCGACCTTCGTTCCCCGGTCAGCCCCCTTCCAGTCCTCTCTTCGGCGGGGAGGGTTCGCAACGGGAGAATGAGCCCTCTCTCTCCATTTTCTCTCCTCCGAAATCCTGCCTCGGACCTGTGCTGTAGCAATTACGACCACCCCGACTGTCAAGAGCCCTCCTTTATCCCTCCCTCCCCGCTTGCATTTCCCGCCCTCTCATCATCCGCCCTCCATTGAGATGTATGAGTGTGCGGGAGTTGTGTGGCCTTGCGACCTACCAGCCCGAACTACGGAGCGGTGAGAACGTGCGATGGGAAAAAGCGGGTTCAGAGCTGACGGTGCACTGATTAAGAAATTCCATGCGTGACTACTTGTGATGGGCCTAGTTGCTAGTTGACTGGCTGTTTTTCGGTATTGGACGTACGAGGCCATCAGATTCACCGATACTTCTTTTTTACTACCAAGCGTAGATATTCCAATAATCATCTATTGTCTAAATATTTATTTATTTAAACGGTCACTTGTTTTTCTTAAAGGCCACAGAACTCTGTAATTCACCCTGTAATTTTAAATCATTCTCCGCCAAATAATCACATCAAAGACTTTGATGCCCTCATGTTATTACTGCCAACCAAGTACTGAAAAAGTTTAATACGAAGAGGGGTTAATAATGAGTAAATGGTTTACACAGCATAATAGGAGTAGGGGTTTAGGAAGGGGAGAGGAACGCGTGATGCCATTGCAGTAATGAGATTATTAATCGAGAGGAATATAGAACACAACCAGGAGGTATTTGCCTGTTTCGTAGATTTCGAAAAAGCGTTTGATAGAGTGAATTGGGAAAACTAAGGAGTATATTGCAGAAAATAGGAATAGATTGGAGGGAAAGGAGGCTAATCCGCAACCTGTACATGTATCACTGCTCAGGTGCGAGTGGGGAACGGGGAGTCCGGTTGGGAAGTGTTAGGAAGAGGTGTAAGACAGGGTTGCCCATTATCACCGTTGCTGTTCAACCTGTATGTAGAAGAAATGATCAAAGAGGCATGGGAAGAACTGGAGGAAGAAATTAAAGTCGGCGGGAAATTCGTAAAATAAGTTAGGTTTGCTGATGACCAAGCTTTTGTTTGTCAGTCAGCCAATGGGTTGCAAGCATTGCTGAGTGAATTAGAAATTCAGTGCTACAGATATGGGATAAAAATCGATAAAAATAAAACGAAGGTTATGCGATTCTCCAGAAAGAAAAAGGCTAAGCTAAACACTAAAATAGGAGGGCAAAAACTAGAGCAGGTAGAACAGTTTACGTATCTCGGAAGTGTTTTGCACCAACACGGTCGAAGTAGTAGGACGTAAGGAGAAGAATTGCGCTAGGTAAAGAGGCTTTCACAAGGAGGAGGGAGTTGATGACAGGGACGTTGAGTAAGGATATTAAGAAAATTTAATATGGAGCGTAACTACGTACGGCGCGGAAACGTGGTCATTGAAGCAGGAGGATAGACGTAGATTTGAGGCTTCTGAAATGTGGGTGTGGAGAAGAATGGAGAAGGTGAAATGGACAGAGAAGAAAACAAATGAAGAAGTACTTGGTATGGTGGGCGAAGAGAGGGGTTTGTTGGGAGAAATCCTATGGAGGCAGGAAAAGTGGATGAAGGGGGCATTGACCGACAAAGGGATGTTGAAGAGTATGAAACTGGATTTTATATTTATTTAAGGAGTCACAAAATATTTATTTAGTAGCTGTGTTCATCCAAAAACCTACCTTAACCGGTAGTTTACCTAATAATAATAATAGGCGTAGGTACATATGAAAACGCCCGGAGATTCAGGTAATCATATCAATCATACAAATTATTGTCCGGCACAGCTATAGGGACATATAATAAATTAATAATCAATTCGCAGAGTTTTTTTGAGGAGTCAGATTGTAGTTTAGTAGTAATTAATTTTCGCGTCCGTTAAAAAAATTAAGCCGGAAAAAGTTTTGGAAATGTAAAATGAAAGGATTAGCTAGCACGAAAAGAAAGGAGTAGACGTTGGAACAATTGATGAATGAGGATAGTGAGACAGGCAGAGTAAAAGATAGAGGTGTACAAAACAATGAGGGGATATTGAAAGACTCATATGTAGCTAAAGAAACAGTTATTAGGAAATGAACAAGTAAACTATGTGTTAATGATTAGGCGTTCTAGAAAATGGACGAAAGAAGAAAATAGTAGAGCGTTAAAATAGAATCAGGAGAAAGGAAGTACGGATGGTTGAATAACAAACTAATTAGTTGAAACCTATAAGTCGAATTAAGCGGGGTAAAGGATATATTGCAAGAATATGCAGTGTTTACAAACGAATGGCGAAATGAGTACAGTGCGCTGTACAGTACGGGAAGGTGGAAACATTACCATGCAGCAATAAGGAAAAATCCATGCATACTATTAAACATAAGACAAGGAAGTTATAAATTTAAGCAGTAAATATTCAGCAAATATGTAATACTCATGGAATACGGTGAGAATTTATTTGTTTGTTCCGTCGATGTCGAAAAGACGTCTGATAAAGGAAATTGGGTTGAAGTGCAAGTACGTATTGCAGAAAACTGGAGTATGTTGGAGGGATGGGAGACTTATCCGCATGAACATGCTCATATTTAATGACATGGACATGTTTCAGACTTCTCAGGTATGAGTAGCAAATGGAAAGTCCGGATGGGCAGTGTTAGAGAGAGGCGAAAGACAGGTGTGTACTCGTATTTGTTCTTTTTTTTCGCATGTGATAGTCAGCGTACGTATATGCGAAGGAAATGGTCAATGAGGCATGAGGAGAACTGAAGTTAGGATTGAAAGTCGGTGGGGAGTTCATATAATCAGTTAGGCTTGCGGATGATCAAGCTTCAGTTTGTCAGTCAGCCAAGAGGTTGCAAACTCTGCTGAATGTAACGGTAAGTCAGTTGAATAGGCAGGCAGAAATGAATACAGGCCTGGGGCGAGATGTCGTAATTGGAGTAAACTTGAAAAGATTTGAAGTTGAAGATATTAGGAAAAATATTGCATCATTCAATATCCTTTTGTGTCAAAGATACCAAATGAACATGACACATTAAATATTAATGTTACTCTTACTCATTACCTTTTTTGAGGAAAAATGTGGGAAAGGGGACAGAATATAGGACTTATTTAAGGAACTATAGAAAAATGACCAGAAAGTTAAGCAGGGTTATATTTCGTGAGTTATATATTACTTATGATGTGCTGATGCGATAAGGGATACTCATTTATTCGGTTTGATTTTAGACTTTAATCGAGTTCAGCAAAGAGGAAGATCGGGCAAAATACAGGGTCGCACCCAAAAGTGGTAGGACTGATTTTCTCTGGCGCGAACGGAGCAGTGGAGGGGGGTCTGCCTGGCAGGGTAAGGTGGAGGGGGCTCTAAGTAAAAGACCGACACCAACCTCAGTCGTCTACGGGCTGTCCTTGAGTGAGGACACTGTTTTTAGTGAAGCACGTTTTTTGTCCGCGTCGAAAAACAAAATGAATCTTGAAATGTAATGAAATAATTGACTTTGTAATTCCACACACTTTATTTAAAAAAACACACGACCCAGGTTTCGACGTTGAACGTCATCATCAGGTGGTCCTCATAGAAGCACGCTGGCTATATATACCTTCTGATCATAGGAGGGGGGGGTTGGTCAGAGAGGGAGGTCGGAGGGGTAAAAAGGTTACAATGTAGCTGGGAAGAAAAGAGAATTACATTTTTGATTTAGAAGAGTGGTAGGTCTAGGAGTGGGGAGTGGGAGGGATACAAAATTTCGTTGGCAAGATCATCTTTCCAACGGACACATTTCAAAATTTCTAACTGCTCCAAAGCATCGAGCCTTTGACCTTTTTCTTCAAAATGAATAATTTTTGTCACAAAGTCACTTTTGTGATCACTTTCGATGAGGTGTTTTGCAAAGAGGGATGTTATGTTCTTATTTTTTACACATGTTTGGTGTTCTTTAATCCTTTCTTTAAATTTCCGTCCTGTTTGTCCAATATACTTTGTGCTACAATCCGAGCACTTTAACTCATACACTCCACTCCTCTCGTTTTCGGGGACTTTGTCTTTAGTGTGAGAGATCAGGTTCTTAAGGCATGAACGACTGTAAAAGGCACATTTAATTTTTTCTTTAGGTAAACTTTTAATTACTTTTTGAGAAATAGTCCCAAGATATAGTATTCTCCGCCATTTGGCAGTGGGATCTTTTACATGTTCGGGGTTGTAAATGTGGCTTAAGGCTATTTTTGTAAGTTTATTCCGGTAAAGTTTATTTATTAGATCTTCTGAATACCCATTGTTTACTGCTAACGTTTTAATTACATTAAGTTCCTTATTTACATTGAATTTTGACATAGGGATAGCGGTCAAACGGTGGATCATTGCATGAAATGCCGAAAGCTTTTGGGTGAAGCAATGCCTTGAAGAGGAATTAATTAATTGGTCTGTATACATTTCTTTCCTAAAAATGGAATACTGTAACCCATCTTTGTCTTTAGAAATGGATAGGTCGAGGAAATTCAGGGAACCTTTTTCCTCTTTTTCACACGTGAATTGTACATTAGAATTGATAGAATTTAGATGTGCTAGAAACTGATCTAGTTGCCTATCAGAACCTGTCCACACACAGAAGACATCGTCTACATATCTTAACCAACAAAATACATTATTAATGAGAGGGTAGGCTGAGGAGAACAAAACTTTTTCAAAATTGTCCATATACATATCGGCCAGGAGTGGGGACAAGGGCGAGCCCATGGCTAAACCATTGGGTTGTTGGAAATAGGTACCATTAAAAATGAAATAATTTTGGGAAACACACGTCTTAAGTAATGCACAAATTTAAAGAAAGGATTAAAGAACACCAAACATGTGTAAAAAATAAGAACATAACATCCCTCTTTGCAAAACACCTCATCGAAAGTGATCACAAAAGTGACTTTGTGACAAAAATTATTCATTTTGAAGAAAAAGGTCAAAGGCTCGATGCTTTGGAGCAGTTAGAAATTTTGAAATGTGTCCGTTGGAAAGATGATCTTGCCAACGAAATTTTGTATCCCTCCCACTCCCCACTCCTAGACCTACCACTCTTCTAAATCAAAAATGTAATTCTCTTTTCTTCCCAGCTACATTGTAACCTTTTTACCCCTCCGACCTCCCTCTCTGACCAACCCCCCCCTCCTATGATCAGAAGGTATATATAGCCAGCGTGCTTCTATGAGGACCACCTGATGATGACGTTCAACGTCGAAACCTGGGTCGTGTGTTTTTTAAATAAAGTGTGTGGAATTACAAAGTCAATTATTTCATTACATTTCAATATGTTATGCAAATTCCACAAAGTTACGCCTGAGACAACAAAAATGAATCTTAATTTAGAGCAACGTTATTCCGTGAAGTTTTGTGCGAAACTCGGGAAGACGGCAACTGAGACCCTCGATATGATCAAGCAGGCTTATGGAGACACTGCCTTAAGCCTTTCCACAGTATTTGAGTGGCACAAGTTGTTTAAAGAGGGTAGGGAGCTCGTTGAAGATTACCACCGCTCCGGACGGCCGTCGACGGCAAGAACCGACACGAATGTGGACAGAGTGAGGAGACTGCTGAACACAGACCAACGCTTAACCAGTGAAGAAATTGCAGACCAGTTGGGTCTGTCTGCATCCTACGTCCAGCGCATTATTTCACAGGATTTGGCCATGCGCAAGGTGTGCACCAAGATGGTGCCGAAAATTCTGAGTGTCGACCAACAGGCAACGCGTGTGCGCATTTCCGAAGAAGTGTTAACCAATGTGCACCGAGATGAAAATTGTTTGGACAATGTGATAACTGGTGATGAAACATGGGTTTTTCAATATGACCCCGAAACGAAAAGACAATCCGCGGAATGGCAAACTTCCGCGTCCCCACGTCCAAAAAAGGCTCGCATGAGCAAATCAAAAATCAAAACGATGTTGATTGTGTTTCTCGACCGTCATAGAGTGGTTTACAAGGAGTTTGTGCCACCAGGGGAGACTGTGAATGCGTACTTTTACGTGCAGGTGCTCACCCGCCTCCGAGAACGCGTGAAAAGAGTCCGACTGGCCATCGCAAACTGCTGGGTGCTTCATCATGACAACGCGCCGTGCCATGGTGCGCTCGTCGTCAGACAGCTCCTGGCCAAATACGGCGTTGCCACGTTGCCACACCCACCCTTTTTCCCGATCTGGCACCACCGGACTTCTTCTTCTTCCCCTGATGAAAAGACAGCTCAAGGGACGACGTTTTGACTCGATAAAGGCCGTTCAAGAGGCTTCGACGAGGGTCATCAACGGCATCCCCAAAGAAAATTTCCAGCGGGCGTACGGGGAATGGGAGCAACGTTATACTAAGTGTGTAACAGGTCAAGGAGCATACTTTGAAGATTATTAAGTCGATGTAAGTATATTGTCAATAAAATTCTTGTAAAAAAATCACTCTTGCCACTTTTGGGTGCGACCCTGTATGTTAAACTTACTATTATAACATCCCTAGATTAATGGTTAGGAACCATTTACGACTTGAAGTTTGAGTTTCTCACTTAAATTGGAGGTTGATCTTTTTAATAATGTTGTTTACAATTCATAACCTCGTCGTACTACGGTAAAGTAGATCTTGAAAATAAGACTAGAGAGATATAAATTCAAACAGCTGGAATTTTGAATAGTTTTAAAATGTTTTTGTTTCGTGAACATTAAGGGATCAGAATAACTGCCAGGGACTATTTTCAGGCAATTATATTTTCATCTGAGTTGGCGATTCCAGCAGTTATTCTTATTTATCTCACCCTTATTTTATTTTAACCCTTATTAGTAATTCTTACTTCATACATTAGTATTTAAACTTAAATTAGGAGCCAATCTGCTCGTAAAAATTATTTTTACAATTTTGATTATTTAATTTATCCTTATATTTCAGTGTTGCCTATATAATTTCGATGGTCTATACCTGGTGTGCCCTTTTGCACACCCTAATGACTTTTGCGGTACTATGAATATGTAGACGTTTTAGATGAAAATACGTTTGGAAAAATTTACCTGACGGCGACAAATATTCGAGAGCAGAGAGAGAGTCACGTTTTCCCGTTTTCACCTAATTAGCATGCAAAAAGAACGGGTCCCACACGGTGCCCTTGGTTCTTTCTGAATGAAAAGATAACGCTTGTCATCCTTAATTTGGGATGACTACCTTGTTTCTGGGGCGCCTTGACATTTTGATAACAATAAATGCGTATGAATCCGTGACGCAGCCGTGAGCCACCCGACGATCCGCGTTATTATGGCGTTGGAGTTGTGACACTTGTGACTAGCAAACGAGAGGGAGACTCTTAGGGTGAGGATTTACGGCGCAAATTGAAGGTCAAAAAGAGGTCACTTCCTCTCGATGTGGATGTAAGTCGTCGAATACCAACCCGAACGTCGTTCGTTGCTCGTTCCGATCTAAATACCGGGAGGTTTGCGATGTTGAAAACTCAATATCGTACACCATACTACACCCGCCGACTTCGATTCCCGTAGAGGAAACATATGAAATACATGTACGATATTTATGTTATTTATGTTGCTAAAGGTGTCCTTTCCACCATTAATAATTATTAAACAAATAGGCTAGAAGGAAAAGTCATCATCGAAACAAAGTCTCCCAGAGCAATGACTAAAAATAGTGTGTTGAAAAAGTGAAGACAATTCCACAATATGTAGACAAAGTTTAGATGGTTATCATCGCAGCTATGATCCTTATATATACAAATGAATCAACGATTGAATAAGTATCGTGTAGTGAACGACCACAGATTTACTGCTGTAAGGAAAGCAAAATGCAAATTAATCGCTATATTATCTAAATTTAAAGCCGTTTATAGTTTGTGAGATTTATTACTAGATAATATCTTTGATAATTTATGCATCCCCATCTTTTTAATTGTGTCATTAAGAAAGAATTCTCTTATACCCGCACTACTTTACAGACCAGGCGATAGCGTCGAAATAATACATTAAGGCAGAAAGAAAAACGGAGAGACATGATTAAAGTACAACTCCGCCTTTACAGAAGTTTCCCCTCCTTCTTCATAGCCCTTTCAATCACCCGGTTGACAAAGGCCTCAAGGGTCATGCGGTGTGTTTTGAACATACACCATTTAAATCTTTTTTATGTGCGTACTTCCATCACGTTTGCATCTAGATTATGGATGAATAATTTAAAAACAATTAACCCTATATTGCTGATTTGATCCTTTGCTTCCTCAACTAAGGATGGATAAAGTCAACCCGTCGATATTAATGAATGCATGCAATCCGTTCTCCATTATATCCACATTACTTTGTGACTAGAGGGTATGTGAGTAGTATGAAGTAAAAGGCAACGCCGTTTCCTTCTAAAACCTGATATTTGAAGAAAGGCAATGAGCGTATCTTGGCGGCTGTTTTGAGATAGGTAGGAAGAATATTTGAGAATATGGAAAAAGAAAAAAATAATGAAAGTATATTGAATGCATGAAGAAGTACATTGTTGGGAAAAATTCGAAAAAGTCAGGAAACATGTGCGGAGGATATATTATGAGGGAGTGGGAGGGCGTTAAAGGCTGTTATAGAAAAGCAAATGTTAGATAGGCAAACGGTAAATAAGGAATACAAACGAAGGCATTTTGCAAAGGTTTGAAGGAGGGTAAGTAGTACAAAAGTCGGACAGAAATTAGTATGAACAAGGATTTTTTGACGTGTATACGTCTCCAGAGAGAGAGAGGGAATATACGGCGATGCGTATAGTTTTTCAAGGAGAACCCAAAATCTACATGAAATAATATACAATTCATTGAAATACAAGGAGACAAACCCTGAGGTTCTAAATTGGGTGGGCAAAGAGCGAAGCTTCCTGAATTAAACCTGAAAAAGACAAAGATAATGGTTGAAGAAAATATTGAAAGGCAGTTTATATTGAAGGCTGCCATAGAACATTGGGTAAACGAGGTTGAGGAAGGAAGAAAGTAGGCATGAATAACATGAAGGCAGGCGGAAGTCAGTCATAAATGAGCTGTAAGTAATTTAGGCCTAGAAATAGGAAATTTTTATGATACTCAGAAGTAAATGATCGTTAGGGATCAACCAAAACCTGCCTCTAGAATATCATGGAATAAAAACACCTTTCATCACTTTTTGGGATAGTGTATGACGTCACTTGGCCGCTTGACGTTTGTTTGTGACATCGCGAGAAAACCGTGAATCGCACTCGATGCATCGCCGTATCGCCGGTGTGTTCTGGGGTTATTTTGTTCAGTTAAGGGTAGGAGTTACAAAGAGGATGAGCAGAAAAGAAAACCATGAGGGGAAAGAGACGATTATGAAAAGTAAAATGTATATTCAAAATCCACCGAACATTGAATGGGACGATATCGTGGGTTTATTGGATTTACCACATCCAACCCATCTGCCCGCCATTCAAAAGATCAAAGCCCATCGTACCGCCTTTTGTCTCTCCTGGTGCGCAGATATCTCCCAATGAGACGTCACTGCATGCACAATAAAGGATGTGGAGAGGTATAATTGGAAAAGACCCACTGAGAAAGGCAATTCAAGACCTCTCCTCCCCCGTCAAACGAACCCTACATAGATATTCTTTTCCATTTTCTTGGGCGAGACTAATATCCCTGTAAAATTATTTCACAAATGTACTTTTCAGTTCAAAACACAAGGGAATAACATACAGATTTTGGACCCTATCAAAAAGCTTGCTATATTAATGTTTCGGATTCTTTCGAAAAAACGCGAGGTAGTTTTTTGCTTTATTATTACAAAAGATCAATAAAAGATAAAACAAGTTGTATTAAAAATAAGCCAGGAAATTAGGATTCACGTGCATGTAGTTTACTTCGAAAACGAGGGAAGTATTGATTTTCCGCAGTGAAATTATCTTTATAAAAAGTTGAGAAAGCAAGTAAAGTTAAACAGCCAAGCTACGAAAAATCTTAAACATGATTTTGCCCAAGAATTTCAAATAAACTGAATCAATAAGGATTTTTTTGCATTTCAGACCATTTATCAGGCCCTAAGGCAGGCTTTTGATTCTTACTTTGGTATAGTTAATTCATCGTTAGACATTGTCATTAGGAATGGCTCGTAAATGATGTTTAAAATACTCTAAATAATAGCTAAAATCCTACAAGCGGTGATCAATATATTGTCCTATACCCTATTATAAATCACTCAAAATTTCGAGTATATCCTCTGATTTAAATTTAAAGAGTTTTTCGAATTAATATTCATGCCAAATAGTAACTGATTTTGCAATCATAAATAATCGAATAAAACTGGTGAATAATAAAAATTTCCGTTGAGGTGTGGGTCAGAGCTTATAGAAGCTTTTTTTTACCAACAAGAGGAAACTAACTGATCACTTGTTTGGATGCAGTGATTTACTGAAGCATTTGATGAAAGGATCCATCTTAGTAAAAAACTAATAATGGCGAATAAGTAAAAACACGGAAACCCATTACTGGCAAACTTAACGCAAATAAAACTGAATAAATGAAAGGGTTGATAAGGACTGACAAAGATTAAGATGCCCACGCAAACGAATTTCGGACAGTTATTTCTAATGATTATGCTGGTGAAATAATAAAACTTTTTTGGTTTTTGCAAGAGAAACGTTAATTCACCAGTCAACCTTCCTTTACCAAATGAGGTTTATCCACTCCATACGCATATTTCATTATCTGTGCGGCACTTTTTGCTCCATTAAAACAATTATACACCAATCGAGAAGCCTTGTTTTGGTACACTTTTAATTCATGATACAATGCTCCCTGCGACGTATCTCTAGGGCTCTCCACTTATTCAATATACGAACGATAAAAGAGATACCAAATGTTAAATTTCTTTTTCTTAGCAATATATTCTATTTGTGCCAATATTGGAGTGGATTTTTAACAGGATCGTATCATTCTATTTAACAACAATTTTGACGGGGTTTAAAACTGCCAAATTCAATAATTAACTTTAAAATTAATTTAAAATTTAATTATTAATTTTTAAATTACTGTAAAATTATGCATGAAGACTACAATGCTAGTGGCAAGTGATTTTCTATAACATCTGTTTTTGTTTCCTTCCTCGGAGTTAACATGATATTAATGATATCTACTTACCGATTATGTTTAGCGCATATCTATTGCTTCGTCATCGATGTTTAAAAAATTTGAAAAATTATTATTTGGAAAAAATATGTTCAAGCTTATATTTCGCTCTCCTAAATATAAGTTCTGGATATTAAATTCATCGTAAAAAGTCTTTTGAGTTTTCATGTAGAACTTAGCGAGATGAAGAGTTTGAGATTTTGAGCGAAGTATTTTCTCTTTTATTGGTATTTTAATCAAACGTGATGTTATATTTTTTTAAAGAGATTTTCGTTTGGATTTGACATTGCTGCTGATTTGTATTTATCTTGGAAAAGTTATTAGAACTGCCTAAAGTTACATATATTTTCATGGTATTCCCCAGGTTTCCAGTCATAAATATGAACAGGAATATTCTTCTCCTCCCATTTCAAAAATTGCTTAAGTTGTCATTTATATATTAGTATTCAAATAAATATGGTCATTGTCACATAATTGCGGTGGTATGCATTCACCATTAACTTTTGGGGTAATATTTCGTAGGATATTTCTTTAATTAGATGCCACGCTTCTTTTAGGACAATTTGATTAAAGATGCAGGGTTTAACCTTGCACTTTTCATTTTTATCCACGACAAAACATCAAATTAGCTAATCGTCTTTGGCATGGGACAAAATATTTTAGTCGCAGCCTAGAGAGAGAGAGGAAATACTTCCCTTCGTCATCCATCACTGTCATAGCTAACCTATTGGGTTAAATTGCACCTGAGTATGGTTATTACCAAGCTGGGTTAAGTAATGGATGTCATTCCATTTTATGAGCAGGAAATATTTCATCTATTGAATTAGAATGCATGACATTAGGCAATCATGAGCGGACACCGCCGTGCACGTTACTTCGTTTAATTAAGGATTTCAATCTTACATAATCGTTGGCGTAGATCCTGTTGGGCGAGGGTATTTCTCCCACAAATAGAAAGTTCCGGGGAAATATTCCCCTAAATATAAAAAATAATTACTAACTATTATTCTTTATGAACAATTAAAATTCGGAGTTATTTTCTGCTAATATGTTAAAATAATTAATAAAGTAGGTAGTAACTAAAAATTGAATGTAATATATGAGATATATAAATTTGTTCTCCCAAAGTTTCTTGGAAATACTTAAATACAAGTAAAATTAAATGCTTGTCAATCCCTTTAAGGAGTTTTAATGTTAAGTTTAAAAATGAATGTGGACGTGATTGCTGTGCTGTATAATTTCCGATAAGAATATCACCGTGCGATGAGTCCCTGGCATGAGAAGCATCTAAAAACTTATACTACTACTTCTTACTACTGTGCTAGGTCATTTGTTATTGATCGATCGCCAATAAAAATAAACATATGAAATCAACGCATGTAGCAGATACTCGAGTCATTCTTTGCCTGGTAACTATATTGAGTCTTCGAAATCTGCAATTTAAAGAGTATTACGGCACCCTAGAATGAATTACTCAATTAGGAATTGACTGTTATTCATATTATTTTCATTTAAAAACTATCAAGATCCGTAATTATAGGTTCAAAGGCAAAGAAACATTTACAATGATGTCCTGATAGAGATTAAGAATTGGAATTTTAATTTCATGATATACTTGAGGATTGATAATTTCATATTCAAAGTAAGCACCTATATATCAAAAATATTAATAATTTTAACTTGTACGGGACGTCGGTACCCACAATGAGAGCATAGGATATTGCATTCAGTCATTAAGGTACTTTTGTAGAGCAAAGTGAATTAAGCTGAAATACGAATTAAAAGGGAATTACTTATAAGTAGGACAGAATATGGGTTATGTTCCTATAGTTTTGTTCCAGACGTATGAATGAGAATATGACCGTGAAATTGGGAACTGTTTGTATATTAAAAATCTTTTAAACAAAATAAATACTACGTCTTAAGAGGAATTTTTACTACAATCTTCTTCTTTAATTTCTTTCCTTTGAGTCTGCTGTCTTACCTTAGCTGTTTAGAAAAGTCATTCCTTGGCTGAATCTCAAGCAACCACTTACCTTCAAGTGGCATGGAAACAGTATTACCTTTTCTCGAGCGGCCTGCGTTCCGTAGCTGCATATGATCCCGTATATCCACCATCTCTTTCACGTTTGTGAGGCGGAACTTCACTTACGCAACACTTCTAGTGAGTAATTCAATAGTCAGACTTTGGTAACTCTTGTAGCCGTTATTATTAGTTCAAGAGATAGCAAAGTTAGCTCAGCCTTTCTTAACAAGGCCGTCTCTAAACAAGCTAAAGATAGTAACTTTTACATTGCTATTACATGCATGACTTAGCTTCAATTTTAAAGCAATATTAAATAAGTTGTTTTTATCTTTATTCCACCATTTTTAAGGCTCGTGACATTATCATTTACATTTTGAAGAATTAAGGAATAAAATTATGTGAATACATTTAATATTAAAGTAATTAAGTAGTGTGTAAGTTTTTTGAAGGACAAAAGATATTCACAAAGCTTACTTCAGCAGACTTGTTAAAAAAGCTGGTTGATTGGGGAAGATTTATACTCATTCTCAGGCTTGAATGTTATGTGACATGTACAAATCCGCGGGGTCTATTTATTGTTTTTATATTTAGCTAGCTATATGGTTTAAACGTATGAGAGTGCTACCTGTGGAAAAATATAAATTCATTTTTTAAAGAAAATTAAAAATGAAATCGCATAATTTTTTAGCCATAATCTCACAGCTTTGTGCGATTTGAGAATTTTACAGAAAAGGTGAAAATAAATAATGTTGTCTACTTTTATTTCAGCTATAATTAGAATATTTCGGTTACTAACGTTTATTATTTGACTCCTTAAAATATCCCAGGCCACTATTTGACTTCTCTCGCTACGAGGCTCTACCTATATAATTCTTAAAGCTGCTGAAATTATTTTCCATTTAAAATTTGATTCAAAATTGCTGTGAGTTATGAGAAAATATGTTCCATCTGTCTATCCATCGCATAGAAATTATTTTCAATTAAAAATAAGCAGTAATAAGTCTAGTTCAGAATGCAAGGAAGGACAGATGCTCAATTTTTTCTAAATATATTGAATGGAAATTTAAAGATAAAAATATGAACATTCGCGAACTACCGCAATTCCAATTGACATTAGAAAAGGAGACCTAATGAACTTCATTTTTTAGATGACATTTTTATTTAGGCTTAGAACAAATATCCTATCCAGTTTTTCATAGTTTAGTGCGATGCATAATTCTAATAAGCATCTTTGTGAGGAGCCTTTTAATAAATTAGCTACATTATTTCCTTGGGTATTCGATTCGACTTATGACGACCTCGAGTAACCACGGTTATCGTGATTATAAAGAATTATCAATTTCAATAAGCAATAGGTGAGAAGTATGACGATCTGAAGTGAGGTAAGTGCAGGATACATATTTCCCATTGAATGGCATTAGAAATTCAATAAACAAATGGAGTTTACCTGTCGAGTTTATGATTGGAAATGCATACTTGTGAACGATATTAATGGAAGGAACGGAAGGATTTTTTGGAATTCTCATTTGATTTCTGTCACCGTGAACAATATTACTCCTTTAATGCGTTTTGGAAGAAAAAAGAAAAATGAATTTAGACAAGACGTAACCTCTTTTTTCCCAATAGGGTGATCACCATATGCAATGGATTTACTTATTTGATGGCTCCGACCCAACAGGTGCATTAGTCCGAAAAATTAATTTTAAACACGTCACTCGGTGCTTATTCCGGAACACACAATGAGCGATGGGTATAGGTATATTGGAGAGTTATTTGCTGAATCATTTCCTCCCGCTGTCGCAATTACGTTGCTTAGTAACTGAGGTTCTGAGAATATTCACCGGCGGATTCATTGCCCTAAATGTTCCAACTTCCTTGGCGATTAAGAAATCTCGGTCGCCATTGTAATCACACCTAATGTGTCCTCAGATGAATGAGTGACAGGAATTCCATCAGCTTGGAACAAACGCTGACAACTGGCGCCCCGCCCTTCAAAATTGCATTCGAGTGATCCCAACCCTCTTCCCCTCCTATGTCCCATTTCTCTCCCGCCCTCCCTCCCGAAGTCTCCCGGGCTTACCCTCCACACTTCCCTTCGCCCTTCCTCTTCTCCGGGAAAGCAGCAAAGGGAATGGGCATTATTCAACCCCACAAACAAGGGACATAATTGAACACACCGGCCGTGCATCCGAAGCGCCATCCTCGTGGGGGATCGTCACGTGGGAAGGCGAAATGATAGAATTTTCACAATTACCACGTAGCTTGGGACCGGAATCCCGGAAAGCTAACCACCAGCTTACAACAATTTCAATCGCACGACAATGCGCAAGGCGTCGATTAAATAATCGAAGGTCCACACCGGTAGATCTGAGTACAGTGACTAATTGGATAGGTAATGCTGCATAGCCGACGGAGCTGCCTATATACCACTCCCTGGTTTCGTCGTCACAGGCTGCATGCTTGATGCTGAGTTATTCACTTTACGATAGGGTTCTCAAGCGACGTATTTTCTAAATTTTTGAATATATTCCTTTCAATCTGTTGCTATAAATCATTTAAGAAATCAATCAACCTATACTGAGGATACGGATTGAGGAAATTGATTCAAGTTCCATCCTGCATTGGCAAATTGGGCAACAATTGCAGAAGTAAAAAGACAGTTTGTCGATCAAATTGATTGAAGAACTCGCATTTTCTTTCGGTGTATCTCGATATTATCACAAAGAGTGACACTTTATGCACAGATTAATGCCGATCTCCCCTTCAAACATTTATTTTCTTTCTTTTTTAATTACTCCATATATTTTCATTACAAGTGTCCTAGCATCACCAGCTGTCTCTAAGCCAGCTCAAGGGATTACTATTCCAAATTACTATGAGTTATGAGTATCCTGCCGTATACTGTAAAATTATCATTTTTGAAAATTTTGAAAAATAAAGGATTTCGGTGACATTTTGGATTTTCGTTGGGTGAATATTCCGTTTTCGTGGTTAAATTTTGCAACGTCACAACTTTAGTAAAACTCATTAATGAGGGAACACGCTGTATGATTTATTGCAATAATCGTTGTTTCATTTTTATGAGAAGTAAAAGAAAGTCACTGAATCCGAGAATCATTGAATAACTTATAATAATAATAATAATATGTAGACATTACTCAGCCCATATTTATTGGTCTGGCCTTTGAAAACATTTATTAAAGCTACTGTGCCGTGCCCAAGAAAGCGATTAGGCAGGATTCAATTCGCTCGAGTTCGAGAAAAATCGTTGAATTTGAGGTATTACAATTCATTGAAAGTACCATGACACTTTTTGTTAAATAAATCGAGGTATTTAAATTTGTGGTTCCCTGTGAACGATTTTAATGCTCAAACAAGAGTAAAATTTTGTTTTATTGGCCCTGATTTTTAATGCAAGCAAACTGAAACTAATCGCTCATTTTTACGTCCATGCATCTCCTGCAAGAAATCTTAGTTCCTTTTTTCTCGTATATTTCTAAGTTGTGTCTAATAAAACTTAAACTATTTGACTATAAGGTTTAGAATATTTGCAGTTTCATTTATGTCTACATTTAATGAGGGAGGAAAATATATGACTTTTTTTAATGGACTGTACGCCAGTGTAACACTCATGTAATTCCCCTTCGCCGAATTAAACTCGGTCTTCCGGGTACTGATCTTACAGAATGGAAACTCGCGTTTTCATTAACCATTAATTGGAGGGGACTTCGTGTGGGAAACAGGCGGGCGAGAAGATGTTCGTGTCACCCTGTGACCTCCCCCTTATTAACGCGCAGGGCACAATGCGGACACCCCTTTTTTCCACCCAATTTCCTCATGGCGGGGCGCGAGGGTCTTATATTTCGTGGGCCCCACCGCACCGTGGCTGCTCGCCGGCCGCGTCCGTACACCCCTGACAACCAACCGGCCTCCTCCCCCCGCTCGCCCTGAACCTCCCCCTTCCCTCCCACTGGGGGTGGCGCGCGGATCGATTGGTCTTCTCGACCGCCACTTCCTTCACGCTCGCTCGACTCTTCGGCACGTGAGAGAGGCACGTGCTATTCTTTCCACAAGTATGCAGGTAGTCGACAGTAAAATAGAAATTGAAAAAAACTTCGTCATGTTGGCATTCAAGAGCCGGCATGCCCTTGGAATGCGATAGATTCACTTCACTCTTTGAGAGACTAGAGTGACCGTCAGCTACAGAATGCAAAAAATAGCCAAATATTTCGCCGATTCTCGTCGTGATGTTGAGTGCTATGGGCTTTTGGATATAATAGCACGTGGTTTAGAACACACGCAAGCACGCCCAGGAAAGCGACGCGATAAATTACAGGTTTTTTTCGGGCGGAGGATAGGGGGATCCAGGTAGAGGACTGAGATGTGGTGGGTTGCGAAGGACGAGACTAAGGGCTGGAGGAAGAGAGAGAGAATGGAGAGCATAGAGAGATAGACGCTCGCACAACAGTTTCGCGTGTGTGGGGGGCCTCACGCGCGAACGTGCGTGTGTTACGGGTACGCTTGACGAGAGTCGGTCTAGGGGGCTATCGACCCGCACGTGAAGTCCCCCCTCCTCTCACTCACACCACCACCCAACCTCCCTAACCCCTTTTCTTCTCCTCCATCCCGGTAGGATGGATTGGGGAGGGGGTGTTCGGAGGAAGGGGTGCGTGTGTGCGCGGAACAAGGGGTGGCAAAGACGTGTTCTGTGTACCGTCGCGAAAGCTGTCACCCGTGGCATGAAATATGGACAGTGGCTGAGTCGGTTTAGGGAAATTGTCTTCAAGACGGATGCGAATCGAGTATCGGTACCGTGGCGGTGGTAGGAGGTCGAGGAGGAAGTATTTAAAAAAAATTGTCGTGCCTGGAATTGACATCGAGCAGTCGCGAGACTAATCGATTCGTTGGAAAAAAAACTAGTTACTCGACGATTCATTCGTATAATTACCAGAGATGGGAAGAGAGCATTAAAAAAAGGTACTGCGCTTAGTTAGAGTTACTTTTCTACATTTTTATTCTGGTACCTATATCAGTCAAGAAGAAACTTGTCACAGTCACAAATAGATAAGTCTTACTTCTGATAGATTGTCACAGACGGATCTACGTGATGAGTTTAATGCGAAAATACATTAATATGATCTTTTTTTACATACATTTAGTATTTTAACGGAGGTTAACACGTATACGTAGGCTAACGGAAATTTTAGCAACTAACAAATTTAAATATTCAAAAATCAAAGCATTTTTTTAACTTGCATTTAACAGGTTATCATATTATGAGAACCTGGGAAAAGCCCACTTTAAAACATTAGGCTTCGATATAAATAGTGGTTGACCTCCAGAAGCAGGAAATAGCTGTGACAAAACTGATATTTAGTTTGTGTCGCGAGCATTGAAATTAGAGAGTAAATATTACTTATATCTGCCGATTAATTTTAAAAAATTACAAATAATAATTTTTAACTAATAATTAATTTTTCAAGATATGACAATTTCAAATAAACAATACCTTATATCCGTATTAAATGCTTACACGAATTGAAGCCTGAACCTAGAAGGGTAGGATACCTGGTGCAGGATATAATTGTAGAGGTAAGCTTTGCCGGTAACTCAGTTGCTCCTAAATTGTTATGACTACAACCGAGATGGAATACCACTTTGAACGTGATATCGCTTTCATTTTTTTCTCAATATTCCTCACTTTTTCGATTTAAAAAATTTAATAATCTAAAAATCTGAATCAAATGACATAAAGTTTCATTTTGTGCCATTGGTCTATTTTAATGCAATACAATATTTATTTTATAACCGTTTATGTTTTTATATGGATTGGTAAGCCACATTATTTGATTAGGGATATAATTAAGTTTCTACATTTGAAAACTTCTAAGCAACACAATGGCTACAACTCTTAGAAAAAATTTTGAAATTTATTTTTCATTGCATTGACGCCTGAACTGTGTATAATTTTGCCAATGATAAATCTAAAAGAATTAATAGGATAATTCACGTTCTGTAAAATCGTAGAATATAAAATTTTATGTTTTCTTTCCACCCAAAAACAAGTTTAGAACTTGGAGAATAGTCCATGGCTATTTTTGACTTTGGAACGCCCTTCAAAGAATAACCGAGATCGGCAGCAGGCCGCTGATTAGTAATGTTATCATTATATCATGGTTTTTACGCTACGTTTGTCTCAAAAAAGCTTTTCTCGGACATGAAGGGTTGATTTCTGACCCCATTGCTGGAAATATGTACGTACTAATATAAATCAACTATCCTAATGCTGCTGAAGACACCTTAAATTAACACAAGTGTTATATCTTCTCTGTCAGAACGAATGCAGCAAAATGGTTTCTTATTGATACAAAAAAGTGCATTTAATGTATATTCTCTAATAATTTTTAATAGTTATTTTGTTTGATTTTGGTATATTTTAGTAATTCACAAGGCTTAGATAGACAGTTGAGAGATTTTCACGGTTATACTTTAATTTTTTTGTTTATTCATTCATTTAAGTGAATGTCTCCTAACCACTTTTTACATGAATTTTCTTCACGGCACAATAGTGCAAGGCACAAGGATTTTCTTCTTGAATTACGTAATTCTCCCAACGAGTCCACTGAAATACTTTAATGATTTATGTTTGGGTAACTATCTCTCAGTATCTCAACAGAATGTTAAAGTGAACAATGAATCTTATCTACCGAGCTTTTTCGTCATCTTTATAGAGCAGAAATTTTAGTTGCATGTACGCTATTCCAAGTGACATACTTTCAAGAACCCCGGAAATAACGTACTTTGGAAATAACAATTGACGCTTTGCATTAGGAACTAGGCCACACGCGCCCTTGAACGTGTACAACAGCTCTCTAGAGTATGTAAACGAATTTAATCCTCATCCTTCCGGATGGAATAAAGCTTCAACATTGTTTACTGTATTCCGTATCCCATTGGAAATTTGAACATTATCAGATATGTTTATATGTTTTATTATCAGATTTGTTCTTTCTATTTTATTATCTTCTTTCATCATCCCATCCTATTTAAATTCCTTATGATTTTGAATCATTAACTACTTAATTTGGATTAATGCCTCAAACTCCTTTCGACTACATAAAAGAAACTTATTTTACTTACTCATCTGTATAATAAATTAAATTAATCATTTTATTCACCTCAGTTATCATTGATACCATTATTTAATATTAAAATGAGCAGGTTACTGGAATTAAGTGTTAACATAATTATTAACAGATCAATGTGCCTCAATTAAAGAGTCTTATTATAATAGATTATCGTTAAGTAAGATATATAGCAATACATTATAATAGCGAAAAGCAGTTCAAGGAACCGATTTAAATTACTCAGAATTATTTTTGCCACTTGATTCAAACCATGCCAAAATGTAAACAAGGTCAAATAGTTCGGAGACAATAACTCAAAACCCCATAAAGCTAGGTGTATTTCATGACAGACATCTTGGATACAATTCGATGTTGTGTACGATGTTGTGTAAAGATACGAGGCCTGTCCAAGAGGTAACCAGCCTTTTAGTGTTTTGGGAAAAATAGCCTAACTAGAAAAATGACTCGTTAACCGACTTTTGGGTAGACAGGGCATTTTTTTCAGGGCGAAAGCCATAGACCTATGACTCATATCCAGTTGTGCCCTTTTTTAGAAAATCTGGGTCATCGTTAGCGGCTTGGAGTAAGTCGTCAGCAACTGCAGCACAAAATTCTTGGCGTTGACGAGATAAAAGAGAATAAGACGTGGTAGCTGATAACGATTCCAAAAAAGGACTTTGCCAATTGTTTTGAAAGTTATAGACCCTGAGATAAGTACGTGAGGTCCAAAGGGACCTCGTTGATCTCTCAACGACCACAAATACAATAAAAGACGCGTGATAGCTCAATAGGCAGATCCGACATCCGGCCATTAACTAAAAGATCCCAAAATTGAACTATAGTTCAAACTTGAAATTATTTATTTAAACCTTGACTTGATTTTATTTTAATACAATGTAGGAATTTGTCTAAAGTAAAACAGCTAAATAATAATTAAAGGGAAACAAATACTCAGTAGCATTCAATTTTTTCAGTAACAAACTAAGACGTTAGATGGTAGGTCAGCTTGTCAAGTGATTATAGTTATTGGTAAATTCAATACAGGATTAAAGTTTAAGTAATGGAGTAGAAATTACTCCCGAGGAAACCAAAACAATGAGATTCTCAAGTTGTAGGAAGACCAAGTTAAAAAGTAAATATGTAACTAATACTCTGGAGGAAAATTAATGTAGCAGTAGATATATTAATATAAAAATATTTTGGAATTAAAAGTAGCATTTCAAAAAATGAAACTGATGAAAAGTATGTCACTCATAGGCGTTATGAAAAGATTTAAAATGGAGCCTGATGCTGGCTAAATCCAAGTACTGCTCTTTAAGACTAGAGAATTAGGGTAGATTATAAATGTATGAGATGTTTTTGTGGAGAGGAACCGAGAAAGAATATTGAACGGAAAAGAAGATCAACAAATATGTTAAAAATACAGTGGCAGAAGAAATGAGGCAGCTAAATAAAATTCGAAGAAGGTAGAAAAGAGGCGGAGGAAATATTAAGAGACTGTTGAATGCAAAAGACCATGGTAGAAGGAAAGAGGTCCGTTAGGTGGGTTAGAGGAAGAATAAAATATCCTTTAGACAGCATGAAATTAGAAAGAAAGTACGAACTGAACAGGAAATGGCGTAAGGCAAACGATGAGAAATTAAAGCGATGCATAGCAAATGTTAGTTATTAGAGGCCATTAAAAACCCTATTTATTACAGATAGATTACTTTTTGTGGGCTATGATGGCTCCAAATGGCTTCTACTTGCAACTTTGGGAAACCCTATCCACTCAATTAACGCTCATCGCGTGTTGGGAAATGACGACTTCTTGTAACGACAGTGTTTTTTTTAGCAGTGCAGTTGCTATCCAGCGTTTGCCTAGTCTATCAAAGCTGTCATGGATAGCCCCGGGAGGGAGTATAGTAGGTAGAATAGTAGGGAGAGGGCCATACGAAGAAAGTTAGCCTCCTTCTATGGACTGATAATCCTCACTCTACGCGCGAACTCGCAAGTGCGTTTCACGCCGGGCAGTCCAGTTCGTCTTCATAGCGCGCCGAGCTAAACATCGGGAGGGTTGCTTCCCTACAGGTGCCCGTCATAGCTGTCCACATGGGCGAGGAATCGCGTCGCGTGCTCCTACCTCGATGACCCCTGAGGCCGACGGGGTGCGAAGGGGACCCCCTCCCGCCGCATTGGGTTTTAATAGAATTGATCGACTTCGGAGGAGAAGAGAGTCAATTAAGCCACCGTGACGTCCGATTCTATAACACCAACTATGGTATTCGACGTAATTAATTTCCCTTTAAGGCACTTTTCTCGTTCTCATCTCTTCTTCTTCCTTCGGGTGGAGAAAGGCTACCAGATGGGAATGGGGAGGTGGATACCAGATGAGGATGACCGTGCTCGCAGGGAGTCCGTGAGCTTGTGAATGAAGAGTTTTCTATCATTTTTGGGTGCGGTACCGTCAACGGAAACCTCGGATGTTTTTTTTACGGAGCGCCGTATAATTAGCGGCGATTTGAGGGTAGTGGATTGTGCTCCATGAACATAACTTTTCGAGGAAATTTGGATTTATAATTTATGTGCAACCCATATAAAATTCAAACTCTGGGGACTTGGCGTGAGGGAAGGAAAAGAGAGGGGCTAGAGAGAAAGGGGTTCTCATAAAAACCTTTCCCCTTTCTTACCCCTCCCCCAAGGGAGGCAACAGGGCACTCCATTAGCACCCGAGAGACAAGGGCAGGAGGCCCTGATGGAGGAGATAGGCGGATGTGGTTTTTAGTGGGGGGAGGTGAAAAAACAAAACGAAAGCGTTCTTACGGATAAGGACCTCAAAAGCAGGCCGGGAGGATTGGGAACAGACGAGAGAGAATGTCTAGACGTTACACTAGAGCTATGAGTACCTAGATTAAAGAGCCTAAGGCTAAGGTCTATGCAACAGCACCTCTGCCACCATGACCGATTGTTCAGCTTACGAGGGGTAATGATACTAAAATATATAACTATAAATCCAAAAGCAAAATGTACGATGTCATTCCTAAAAATATCGTCTAACTTACAAATTCCTAGTTTGATTTTAAATTATAGTCCGCAAACCTTTGGTTGTCAGTGACGATAATTATTTTTCCATTCCTCACTGCTGATACTAAAGGTTGACGAGTTCCGTGGATACTAAGCGACAAACTGAAATAAGTAAAGCTAAATATTAGACGTCACTTTGGTAAATTACTTCTTGACGAACCTAAACAGTATTATTTTCAGTGTTTATTTATTTAGTGTGTCTACTTTTGGAACCTCAGTGTATGTTCGATTCAATCTATATATGGTTATGGCGGGTTGACCATGGCCACCACTCATGACCCATTTAATCCGATGACGTATTGCTAGTCATTTAGATTAATATCCTCGAAACCTAGGTTACTACAATAAATTAATATGTTATAATTGAGTAAGTGTTTGTTTCATTGAAATAAAAATACAATTCTCGTAGTCACTTCATAGTATTCAATGGGATTGAACTCTTTGGTCTACTTTAATGATTCGTACATATTTGATTCTACCCACACTTTTTTTGAGAGAATAGTTGATTTCGAAAAAATTAATTGCTAAAGGTTTTTTCGGCCTTACTGGCTGACTTTTAAAAACTCCTAACTATTCCAAATTTCAAAAAGGAGGAATTCGAGAAATAAAGCAGAAACATTACCTGTAATATTATCCTGCAATAATGCACGATTACTTTACAGTCTTTATCAATGTTTTCATAGGATACTTCATTTATGTACGTGGTTCATTATGAAAGTAAAGCGCAAACTTTTATTGTGTCACGACTATCCATAGCAGCGCGGTAAAACCGGTCAGAAAATGTGATAGAGTGTCTGCCCTTCCAACGAAGTTGCGGAAGAAAATACCTCCACGTGAAGTGTGTTTTTCGACTTTGTAATACGGCGCAATGGAGCGCTCACTTGAACGGCGATGCGTCATCAAGTTTTGCGCGCAGCTTGGAAACAATGCAGCCGAAACATTCCAGATACTTCAAAAGGCCTTCAAGGACGACTGCATTTCTAGGTCACAGTCCGGAAGGAGGCACAAGACGTTCAATGAGGGCCGGGAGGAGGTCTCCGACAAGTCATCATCCCCCCGCCCCAAGAAAGTGCGAATGAGCAAGTCTCGCATCAAAACAATGCTCATTGTCTTCTTTGACGTCCGAGGATCCGTCCATTTTGGGTTTGTAACTAAGAGAGAAACTGTCAACTTAGCCTTTTACCTGGAGGTGCTCAAGAGATTGAAACGCCGAGTCGCGCGCGTGAGGGCTGACATCACAACACGGTCCACCACGGCATTGCCCCCAGCCTCATGTCCTTCATCGCTACCAAATTTGTGGCTCGGCGGTCCCCAAGCCCCATTACAGTCCCGACTTGGCTTCGTGGGACTTCTTTTGTTTCCCCGACGGAAGAGAGAGCTGGTTTATACTTGCCCGCTTGAGCAGTCAATGAACTTTTGTTTAAGGAAAGAATTGGGAGGACCGTGGAAAATATCCAAAAGCATGTTTACAATGTTCCTGAGAGGCATTCCTGTCGAGGAGTTTCAGAGTACCTTTCAGGCGTGGCAGACACGTCTCCGCAAGTGTGTTGATGCAGGGGAAGAGTATTTGTAGAATTCTAAGCATTTGTTCAAGTACCATCAACAAATCTATTTTGCCCAGAGAATGCGCATTACTTTAATAGGGGACTGTCTATGCCACCCGATGATCAAAAATTTAATTGAGTTTTTTTTCCAAAGGCATTTGTTTGTTGTTAAGAATTAGTTCTCCAAAATTCTACTTTGGAATGTGCATAGTTCAGACAAAATTTAAGTTACCTGAAGATCTTTTACAGAAGCTCAATGGGAAGTTTCTGCGGTATTTCATGGAATTTTATTTGTATTTCCCCTGGCGCTCGGTTATTTAATCCAATCAGGCAATGAATAAAACCTCTATAGAATTTTTTTTCAATTTAAATTAAAAGAGTAAAGATTATGTAACAGCATTAAGTTTTTCGCAATGGAAATAAGCTAAAATTCCTTTGCCTTAATTAGGGGAATATTCATGGCTTTTTCGGGTTTCGTGTAAATACACAAAAAGCATTGCACCGTAAAGAAAAGGAGAGAAGAATAAGAGGAACTATTCCCAGAATGGAGGGAAAAAAGCACCTTAACAGAAAAGTATGGCTGGCTCCATATGCCTTCCGGCTCTCGAATTGCTCTTTCCTCAGTTGATTTTCAGCTAAGGCACTCAACACACGGGGCTCGGCAAAAATTGTAGAGATCTGGAAAAAGAGGGTATATCTGAGGGAAAGGGAACGAGGGGTCGACGCCTGTTGATCTCTCGCCCTCTCGCTCGCGACCCCCATACGACGAAGCACTACCTCTTCATTTTTCCCTCCCCCGCATGCCCTCCCTTCACTACCTATCGCCAGCCCTCTGTCCCCCGAAATCCTTTACACTCGCTCCTTACTCTCCGCACACCTCCCCAGCCCCAATTCACGCCACTCCTTGGAGCTCGTTCCTGGACTCAAGCCCCGGAGGATTCACCTGCAATTTCCCATTCGGCAGTCTTAACACGAAACCTACCCTCGCCCTGAAATAAAACTCATCTCGTTGTACCGAGTTGATCTGACCCATATACAATTTCCCTCTTCTTATTGAAAACCACACTTCATCTATTCTTACTATCTTGAAACTTTAGGGTACGGGCACCCGCCAAAAGCGCGGTCATTTCTCGTCGCACGCAATGGCGCCTATCTCGACTAGATTACTAGGTGTCATAACAAATATAAAATGCTCGCTAAAAGCGTGGGATGGAATTCGTGGTCGTTGATAAACTGCTGTTTTAAATATATTTTTAAGCAATCCCATGTCGGACGCAGTACAAAATTATCATTGATTATAACTGCGGTGACCTTTCGTTCACAACTGATTTGGTGCGGTGATTGTTGCCCCTTACATCCATTGAGGCTAATCAACGGTCTCAATCTCTCTTAGATGATTCAGAAAATCACGCGAAAGGAGTTCAACGTTAAATTCGGGGAAGTAGCAGGGGTCGTACTAATTTAACTACGTAATCTATACTAATGACATTAGATCTTATTCTTTATTAGCAGTTATTTTTGAGTGAGTTCACACTTGGGTGCAAATGTCCCCTATTTTTAGTATACTGTATATTTAATAATATACGATGATATTTATGCTGCCCTATTCCGAATGTATCGTTTCCGTAACATATTTGTTAAAATTTACAATTCTCATCAGAGTTATATTCTATTTTTTATGGAATGGAATGAATACTTAAATACTAATGACTTGTAATATTCTATTTAAATTGAATTGGATAAAAAGGCTCGGACTACATGCTGGAACGACTTCATAAATTTCACTAGGAGGATTGAAGGTTGTTGCAGTATTTTGCTTCCAATAGGGATTAGAATAATTTTCCCACATGAGTAAGTAATATTTTAATACGGAACGCAAAAGTTAGATGAAGTCACCTCTAATTGCACATGATTTTTAAATAATTAGAACTTTAAATTGTTTTTAGAACGCCATACTGGTCAATAGATTGAGCCCATTTCGTAACAAAGTCGTTCACGTGTGCCTATCCCCAAAATGACTTTCCCTAGGATGCCAAGGCTTAGTGTTCTTATTTTTTATTTATTTTCTGGTCATCTACGATTTCTCTTATATTTTTTGCATCATTTTCATCATTTTCGAGTAATATCAACCAATTCTTGGTTCTATTCAATGACCTCTTCTCAGCGCGTTAAAACTACCTTCAAAATCCTTCCTACGACGAAGAATGTCTTCTTTCGGCTCATTCACCCAGGAATTTCTCTGCCTGTCCTCATTTCAGTTCCCTTTTTTCATCTTCCTTCGATCTTTTATTGTCGAGAATGGAATGCAATAAGATGATGTGGTGATAGCCTCAATGTTGGATACATATGAAAGCTTTAGCGTAACTACGCTTTCACTTGATCCTGTTCACTCTTTTATCGATAATCTCCCATATTTCCCTTTTCTTCCTCTTGTCTTTTTACACCCTTTTCGCCATTCGCTTCCTACTTCTCCCCTAAAATGGTCCTTTATTATCATCACCACCTCCCTTTGGCCTATGTACCAAGCTATCTTCCAATAAATTATCACGATGCGATTTAATTCTAAATCCCTTATTTTCCCTCTGTTAATACGAGGGTAATCCAGAGAGTAACTTCCATTTTCACGTAGCGTGAGAACTAGTGGAGAGAGCCGAGTGGTCGCTGTTTTGACGCACACAGTAGGTCAGTACGCCTCGAACTGCAGTGGTTGGAAAGTCTGCTTGTCACTTGTTTACAATAGCGAGTCAAATTGAACGACACAATCGAAACTCCCGCCAAATGGTCTGTCCAGAAAGTGACTGACCTCCGTTATACAAGATACGTAGTAGCCTAACGTTTCAGTCGTGTTTCCATGCAACAGAGTCCTAGTAATCTGTGGAAAACTTTTAAAAGATTTCAGTTATCGCTAAACGATTTTCACGAACTTTTTCATCAATTTTTAGGTACAGTTCATTGTTCACCACAGGCCATTATGGAGATTTGGATTCACTCTTAAACGAACGACAACACTGACGCACAACTATTTTCACTCATCACATATGGCCCGTATAGAGCAATAATTTTCCGATGAATTTCAGCAGTTTTGAAGTTTTTTCATCAGTAAAAACCTTATCACGGAATGAACTTCAAATTTGGCGGGAAATTCAGTTGTATTGTTCATTTTGACTTGGTATTGTAAACAAACGACAAGCGGCGCGACCTTCCAACCACTTAGGTTCGAGGCGTACTGACCTACTGAGTGTGTCAATACAGCGACCATTCGGCTCACTCCACTAGTTCTCACGCTACACGAAAACGGAGGTTTCTCTCTGGATTATCCTCGTACGTACCACATACAAGGTCTGTCCTAAAATTAATAGGATATATTTTCTCGGATACATGTCTCGGATACATCTCGGACACGGACGGGCGGCGGTTTCTCTGGCTGGGTTGGAGGGAAGGGAGTTTCAGGATAGGCTGGAGGCCGGAGTTAGTTTGCTCCCAGCCTCTGAGGAGCGCAGATAGATCGTTTGCGAAACACCTATAACGTCACCTCGTGACGCTCCGTCACGAGCCGGTTTTTAAAACAGCACTACGTCATCAAATTTTGCGTGAAACTGTTCAAAACTGAGAAAGACTCTCCTGAAATGCCCTATGCAGCTTATGGTGATGACGCCGTGGGTAGATCGAGTTTTTTTGAGTGGCACCAGTTGTTACGGGAGGGTAGAAAAGATGTTGAAGATGACACACGTTCAGCAATCCTTTCGACATCAAAAAGTGATAAAAACCTTGCAAGAGTGGTGGCTTTTTTGGGCAGGGATCGCAGATTAAATTTTTGCATGGTTTCTGATGAACGTGGCACCCTTAAAAGTAATGTGAATCGACTTGTGACCGAAAACATGGGTCTGAGAATAGTGTGCGAAATGGTGCTCTTGGATGAACAAAAGAAAACTCGCACCCGGATCTCCTCCCAAGAGCTCCTCGACCATGCCTCAGCTACCCTACAGCCCCGAAGTTGCCCCATCAGACTTTTTCCTCGTATCTAGCCTCGAATCCGTGCTAAAAGGACGTCACCTTG
Source organism: Hetaerina americana (assembly GCF_022747635.1). NCBI lineage: Eukaryota > Metazoa > Arthropoda > Insecta > Odonata > Calopterygidae > Hetaerina > Hetaerina americana. The sequence goes on from NW_027286985.1 coordinate 78,337,907, forward strand.
GCTACGTGGAAGCGTTACAACAGGTCGTGACGAGAGAGCTTAGTAGCATTCCGGGCGAAACCTTCTAGAAGGCTTACAAGGCTTGGAAACCCCGCTGGCAGCCGTATGTGGACGCACAAGGGTGCTTCTTCGGAGGCTTTTGAGTGAACGTATCAATTCTGGCAAAAATGTTATTCAATTGACACAATCCTACTGCTTTTGGGACAAACCATGGCTGTATTTTTTAAGGCCATTTTGCCTGAATTCCAACTCTCTCTTCTCTCCTTCTCTGATATTCTAACCAAGTATAACCGATGCCGAATCGACTGTGCTGCATTTTTTTCACCCGACAACGTTTTTGCCGACGTTATTAACAAGTTATATAATAGTTGAAGCTTCTGTCAGATGCCTCTTTATCAATCGAATCGCAGTATAAGCTTAATCTTGCTCCAGTTTAAGCAATTCTTCATGGCTGGAACACCTCTTACCCAGCGTTATTTTCTCTTCGACTCACTCTTACTCTTTTACCTCGTGTTTGTGCTGCCAAAAATGTCTGTTCTTTTCCTCCTGTTTTCTCACTTACCCAACATTCTCTATTCTACCACATACTTCAACACTCCTTTGCCCTTATTATCTACTCCATCGGCCTTACCCTTCTTCTCAGAATTTCAGCAAACAATCATCTCTTCTCTCCCACCTAGGCCAGCCAGCATTCCGTTTGCCTTCCTCGCTCGTCGTCTTATCATAATCACCATTCGCCACGATCACTTATCAAACGCCTCCTTGTAATACGTCAGGGGAGTCCGTGGGGGCAAATATGTATGTTGTTGATGGGAATCGTTAGCATAAGTCGATCTTGCATTCGTCTGCTTCATTCTTTATTTAACAAGGAAGTTATGTTACCTCACCATAATGGTTTGGTCGAGAGCAAACAAAAAGCGTAGCGCTAAAATGGCATGTCTCAGATGATGAATGTCAATTGTGCTATCGATTTTTCTATCGGAAGCAATTTTTTTCTGAGTATATATTTCTGCAAACCTGAATGATGCAGTTCTTCTTTTGTGACTCTCATTCATTCGTAATGGTTAATCATTTACGTAATTTTAATAATTCATCTCCTTGAGTGCATCTTTATTTTTCAGTGTTATCAATTTATGTATGTCATGTTCCTTAATTTGGTTAACCACATATTTTATTTACAGCCTTTTCAATTCCTATTTACGCCGCTTAGGCTTAGTGAGTATTTTTTCTTTAACTATTGAGTTCCTTTAGTAATTTATCACTTGAAAACTTCTGATTTATAGCATCTTAATTTTAATATCGTAGTTCATGTACTACTGTTTTATTTATCGTGCTCGAGTGTGGATGTAACATGCGTAGGGCATACATTAATTACTTGAGAAATCATTTATATTTGAACATGATATTTTATTAGCTTTCGTGCACATGCATTAACTTGTTCGTTCTTGAAAATATTCCATACGTATGAACAAGTTTAGTAAATATTCAGGAAAAATCTCAATTAATTCTTGCCACTTGAGTAGCAATTTGAAATTATTCTATTTGTGTTTGTGTATAATAATTTAGATTTTACCTATCCCGTACCTTTCCGAATGTCCGTCCGAACGTGACTTTAAATCATTTAAAGTTAAATGTAATTTATCTAATCTACACCTTTTATTGTATTATGTAGTATGTATATTTGTAGTATGTATTTTAAAAATTCATTTACTGCAATAAAGATACGTTTTAATTAGACCCAGTAGAATTTTGTCAAAGTATTGAATCTTTTTCTCCCCTTTGAACTTTCATGCCTTTTTCCCCCTAATTCTGTCCTTCCATTTAACTTCCCTGCCTACATTCACTCCCTCGCGCTCCGCTCGGTAATTCTTCTCCCCTTTTGTGCTTACCATCTCTGTACCACTCTCGGCCTTCCTTTTACGACCAATTGTCCCGTTCCCTATTTTTTACTCTCGTCCTTGCCCTCTGAGATGTTTCACTTGCATTCCATTTGCTCGGTGGAGCTAACATCACATTTTGCTCCTGAATAATTTGTGCATACGATTTCATTCTGCCTTTCATTTTTATTTCCTCTACATAATTTCTTTTCCTTCACATATTTGGTCCACTTAATTCAATTTTATGGAGTTCAATTTTACCTTTTGATGGTATATATTTTCTTATTGGCTCATAAAGAAAAACATATGGCTTTTCTATATATCATGTTACTATTTTTCATATATTAGATGACATCTGACGAATACGAGTACTCGTTTGATAAGGGAGGGAAGATGTGAATACATTAAAAATGAACATGTTGTCAATATGTGTTCCACAACATCTTGAAAAGTTAATTTTAAGAATAAAAATATTTTACAATATAAATTCTCCCTTTCAATTACCTCCTTCCAAATCATTGGTGGTTCACTCAAACTATGCCTTCAGCCTGGTATGCGTTAAGTATATTTTATTGACATTTTAATTTATGTAGATGCATTATTACTGTAGTTATAACGTCCGTTGGCCAAAAGAGTTTTTTTCTTAAAAATTGTATTCCAAATTAAGGGTAATGGGAAAATTGTACCTTAAGTTTAAATAAACAAAGAGAAACATTACTATATTAAATATAATCGATCAAGCAATTATCTTGAGGCATCTTCTTGTTTCCTTAATTGATTTTTGCTTTTTCGTCCTATACTATCTCGCCTGGTTGACTGAATTAATTTGGACAAGAGGTTATCTTCGTCAAAGATAATGACGAAACCTTGGAAAACCTGACCCATTCTTATCCAAATGTGATTCTAAAATCTTTGTGCTTCAAACCTAAGGGCAACGAAGTGCACGAGGCTATTTTTGAGAGTGATTCTAATGAAGTAACAGATGCAATATCGAGCTGAGTTCTGATCCAAGTTACCACCATGTCACATGAGCCAATTTACAACTGACATTGCATAAAATGAATGCGGAATTGTGTGGGAATGGCGCGGGAATCGTACGAAAGGGTTAAAAGCAGACATGTATGCCAACGATTTGGAAGGGAAATTACCACTCAAATTAACATAATCAATAATCATCCCGAGGGGGACGCTTGTTGATTACAAAAGAGTGATGCAGCGCAAACTAAAGACAAGGTAACATTTGATGAAAATATGTCAAAAATGTCATTACAAACCTTAATAAAGACGCTGCAAAAATTGTAATCCCCAAGACGGAGGAGTTATCATGTCTTTACCGCAGCAAATACATGAAATTTCACAATGCACCCATGGTCATTGAATGCTATTTTGACAATGCTTTGTTTTTTTTTGAAAAAATGTCACCAGAGTAGCCTAACCTGTCAAGCCGGATAGGAAGTTTTCTCGAGCAATATAATGCACGGGAACTTGGTCCTGCCTTGAGGGGAATTTTGAAGTAGACATTTCACTTCCCTCTTTCTGCCTGCCTCCCTCCAGCTTTGACCACCCTTGGTAGTCCGTCTCTCATCGTCTCTTCTCTTTCCAGGCGTCTCCCACCACACTGGCGTCCTCGAAGACACCGGCAGTGCTCTCCTCGTCGAGCAGGCAAGTTGAAAGTTTTTTTTCTCGAGCTTCATTTATTCTGAAGCATGAAATCCTCCCCGTTTATTTTCTATTTTAAATTTTCTCACGTATACCTCACTCCACCTTCTTTTCAATCCTCACGCCTTATTCACGTCCAATTCGTTCAAAAATGCCTCTTTAGATGAAGAAGACACGCACAAAGCATGTCTGTAAAACTTGGTGCAACACGTGCGTGAAAATTGATACTCGTAAATGATCGATGGTTTCAGTTTTTAATTGGTGCTCCGTCGTTCCACGAGTTTAGAGAGAAAATTTACCTTTAAAAATTCATCAATTCAATATTTATAACCCTGCATCTAACTTACATGCTTCATTTGCACGTCAATCTCCACAGCGGTTGAAATAAATGGACCAAAATATTATATTTTCTGCTGCAAGGTTTAAAACCAAGGTGGGAAAATTTAACCAATTGAATTTCATCAAATGATGCAAAACGTATGAATGCATGACGGAGTGACTGTATAATTACATTTAAATTATTATGTAACAGATAAACATAAAATAACATTATTCATATACAAGCATTTTTTTAAACAGAAATTGCTATGAAGTTGATCATCCATCGGATGGAGCCGTCCAGACATATTCTCTCTTTAGCATTGCCGCACAAATACGTTGGCTATTTTCTGATTTTAATGAACGTTATAATGTATGATAAAATATTTATCGTTGCCGAAAGCACTGTGTATACGGACGTAGTCAAAGTGAATTCTTAGAGAGAAGATTATTTCAAAAAGAAGAGCTAAGGTTTCGAGCCCAAGATAAGACATTTTCTGTGAACGTTAAAATAAGATAAAAGAGAGGAGGAACATTTTTTATGTAGGCAAACGCCTTAGGGACACCATAACAATGGAAAATATTGATTTGTGAATTTTCAAAATTCATCAAAAGGATTTCTTTACCCTCACTATACTTTTGTGTGCTTGGAAAAATGCGTGAGGGTCTTTCGTACTGTCCCACCACCCCTCCTTGACGGCGTTTGAGTTTTTTTAGGCGATGACGTCACTGCTAAGTTCATGACTCATTGCTGATTCGGCTTTAACCTCAAACAATCAGGGTCGTGCATTATGAAGTCATGAATTCACACATTTTTAATTTCTTCGCTCCCCAGGTAGTTGGTATTTGACAAAAAAATCATGAAGTTTATGAGCGGGCAGCTGGTAAGTTATTTTTAGTCAAAAATGAATATTCAAAAGGAAAAGCAAATCACAAGCTGGCAATTTGAATTCTTAATGAACTGTTGATGAAAAATAAATTCTTAACAAAATGGTAACTAGGATCAACAACTTGTTTGGCGTACCTGTTATTATGAAGAAGTTCGTCAGCAGGAAGTTTGAGCGTCGGCTATAAATATGGTAAGGTCCCCAGATGCATAAATGTATTAAAATTCATTTCCCCCTCGTATTTTATGCTGCACTTTTAGAGACCAGAGCGTTTCCCAGGGATTGCAGATTATCCTAACTTTAGTGGCGCCACTCAGGTGGATAAACGGTAAAAATATTTCCACTTTCCACCTATACAAAATAGGTGATGGGATCACAGGTTTTAACCTGTGATCCTACCAACTATGACTGATATCCTTCCGCATTATCATCAACATCGTATTTTCGAGGGAATATAAATTCTTCGTTGTTTATACTTTTTAATTTTTATAAATAAAAGCCTTAGTCTTAAAAAAATAGATGCGATAAAATTGAGATTAAGTATTTTCTTCAGCATGTAGAATTGCTGCCTTCCGTGAAGAAATTGCTAAGACATTTGAAAGAACGAATTTTGGAATAACGGGTGATATTTTAAAATTTTCTAGCTTTATTTAACATTACTTAATACTCAACTAAACTAATATGAAATAAAATGTATTCTTCTTCATGCAGTAGATAGGCTAATTTACAACTATTCCAAATGGAAAAAAAAACTAAAATTTCCAATAATGTGACCATAAGCACGGTAACGAATGTGGGCTCAATCGTGCTTTTGGCATGAACAGTTGATAGCGAAATACGTTATAAATATTTTAAGAAATCCTGTAGCTTTGGTACCATTAAAATGAGACTAATAATAATTGGTCATATGGACTACAGGAAAATTGATATGCCTATTAAAATAAATATAATTCTTATTTTTTTAAACAAATTCAAATCTTTATTTAAAAATATTTTTCAACTATTATTTTTTGATACAACTTCCTGTGTCAACAACGAAGAAAAAGCAAGACACTGCTAGAATTAAAATCCCATATTATGTCAGTTATTGATAATGCATTAGTTACCGCGAGAAAAAGATCTATGCAATTTTTATTCTTTGTTGAAAAAAGTGCCTGTATGAAGTTCATACAATATAGCACATATTACAGTATTTTAAATCTAATGTTTCGGATACAATAATTTAAAGCCTCACGTCAGATATTTTACCAATGCATGTACGTAAACATTTTAATATAATTCTCATGGGTATGCTAGGGGTTCATTAATTCATTTTTTTATAGTTCACCCCAGTGGAAGTTTAGAAGTTTTGTAGGCATATTTTCTCTGCTGTAACACTCCCAGTATGTGTATTGTGGGGTCTTATTAGAAGAATTTGAAGGTAAAGCACATCTTAAAATGAGAGATAAACCAGAAAAAAACTGTATATAACAGTAAAAGTTATTAATGGCCCTCCATATATATTGAATGCAAAATTTTAACCCCTACTTTGTGATACTTTAGCTTAAGAATGAAGGTAGCAGCTAAGGAAATAGGTTTTGAGGAAAGTGTTAAGTTGAAAACGAGAGCTATTGGCACAAGTATTTTAAAAGAAAAATCCTAATCTATTATGTTTAAGTTGAAAAAAAACAAACTCGAATACTTGCATTTCCACCAACACGGTGACCATCAATAGGAAGAGATGTGCTTTAGTGGAAATGGTCATGGAGAAGATGACCTTCACGAAGCACGAACTGTGATCAAGTAATGTGTATAGAAACTCGGAGGATTGTTGCGGGTTATCGTGGGTGAGTTTGCAGGAATAGGAAGCCGGTTTCAATGAAATGAGTATGAAGATAGAAGTTTCCTTTGAGGGGACTGTGACCTTGACACATTTGTTTGCCGCGAGGTAATCTTATTGCATTGTTCGTATGCGTTTCCATTTAACTATCGAGCGGAATAGACTAATATTAATTTTGCCGGGTTCGCTGTTCATAACATGTTCCCTGTGTATAAGTATGTAAAGACTTTCCCCATGAGTCTTATTTGTAGTTTACAGTGTTTCAGTACCTTTAGGTCTTTGGATGTGATGGGATGCCTTGTTTAAATCGTATGTTTGGTGACCTATGAACAAAAAGCGGTGGTTTCGAAAATGTGCTCTGTATTTCTTAGACCTAATATTTGGGCTCCCTTCAATGTTCCCAATGTATTTACATGTATACTCTCAAATGCTACATCTGATTTCGTAGGCCTTGGATTTCTCAAGTTTAAATGTTTTGTCCTCACGACTACCTAGTAAATTGTGAGTTGTGGTTTGTGGAGGAGAAGTTTGCGTCAACTTGTTTAAATATTTGGCCCCTAGCCCTTGGGTAAGTTCAGGTTAACATTTAACTGGTATATATTTATCTGTTTTGTTTTCTTTCCGAAGTTTGAGTGTGGTGTGTTCATTAATAAGCTGGCGTTTTTTTCTTTTCTATTTTCTTCAATTTTGACCGTGGTATATTTGTTTTTAATTGCTATTGGTTAAATACGTTTGAATTCGTTAGTAGAGAGTTGTTTTTATGGAAAATATGGACGCTTTAAAAGATTGAAAGATGAAATGTTTTGTTGATAAGATTGTTAGGTCCCTGCTTTGATGTATAGGTGTGTTCTTTCTGTTTATGTCGAATTATACTTTTTTAGGTCTCTAATGACATATTTGTCAAGAGATAAAAATGAATCATGCAAAGTTTCTGGTGTCTTTTTTGCTTTTTAAATTTAAAAAAATTGTGCATGTCTTTTTAATTGAAACGAATAGAAGCGTGCAGTATGGCGAATCTGCAGAATTTACACGACGAAATAATTCTCATAAAATGAAGAACATAATGTATTTATCCACTGTTCTTTACATATTTTGGTACTACTAGTTTCAACGCTTAGGCGTCATCATCAAGTACCTGATGGGTATCTGACGATGACGTCTAAGCGTTGAAAGTAGTAGTAATAAAATGAAGAACAGCAGAAAAACACACAATGGTCTTCATTTAATGAACATGAACTCATACAAAGTTGTGCCAGAAACCATTGAATACGAAATAATGCATTATATTGTGTCTTGCGGCTAAATATTAGCGCTTAGGGATGTGTTTCTAGTAATTTACTTGTGTTGAATTCCTTTTCTGAGAATCGTGACGTTCATTGCTGCCTAATAGGATATCCTTAAAGGGCCGCAAGCCCAAAGAAGTTAACCTCTGCCTCTTTCTGCCCCCATGAATTATTTCTCGTAATTTGAGGGGAGCGCTTCATTTATCTCGTTTTTCCTCAAGTCAGCCAAACTATCAATTGACACAAAATTTAATTTTATGTGATATTAAAATAAAATAATTAAATCATATCGTATATACACATATAATTTAAATTTGCGCGTCAAAACTCTCCAAGCGTCATATAAGTACATTCAGCGGTGTTTCGCAGTTTCTGAGCTCATCCGTTTCAATTTTCACCAAAGGGGATGCAACCTCTAGTTACCCCTTGTCTCTCGATTAATTTGTTTTGTGATCGTTTGCGTGTATCTACGCCGGGAAATTTCCCTTTCACCACCTTTAGAATCGGTGAAACTCACTTCGTATTACAATCTTGCTAGGAACAAGCGCCTTCAACCAGGTTTCATTTTCACTTCAAATGATTTAAAGTTATTTTTGGCTTTTAAAATAGACAAATCAAAAAAATTAATTTCAATTAATTAAAAAGACTAGATGGTGCAATTTTTGCGCAGTAATTCCGTTTGTCTCAATTAAGCAAAAGAAAAATGTTACTTGGTTTGTAGCTCTCCTCGCAATTTTAATTTAAAATGGGGCATCATGAATTTGTAACATTTAATCGCTCCGAAATAATAGCTAAAATATTAAAAAAGATTGAATTATGGTTAAATTGTAGCAAGAAATTGATCAAAATTGTTCAGATATGTGGCAAAATAACAAGCAAATAGATTAGAATAATATATTCTGAAACTCTATGAGTAGATTCTGTACACGATTTATGTTAATAAAATGTAATCATTGAGGTTACTATAACAGGAAATGATACGGCTAAACAAAAAAGTCCATCGCCTCAGTTTATTTCAATATATTCACCTACTAATGCTTTGTAATTTAACGTAAGGATAAGTATTAACTGTCACTTATTGTAATGGTTGGGGAAAACAGATACCCAAAATTTATTGGATATAATCTAATGTCATAAGCATATGATTATTTTGACATTTATGGGCGTGGAGATATTTATTTATTTTGATACCATGTGATTTTTTCTTCGCAGCCTTTAAATCCGGGAAGATTGGTTTTAATTAGCAAGTGTAGAGCTCATCTCTTACAAAGGACTATGGTTTGTGATAAATACACGTTCTGGATGTAGACTTTTCTCTGTGACATCTATAGATTCCAGTGAACTTCTAATATCCAGAAGATCACATCTCATCGATTTTAGAAAGACCAAGACATATAATCACTAGTAATTAACCCACTCTGTCTCAAATAGTTTCTTTTACAATTCCAACTTCTGGATAGGACTGATTGGAAAAATATTCGAAAATTGGTAAATACATTTAGGACGTACTTAAGCGAAAAAAATATTTGCTTCTATGCTTGCAGTAATGGGGAGTAACTAAGTTACTGAGCTACGGGTGATGCTTACATTTTTGTTTTTTTTAAGCATTATAACTATAAAACAGTAACTATCACTGGTAATCTACTCAGTACTTTGAAATTCATGTAGTCGTGACTTATCTATTTTAATATCACACGAGATACCAATACAAAATCATGTTCTGGATAATTATCTTCTGCCTTTGAAATTCAATCACTATCAACATGCAAACCATAAGGAGCAAAACAAGCTCTCTTCAAAACCTTAATTTATAATTACCCGTAACATACAATTAAATAATGTTATATTTTGAACCTATGTGGGTAGCTAACTTTATTAGTAAGCGAAATTTTTAAGCCTGTATTTAAATTCATTAAATTCTGTTAGGCCTGTAGGTTGGCTATATCTTTTTGCATAAATATAATCGCCTAAGCCCAGTTTTCAAAGTTTATCTAAAGTAATTCTTCTATACTTTTAAATCTAACTCGTTAATTTAAGATATATAATTGATGAGCGGAAATTAATCATTTATAGATTTAGGAATATCAATAACTGGTACCAGTTACTTTTATAGTATAGTATGTACATGAATGTATTTATTCTAACAAAAACTCCCTTAAAGAAAATATAACGTTTGTATTTGTCTACTTTTTACCCTTTTTGCCTCATCCTGACAAAGCTTTGCATATGCATAACATCTGTCAATATTATAATGATCCCTAATATTAAAATAATTATTGCTGTTCATAATGAGAGTTGTCTTGACAAAATTTTTTTAGTATGCAGACATAAGATGTTTGTCGATATCAATAACCACTTCACAATATGGGTGGAAAGCAAATATTCACAATATATTAATGAAGTTCATTAACTCAAATAATGTAATCTGAGCAAAATTATTAAATCATATTTTAAAATCTTTCTCGATCCATCATTTCATTAGCAATAAATAATAATTTATAAATTTGATTAAATATAAAGATGTATAGCTTCGAATCAATTGATTATAACCACATCATGAGTCCAATAAAATGATTTATATTGAAGGATAAAACATCAGTCACCTAAGCTACACCAAAACTTAGGATAAAACAATTTGTTTAATTTCAGTAATAAATTTTGATTGTCCCTGATACTAGCAAGTAAAACAGATAATTATTAAAAAAATGTATTGAAAGAAATGTTACCCTTCTCTGTGTCATATCATTACACGCCTGATAAATGTAAACTGATTAACTTTATTAAATCACTTTCTCTTGAATTCAAATTTTCCATTCATCAATCATAAATGGAGCCAGCCATGAAATTATTTCCAGTTTTTGAACGTCCTCCAATTCTCAGCTGGCTCACTCAATCGTTACATTTTGCCTCGGGTCCAGTTCAACCCAACAAAAATTACGCCCAATTGGTTTCGGAGGTGAAATCAACTAGATGGAGAGTTTTCCGGTTTTCCTTTGCTTCTAAATTTGCCCCAGGGCATCGCGAACTGAGCGTTGTTTTTTGGTGAGACTATTGGTGAGATGGGAAAGGACGAACTTGCTGTGAATTTCTACGGAAGCCAAAATGAAAAACTCTCATTTGAGAACACATAGTTTACTCTTCCGTCAATATTTTCCTCGATTTGAGTCATTCGTCGTGTTCGTGTGTTAGATGGGTTCATTAATTCATTATTGCATGTATCCTCCAAAATATTAGGTATGTCCTGATTCATTATTTAAGTTACGTTTATGAACATTCTATGCACTCGATTTTGCGATATATTTTGAAATATTATCTTCAGTTTAATTCACATTATTATTTAGCCGAGTATTGAAGTTCAAAATGTTTCCTGAGAGGGTTTGCAGTAATAATTTATGGCTAATATTAAATACTAAAGAAATTTTATAGACAAAACCCGTCTCTTTTGTTTTTATATTATTGATTTGTATGTATTTATTGAAAAATCTTCAATAAATACATACAAATGAATTTATTTAGTATGATCATAGCAACAAAGGCAACCAAGAATAACATAGTCCTGGGTGGCGGAAAACTAATTTCGATGGGAATCGCCAAATATGTCTCACAAAGTGTTTGAAAAAAAATGTGCCATTTATAGTACACTTCCATGGTTTGTCAGTTTAAAAAATCCCCCCCTCCCCAAACTAAGCCTCTTATGAGTGGTTGGCCTATCGAGATCTTCATTAAGAAAGTTAATATTCATTAAGCTCGTCATAACTGATGGATATTATGGCAATCGATTTTATTTCATTCAAATTGAAAATATTGACATGTTATTAGTTGACTCTATTTGTGGAGATATCAGAGGTCAATATTTTTTCTCTGTGTGCATAGCGATAGACTGACGTGAGAAAATCTCTCTTAAATTCCTTCTTTTCATTATAAACCCCCAGGTAAACACCATCAAGTTTGAGGATCGCTGTTGAGTTTGTGACTTAATTTATTTCGCCAAACAAATGCTTCTTAGATGTCCTTATATCTATATTTTTACTGATAAAATGTATCTATGCCTCCAAATATTAGTTAATAATGAAAAATATTCAATAGCTTTTGTTAGATTGAAAAAACGGGGAAGAATATATTCTAGCGCTATGCTTATCATGTTGCTTCGCAAAACAAAAGTAAATGATTTCTATTTCCATACCAGTTGTGGCGACGGAGTATAAATCTGGAATTTCACACTAGAGTCTTTTTGGGTATAGGATAGATATAGATTCAGCATGCATACTAGCCTATTTAATATAACTTGTACAATTTTATGTATGCCTGACTGACTTGCAATTCTCGTAATGAGTCCGTGATTTAAGGTAAAATATATTTAAATTTTATTTTTAATGCAGTGATTTCTGCGTTTATTGGTTCAATGCGTGGTCACACTTGTGAACACTGCAAATTATTTTTAACAGTGTATTCTAATTCATTGGAATATAAGTTACCTCTTCCTAGGACTACAAGTTTGCTTTAAAATTGCGTTCAAAATACGTTTGGAAAGTATTATGATACACCCCTTTTGGTTCTTTTGAAATTTATCAGGTTTTTATTATTTATGAAATGTTTGGCTCCAGCTAATTACTAATTAACCTACCAATCAAAGGCAGGTGCTCGTCTTCATGGTTTAGAGCTGTACATTATTGTTATTGCCGAATTAATTAGATTTTACGTCAACGGATAATTGGAGGGATCACTTTGCGCGTAAAGGCCGTCGTCCGCATTATGCAAACCAATCCCTGGCTAGCTGAAAGGTGGAATTCGACTGAGAGAGAAGCAGGAACGCTTTCTACAATGCTGCTTACGTTAGGACGTAATTCCGTTCACAACCAATCTGTAGCCTTCCGTAATCGTAGAGGCAACCCAATCTGGGTCCTTGGTCCGTACGGTGACCCTCAGCTTTCTTTTTGTCTTGACGTGTCATACTCACATTTGAATTTGACATATCATTGACATTCCAAATCTCATTTACTTAATTCTTAACTGTTTCACTCAAAATCTGAATTCCAATTAATGTGGATATAAATCGTATTCTGTTGGCAGTATGATGCTAAAAAAAATTGTCAAATTACCACCCTAAGGTTAAAAATAAATTAATTCTTTTATCCTTAATACAAATACACAATACACTATTTTATGGGTAATATGACGTCCGTCAAATATTACTTATTTACTTAGTCACTTTATTTAAAAGAATAAGAAAAATAAGCAATGTTGGCTCTTTATACTTAGAAAGTTTTGGTTTTTGGGCCATCAATGGATAGAACAGCACTAGAAAAGTTTTTCAAAATGCTATTTTACAATGGACTAAGAACGAATACCTGCACATACCACTTGCGTCAAATGCTTTGTGTGTGCTCTTGATAATTAGTGGTAAATTAATTCCGTTTATATAAAAAGTCAGAGTTTCTGAGCTAAAGAGTTGAAGAAACCTATCGTACTCTTAAATCCACAAGATTTTGTTGCGGACGGTGGATTTTATACTCGTATTTGGGTGGTTAACCATATCCAAGAGTTTTACTTATGCATTCATTGCACAAGAAATATTTTTGTGAAATAATGCGAATAAACTTCCAAAGAGGCCAAATGCTTGAAAAAATACTAATGGAGAATGGTTTTATTTTAATGAAGTAATATAGATAGATAGAGAGATAGTGGTCTTTATTTGGGCGAAATTGAGACCAAATGGTCCATTCTTATATAAAGAGGAAGGAAGGAATATTAACAGGCGGTAGAGGAAATAATGGAGGATGGCAAAGAGCTAAGTACTATCCACGAAAAATGGGAAAGTATCAAGAAAGGGTTGTCTAAACCCGCCAAAGACACTATTGGAACGGTTAACGCTAAAAGGGCTAGGAAACCATGGATCACGGATGAGATGATTACAAGGATGGATGAGCGGAGAAAATGGAAGAATGTAAACAAAGAGTTAGGCAAAATGAAATACAAAGAATTAAACAAAAAATTGAGGCGGGCAAAAATAAGGCAAAAGAAGCATGGTGGAAGACGCAGTGCGAGGATATGGAAAGTCTGCAGAGGAAGGGTGAAGTCGGTGCGCTGTCCAGCAAAGTTAAATCTTTATCGGGAAGTAAGACAGGAAGAGCTATGCTAACAGTTAGAGATAAGGCGAGTAAGGTACAGGGTCTCACCCAAAAGTGGTAGGCCTGATTTTCTCTGGCGCGAACGGAGCGGTGGAGGGGGGTCTGCCTGGCAGGGTAAGGTGGAGGGGGCTCTTAGCAACAGACCGACACCAACCTCAGTCGCTGTTGTCGGGCTGTCGTTGAGTGAGGACACCGTTTTTAGTGAAGCAATTTTTTTTTCCGCGTCGAAAAACAAAATGAATTTAGAGCAACGTTATTCCTTGAAGTTTTGTGCGAAACTCGGGAAGACGGCAACTGAGACCCTCGATATGATCAAGCAACCGACACGAATGTGGACAGAGTAAGGACACTGCTGAACACAGACCAACGCTTAACCAGTGAAGAAATTGCAGACCAGTTGGGTCTGTCTGCATCCAACGTCCAACGCATTATTTCGCAGGATTTGGCCATGCACAAGGTATGCGCCAAAATGGTGCCGAAAATTCTGCCATGGTGCGCTCGTCGTCAGACAGCTCCTGGCCAAATACGGCGTTGTCACGTTGCCGCACCCGCCCTATTCTCCCAATCTGGCACCACCGGACTTCTTCTTCTTCCCCCTGACGAAAAGACAGCTCAAGGGACGACGTTTTGACTTGATAAAGGCTGTTCAAGAGGCTTCGACGAGGGTCATCAACGGCATCCCCAAAGAAAATTTCCAGCGGGCGTACGGGGAATGGGAGCAACGTTATACACTAAGTGTGTAGCAGCTCAAGGAGCATACTTTGAAGATTATTATGTCGATGTAAGTATATCGTCAATAAAATTCTTGTAAAGAAATCAGTCCTACCACATTTGGTTGCGACCCTGTAATAGTTGACGCAGGAAAGATCCAAGAGAGATGGAAGGAGTATATAGAAGAACTGTATGGTAAAGAACTTAGACCAACAAAGAACGTAGACTAACAAAGTTAGACATTAAAAAAGAATGACGTGGAGGAAGACAGCTTAGGTCCAGGCATACTAGACAATGAGATAGAAAGGGCGTTAAGGGAGATGAAACTAAATAAGGCCATGGGGGTAGATAACATTCCCGCTGAACTATTAAAATGTGTAGGAAAATTTGGGAGGAAGAGGCTATATGGGCTCATTCGTAGTATCTATGAGGAAGGAATCCGGCCGGAAGACTTGGTGAGATCAGTTTTAGTTCCTATTCCGAAAAAGGTAAAGGCTACATCATGAGAACGATAGGACAATAAGTTTGATAACCCACGCAGCTAAAGGTGTTCTCAGGATCATAAAAAAAAGGATATAGAGTAGGGACAAATGATTACTTAGGGGATGATCAGTTTGGGTTTAGGATGGGGAGAGGTACGCGTGATGCCATTGCAGTAATGAGATTATTAACCGAGAGGAAACTAGAACACAACCAGGAGGTATTTGCCTGTTTCGTATATTTCAAAAAAGCGTTTGATAGAGTGAATTGGGAAAACTAATGAGTATATTGCAGAAAATAGGAATAGATTGGAGGGAAAGGAGGTTAATCCGCAATCTGTACATGTCCCAGACTGCTCAGGTGAGAGTGGAGAACGGGGAGTCCGGATGGGCAGTGTTAGGAAGAGGTGCAAGGCAGGGTTGCCCATTATCACCGTTGCTGTTCCCCCTGTATGCAGAGGAGATGATCGAAGAGGCATGGGAAGAACTGGAGGTAGGAATGAAAGTGGGCGGGGAATCCGTAAAATCAGTTAGGTTTGCTGATGACCAAGCTTTAGTTTGTCAGTCAGCCAAGGGGCTGCAAGCATTGCTGAGTGAATTGGAAATTCAGTGCGACAGATATGGAATGAGAATCAATATTAATAAAATAAAGGTTATGCAATTTTTTAGAAAGAAAAAGGTTAAGCTTAACATTAAAATAGGAGGGCAAAAACTAGAGCAGGTAGAACAGTTTACGTATCTCGGAATGTTTTGGACCAACACGGTCAAAGTAGTAGGGAGGTGAGGAGAAGAATTGCGCTAGGCAAAGAGGCTTTCACAAGGAGGAGGGAATTTTTGACGGGGACGTTGAGTAAGGATGCTAAGAAAAGACTCGTAAAAACTTTGATATGGAGCGTAGCTATGTACGGCGCGGAAACGTGGTCATTGAAGCAGGAGGATAGACGTAGACTGGAGGCTTTTGAAATATGGGTGTGGAGAAGAATGGAGAAGGTGAAATGGACAGAGAAAAAAACAAACGAGGAAATACTTGGTATGGTGGGCGAAGAGAGGGGTTTGTTGGGAGAAATCCTATGGAGGCAGGAAAAGTGGATGAAGGGGGTGTTGACCGGCAGTGGGATGTTGAAGACTGCAATTGTGGGGAGAATGTTTGGCAAACAAGGAAAGGGAAGGAACAGGACAGGGATGTTGGACGGGATGAAGGGAGGAAGAAAATACTCAGAGATGAAGAGGGACCAGTTACAGTAGGATGTAGTGTTTTGCTGGGGGTCACAAATTATTTAATTAGTAATTATGTCCATCCAAAAACCTACCTTAACCGATAGATTACCTCATAAAATATAAAGAAGTTGCTAAATGAAAATAGATTCGAGGCACAAAACAATTTTTGCGAAAATATCAAGCACAAATGAGAGTCTAGAAGAAACGCAGAGTTTTCAGTCCATTTGGACACATTTGTGGATTCCCATATCTTGAATTCCGCTTGAATGAAATTTACATGTGTAAATATATACATTTGCGCCGAAAATCTTGATTTCTCTCAAGAGAAGGGGAGAGTACGCATTTAAGAAAAAAAAAGTTTGTTTCCTTGATTCGGGAAAAGTTTTCTTTCACGCTTCTGACTCGGGCACCAAGATTGGAAGCAAATAGCTAGTACTTTTCCACGGAGAAACCGCAAAATTAACCACTTTGTTCTCGCGAATAAACGACGCGGTGTGGGCAGAAATGACTGGGCGTAGAAAATGCCTTGTCTCTCTGCCCAACTTGCCCCCAGGAAAACCCTCCCGTCTGCCCCTCTTAGCCACCTTCGCTAGAGATAAGGAAATATAGGTTTTTAGCAAGAGAAGAGTCAGAGGAGGAGACAAAAAACAAAAGACGGGTGGGAACCGTATGGCGTTACGGATCCCATAGTGTCACGCAACGAGTCCTTCAGCCGTTTCCATTGGCGCGAGCAGGATGGGGATGGGTCGGGGTGGTAAAAATAATTAAAAAAAAGAGAAAATGAAACGAAAGAAAAGGAAGGAGTAGAGGAAGTAAGAGGAAATGAGGTCGTTGGTTGAAAAAATAAAAGCGCTCTCCTCTAATTTTTTCCCCACTCTCCGCGTTTTATCCGACTCTGCCTCGTTTCGGAAGAGGGAGTTCGTTTATTTCTTCCTCCCGAGTAATGAGCACTGAAGGGAAGGGGTAAAGAAGGAGAAATGATACTGAGGATCGATGTGGGCGTCAAGTAACTAAGGCGGAGGTGAATGAAAGTGAGAAATTCGGTGAGAGAACATTGCAGGACTGAGCGGAAGAGGAAAAAGTCTCTCTCTGCAGATTGGAAGGAAGGAAAAGGAAATTTGTGATCTTCCTTTTTCCTCCAAGGAGCAGCTCTCTTTACATAAGTCACTGGAGAGCTAAAGAGATCGTTAAATATATCTTTATTCCGGTTTATCAAGTTCGCTGTCAGGTTTTCACTCCGAGGCTTCGAGTTATTGTTTGAATTTTTGTTTGCAGCCTACTGAAATATTTCAGTGCAAATGAGAGACAAAATGTGTTGTGATAAACTTTAAATCATTAAGATACCGCTGATGTCGTAGTTAAATCTCAATTTTCCTTTGTTGTTTTAGTTTTACGGTGGTCAATTAGAATTCGTTTCTGCAAGTCATTTCAGTATACAATCTATTATTTATTATTCCATGAATTAGCATAGTCATTATATTTAACTATGCTCAGCATTTCATTATTTTGGCGCTCTACTAATTTTTTTAAACGAAAAAGCGTAATTCTGTTTTTCCAAATGAAATTTATTCAGAAAACTTAAAGCAGTTAAAAGAATGACCCTACCTGAATTTTATAAATGAAAGATTCCGGCAGAGCAACACCAATAGAGTTAACCATATTTCTTCTAACATTGTGCGTCCTTGTATTTATTGTGCCAGTCAATTGTCCACATGAGCATTTTAAATATTTTGTGAAATAAATTGCTACTATTATGAAGCATTAAGTTGATTATAAAATTAAATATATGCCACGAAAGTATTTAATTTTAATTTATTTAAAGTAAATTTAGTTTCTTAGCAACTTGAAATTAAGTTTCGGACCGGGTCAGTCGACTTGGTAACGCGCTCGTCTACTAACTCCATATCCTTCTCGAGGTTCGATTCCCCCCTCGGAGAGGGTGTTAAACCATCTCTGGTGATTCAGACTCTGGAATACCTGATGGCAAATTAAGAGTGGCTTATCTGGATCCCAGGGACTGACAGACCACCAGAGGCACCTGGATAGCGAAGAAAAATGTAGTTCTCACTATTTCTTAAATTTTCCAAAAGGTAAGGACTGATAATTTGCATACTTGAGTCAAACAGACCGTTTTTCACCAATCTAATTAAGACCATCTGTATTAAATTAGAAATTTACTTAAAAGCATCACTTATATTTTATAGGAGAGTGCAAACCTAATCTTTCAGTTTTTGGAATACACACTGAAGTCCGCCTGTCCTGAAAACCCGTGGACACTTAAAGAGTTGCCCTGGCCGAGTCACTGTTGCCATTATCGAGTAATTGTCATCACACAAAAACGGGAATCCAACTGCCAGCTTGCTGCAGTCCGACAATGGTGGCATTTTCTCCTGATATGCAATTTTCCTTTGTCACGCGGACTTGACAGGAAACAACTCGCACGTGTTTTGACGCAGACATAAAGTGCGCTCCGTACACTTTTTTCACCGCCTTCCATGGCGTGTAAACACTCCACTCTGAGGACACGCTCATCGGAGCAATACTAAATGGGAAGGCAAAAGGGAGTGAAGGAAATATAGGGAGTATTTCAAATGGAGCAGGAGGGAAAGAAGCTCGTAGGAGGGGGTGATGCAGTTGGATAGACGAGACATATTTTTTCGTGCTTCATGCCGCTAAAAAATAGCCACTACCTTCGTATTATCGCACCGCACACAAAAATAGTCGGAGGTATCGAGAGTTAATAATGAATAATTCCAAAAAATGTTATGTATTTAGTTTTTGCAGGAAGTATTTTAAATACGGCGGGTGGGCATGCGATTGGGAAGGGACGAAAAAGAGGAAGGTGACAGTTTTAAATAGTATGAAATATGTTTTCTTACTTCGAACCAGTAAAAGTAATCATTCATTTTTTCGCACCGTACTCAAAAAATAGGAAAGGGGATGTAATGCCAGAACATTCCAAAACAAACTGCTAACCCTGGAAAATACTCCGTCGTCATTTTTACTGTTATTCTATGCATTCACATCCAGGGTAAAAGACTTCTCTTTTTTATGCACAGGCTTAATACCTAAGTTTATTTTTCGAGAGGCGGAGTAACTTAAATTTCTTGCCAATAAATCTGAAATTTTTAATGTTTTGATAGCAATACTGGATTTCCAGAGTTTAGAAAATCTCTCTATTTTCATTTTACTCGTAGAGATACCCTTCAATGTTATCAAGACTTGAGTTAAGGAAAATGGGGAAGAGTAAAAAAATATATGTTTACTGGAATCTTTATCTCGTTTCTTACGAGTATTTATTAGCTTTTAATGTACTTTCTTATCGTGCTATCTTGTAATAAAAAAGGAATTTTGTCAGTTTTAACTTAATTATGGTTAAATTTTTATTCCACCAAAGAAAATATTTCGTGATATGTAATACCACGAATACCATGTTGTGTCACTGTAAATTGGCAATCCTGCTGTATGTGCCCAATTTTTTTTACTAAAATAAATAAATAAAAAATTATGATGTGAGAAAAAAATACCGTCAACATGTTACGAAGGGAGTAACTTAAATATTAATAGGAAGCTCTGAGAGAGAAATTGAATAAATCTTTATGCATATTTTGAGAGCCTATTGCGCATTTAACATTAAGAGGATAAAGAGAAATAGTTAGAAGTTAACTCTTCACCCTTGAGTTACATGTCAAATATCAGTCGAGAAATAGAGTAGGGAAAATTGAGGGCCTCTACCTTGTGGTGTTAGGCTAATTGACATTTGTTCACTATTACTTGACGAATCATTGTCAGCAATATCTGGATTACTCGGAGGTAATTTATAATCCATAGCATCATAACATAATCATATATCAAGGTCCACCGCATTACTTTCATGTATTAACAAACAGATTAAGTAAATAATATGCATGCTGTACCGTGATAATATTCATTTTACTTAACAGCGACTTGGGGGGTTAAACACATTCATGGTGACGGAATAGCTATTAATATTTATAGTGAGAGAATTAAGCGATATCTTTAAATATGTAGAGAAAGTTATCTTGATAAAATAGGTCTTATTTTTAAAACGCATTAACTTGTAGCTAATAATATCTTCCTGTGTATACATTTGGAGAAAAGTGGGCAGTGAAGTGGGGCACCAGTCCTTTTTTCATTTTGAGGTGTAGACAATAATCAAAAGAATGGCAGTCAAGGGGATAAGAACTGAGGGATATGAGGTATCTCCAATAGTGGAAGAAACAGAAGGTCCGTAGAAGGATGGCAAAGTTCTCTCCCGTGCTCGTAAGTGATACCAACCCTTAACCCGTCTCCTACGCATCCTCTCTCTACTTCTCTCCCTCCGTTTCCCTCTTTCCCATTCAGTGCCCACGTCACCTCTGAGTCCAAAATCTTCCCCCCACGTCCGGAAATCAGGATTGTACGAATGTCGAACCCACCGCTGTCTGCTGAAATGCTGATATTGTCTGTTTATCTCTAGAATTGAAAAGAACTTTTTAATATATATATATATGCACACATATATATATATATATATATATATATATATATATATATATATATATATATATATATATATATATAATGTATAACACTTAGCACTGGTGGACACAGACAAAAACACAGAAACACACAAAAAAGAGACTCACTATTTTTTGAATTTTCGGTGGTCGTTGCCACATTTATCAAGGAAGAGAGGGACAGAACTCAGTTCTGTCCCTCTCTTCCTTGATAAAGGTGGCAACGACCACCGAAAATTCAAAAAATAGTGAGTCTCTTTTTTGTGTGTTTCTGTGTTTTTGTCTGTGTCCACTAGTGCTAAGTGTTATACATTATTATTCACGTCCGTGAGACTTTCAATATATATTCTATATATTCAATATATATATATATATATATATATATATATATATATATATATATATACACCTTGTATGTACAAGGCCTGTCCCAAAAATACTAGGACTTATTATTTCCCGGATACATGCAGATGGACGGACGGGCGGCTGTTTCTCTGGATGAATATGAGGAGAGGGAGTCTCAGGAAAGGCTGGAGACCGGTGTCAGTTGGCTCCCAGCTTTTGAGGAGTGCGGATCGTTCGTTTTTGAAAAGTTATAATCTAAAACGTGACCTCGTTACGCTCATTCCAATACGGGTTATTGAAACAGCGCTAAGTCATCAAATTTTGCTTGAAACTGGGCAAAACCGAGAAAGACTCTCATGGCATGCTCAAGGCAGCTTATGGTGATAATGCCATGCGTAGATCGGATTCCTGGTTAAAGCTCTTTCTGGAGGGTAGAGGAGATGTTGACAACGCTGAACGACTAGGACGCCCTTCGGCTTCAAAAAGTGACGAAAATCTTGCACCCCTTTGTCGGACAGGGATCGCAGATTAAGTGTTCCCATGGTTTCTGATGAACTTGGTATGCCTAAAAGTGATGCGCATCGACTTGTGAGCAAAAGCATTGGCATGAAAAAAGTGGGTGCGAACTTAGTGCGAGTGCTCTCGGGCGAACAAAAGGAAACTCGCACGCGGATCTGTCAAGATCTTTTCGACCATGTGATTGCCTGCATCCGCCTTCCTACAGCCATGACATTGCCCCAACAGACCTCTACCTCTTCCCTCGCCTCAAATCCGTGCTAAAAGGACGTCACCACGGCTAGATGGAAGCGTTACAACAGACTATGAAGAGGGAGCATCAGGGTAAGAGGATCACGAACATCAGTGTAGCGATAAAGTAGGCCGATTATTGCCATCGCTTTCCCGACAATCCTTAGAGCCTGCTTGCGAAAGGTGAGCTTCGCGTCGAACATTACCCCTAATTTGCAGAGAGAACAGACGGATGGGATAGGGTTTTTCGAAAGAATATACGAAAGCGAAAGTCATTTGTGTTTTTAAAGAGAAGGTCATAATAGCTGATTGTGAGGGAATAAAGCATAACTGCCAATCGGAGCACCAAGAAGTGATGGAATTTAGAGCAGATTGTAGGGAAACGGTATCAGATGGGTAATCAATCTGTTTGAAAATTTTGCAATCGTCTGCGTAAAGCAAAATATAGCATCCAAGGGGAACGATACAGTCAATAATTTCGTTTTATTAAAGTGAAAATAGGAGAGGGCCAAGGACACTGCCCTGTGGTATCCCGGAAAGTACAAAGAAAAGAGTGGAGGAAATGCTATCAATAGGAACACACTGTTTGCGAGAGCTGAGAAAGCTGCGGATTAAAGAGAGGAAAATGCCATGTATGCTGTAACGATGTTTGAGTTTTTGGACCAATATGAAGTGGTTAATGTAGTCAAATGATTTCGAGATATAAATATAGCATAGCACAATCGTTAATTAAGCTCAAAAGAGTTTGTGTTGTGGTGGTCTAGAACGGTGAGATTAGTGAGGCATGATCCACCCGGGAAAAAAGCCGTGCTAAGATGAAGGGGAAGGTAAACTGAAGAAGACGATCACGAATGATACGCTCGAAGATTATGGAAAGAACAGGGAATATGGAGATCGGATGGTATTTATGAACTAAACATTTTGGCCAGATTTTAGTATTGGGGTTACATTAGCAGTCTTCCATTGAGAAGGGAAGGTGCCACTGGAGAAGATTCTATTGAAAAGAAGAGAGATCGGGATATAGAGTGATGAACCAGTGTGGTTGAGAAAAAGAGAACTGCTATGGTCGAATCTCAGATTTTGAATAGAGTAAAGTGGTAAAATAGTTTAGAACTTCCTGAGGATTGGTTGAGATGGAGAAGAGGGATTGTGGGCAAACGGAGTGAAGCTGCGGGGGATGGGAGGTGGGAGAGGTGAGCTTAGGTTGAAGTTAGAGCAAAAGTACTTGTTCAAAGCAGAGGGATGGTCACTACCCAGAAAGCACTCATATTTGTGAAAAACTGAAATTGCAATTTGATATGACTTCCGACTGACGTTGATTAGTGACCAAAATTTTTTGGAGTTGTCCCGAATTCTCTCAGTTATTCCGTGGATACAGTTTTTGTAGTCACGACGAAGGGCTACGAACGAGGCACGGGCGTGAGGATAGTGGTAACGCTTCCAGAATTTCCTACCCCTGAGTCTTTTTTTAGAGCGAGAGTCGTTTCCGGTGAATTTCAGAGAGGTATGTTCGAAACACGTCGCGAGGGGACAAAATCCACCATGACTCTACCATGTTCAGGAGATTGTAAAGGACCGGGTCTGCCGCACTCCAGGAGGTCCCAGGGGATGAGGGAGAAGGCATGAGGGCATGGTTTAATATTTATTAAGGCATGAGGCCATGGGGGCATTATTGCAGCCCAGTCAGCTTTGTTCCAGGCTCTAGTGATACTTGAGTGAAAATATCGATTAATATTTGTAAATCAACTCAGTCTCGTAATACTTTTGAAACAAACCTTGTGTGTATGTGTGTGTGTGTGTGTGTATATATATATATATATATATACATACACACACCGGTCTTTTACGATCTCCTGAACATGGTGGATTCATGGTGGATTTTGTCCTCTAGCGACGTGTTTCGAGGATATCTCTCTTAAATTCACCGATATATATATATATATATATATATATATATATATATATATATATATATATATATATATATAAACATTGATTAAGATATTAAAACACAGTAACACAAAGAAAAGACACTCACGTGTAGTTACGGCACGGCCATCATCATCAGAATGCCGCTCGCAGGGAAAGTGCGGAGGGAATGTGTGCGAGAAAGGGTGAGGGGATGGAATGTAATGGATGAATAGGATACGAGAAAGGGGGTGGGAGGTGATATGTAGGCGGCTTTTGGATGGATGTAGTGGGCTGAGTTCAGCCTGGGAGGTTCAAATGTCTGGAGCCCCCAGACATGCACCATCTCGCGGGTTCCCACCTTAAAGCTATTTGCAGATTGGGAAGGGTTTCAATAACCGAAACAGAGAAGCAGTATGCGAAAGGTAGGTCGTTGGAAGCTGGGTGGGTGGGGCTGGGATAATAAAGGAAAATGGGATATTTGGTTGAGTAGCGGTGGATATTCATGTGGAGGGAGAGGGTGGTGGTGCATTTACCCACGTAGAAGGCAGGGCAGAAGTTAAAAAGGAGGTGGTATTTGATTTTTTTAGGTGCAGGTGGTGACAGGAAAACTCTTGGTTTGGGATTTAGTATTAAGGGAGGTGGCGGGTCTTAGAAGATGGCAGCATTTGAGGCGTAGGCGTTTGCATGGTTCGGAGATGGGCGGAGGAGAGACAGGGGGCTGATCAGTCGACATCACTTTTATTCCCACATTGTCCCTTCATTGATAACACTAATGGTATTTTAACGAGATGAACTTTTTCTAGTATGCTGTAGCTTACTATATACTGAAAATATTAGGTAGAAAAGGGTAAGGTATTTTATTTGTTGTCCTCCTTATCCATATGTTTTGACCACTCATTGTGCGGCGTAGTAAGAATTTCATAAATTGCTCCGTGTAGCTATCCATTTCCTTTGATTTCTCTTTGCTATATCGTCTACCAAAGTGCCCAATGTTGTTTTTGAATTATAACCTCCTTGTTAGCTTTCAGTTAATCATGTTTTTATTTATCATGCAGTATTTCTTGCAACCTTAGCATTTGCAGAGGATTTTATCAATATTTTGATCTTTTCTGCACTTTCACAAATTATTCTGGCTCAACGGATTAACATCTCCTTATCCTCTTTCGTAATACGAGAAAAACAAGTAAGTAGCTTCTACATGGGTTCTAAATGCTCGTAAATGTGTAAAAATAAAACCTTTATCAGGGTAATTACGTTGAGATTAAAGAAAGATAACTCCTTTGATAGCAAAAATGTTTAGCACCAAACGGAAAGCTAAAAAAATATGATTAGTTAGACCCTAATCATTTGCTCATTTCCTGCTCGATTATTTGCGAGGAAATGAATCTCACATCGAGGAAAAACGTTGATATAATTTATTTATCCCAAAAGGGTTCCAATAGATGTAACCGAGGAGGGAAAGGTTGGGAACAAAGGACTGATAATCGAAGTCCGGAAATTGCTAACTTTTTTCAGAACTGGTGAAAGTATATTAAATGTAAAATTATTTGAAAGAGGAGTCAAACGCTTTTTAACGAAATTAAGTTCGAGCGAGATCCAGTATTTCGCAGCGGTGTTGCCCTATTTAGAAAATGCGGCTAATATAATTGACCCACCATGGATAGAGTGTTTATCGATACAAATTATTTTCATAGATGATCTAACTAATCTGTCATGATTTTTTAAGAAAAAAAGACTTTTTCACTGAGAAATTGTTTTGGCAACAATTAATCTGTTTTCGTTATTCTTATACGAGCACTTTTAATTTATCCTAATAACACAATGAGGGCTAACCACTTGCCATACATTTCCATGACAGCGCGCAGAATACAGTGTATGGTGTATAGTGTATATGTGAGTTTTCGTCTCAACAAATGAGTTTGGAAAACTATTGCTGTTACGCTGCACCTTTTCGTTCCTTTAAAGCAAGTCAAATGTTTGCCTCAAATGCTCTCGGCTCATCCATTACATGGTTCTCCTTTGGGAGTAGATATATCTTTTTTTATCCTGTATATTTTTGTGAAAATTAGAACATGATTTTTGTATTCACTTCTTCTTAAAGGCACGCATAAAACCAACCGTTGATCATCGTCAACGAAACGGCCATTTTAGAATCCTCTACGAGGAAAGCGATTGATTTTTCAATTTTAAATTTCATTCAATAAATTGATTTTATTTTTCAATGTGATGATTTGAAAAAGTGGAATATAGTATCATATAAATATTTTAAGACACTGTGATGTTCACTGAAAAGTGAGCTGACAGACACAAGCTCACGTTGCTTCCATTGAACAAGCGGCAGTCAAAAGTTTGATTTTCGAACCTAGGAATTTTAACATTTAATTTCATTCTATACAGTTCATCTTTTGCCCCAAACGGCCATGAATTAAATTTAATCCATATAGTACTACTGAAAGTCCCCGTGGTAACAGCATTAGTAATTTCACAGAACCCTCATCTTTCGTTTGAATACTGTTGCTAATGCACTGAAAAGTTGGTTGGACAAGGGTAAGGCATTAAGTTTTCCATGTATGATAATCTGTACTTTTGTGGCTAAAAACTGTACAATGGAAAAATAATTCCTTGAATTGCTCCGAGCGGCTATCACTATTCCTTATTTTTGGGTCGTGATATCGTCTACCAGTGTCTAATATAGGGCTGAAATCAATTTCTCTCTATCGGATTTAAACCCATAGAATTTTTATTTACTTTCAGGTATTATAAAAGTCATTATAAAGGTTGGTATTTCCTATTTTACTTTCGTATGGGCACCAGATATTGAAATTTTCAATTCTTCAGCATTTTATGCCATACACAAACAAATGTAATGAAGATTTTGAGAGAGAGGAAATCTACGTTTAATTTAAAAATATACGATCAAAAATAAAAGTAAGTTAAAAATTTTCCTTTTTTAAAGTGCTTTGGACCAAGATGGTCAAAGTCGTAGGGATACAAGTAAAATAGTTTGACAAAGGCAAGGTTGCGTTAGGTGAAGAAACTTTCGAAAGGAGAGAATGGATGACAAAGCATTGGAGTAAGTATATTAAGAAGTGGCTCGTTAAAACTTTAATATAGGGCGTTATTAATTGTGGTGCGGAAGCATGGTATTTGAAGCAAGATGATATACATAGATAGGAGACTTTTGAGATGTGGATATAATGAAGGATGGAAAACTGAAATGGACCTAAAAGAAATCAAATAGATATTTACTAGACGTGGTGGGGAAAGAAAAGGGGTTGTAGAGCTGTGTCCAAAGATGACTACAAAGGTGAATGCAGATAATTTTGATCGACTGAGGCTGGGATAGAGAGGAGACGTTAGGTAATTAGGATAGGGGTAGGAAAAGGATGGGGATGTTGCACGGAATAAAGGGTGATGGAGTGGATACGGAAACGAGGAAGGGGTTGTTTTAGTGTGGGAATTCAGGTTCTGTGTAGTTGTGTGAGACTAAGAAATGTAGCAGTGCTCAGTTTGTGACCATCTAAAACCTACTCTAAATGGTGGACTACCAAATAATAATGCCATAAACATTATTTAACAAGATACAAATCAAAATGAATTTCTCTAAAGACATGGGCCAAATGGCATGGAAGTGTAAAAGTGTTGTGCCGTATTTTCAATGCGTTTATTCAATTGTACGCAGTAGGTTTATATTTAGACCTAGCGTTTCTTTTAACTAAGATTATCAATAAAGCAAATTATTTTGATGTATTTTCGGGTTAACACCTATATGTCTAAGTACCCATAATGTAATGGCCAATTTTCGTTGAATATACTCGTAAGAATGTCTTTTCAGTGAGTTGGTACCCAAAAAGGTTACAATCAATAAAATGCTTTAATAAGCCCACCAAATTAAATGTGACGCCACTCGCTCTTCTCTGTCACTGTCAGCATAACTATTCTGATCGTAAATGTTCGTGAGAAAAATTAACGCCAAATTTCATGAACTGCCACATGCCAACCACCTATCCCCTCCTTAATGCGCAGTGGCATGCATTTTTTGGCCGTGTGACGTCAGCCGGAGAGACCGGTAGATGTAAAGCAGCGAGATTTTTTAGGCCAGCATGCTATTAGGTGAGTTTTAATATTTCAAGGAATTCCGTGTTGAAATTTTAATAACTTATTCCCTCGCCTCTTATATTCAAGCTGAGGGAACGACAAATTCGGTTACGAGGTCTGTCTTATTATCGTACTTCACATAGGTACGCCTACGCGTCGCGTCGTTCAGGCGGAGGTGGTAATAATTAATATTCTCTCTATCAGTTTAAACCTTTTAGATAACATAGCGGATGAATATCTGGGACTTATTCCAATATATTAAAAACTTTGAACAAAATTAACTGCTAATAAAAATATCACTGCTGCAAATTCCGTGAGTGCGCCTCAAGTTGATAAAACACATATGTATATTAAAAATATACAGCTCTGGGAATAAATCATCATGCAGTTTTGACACCATCAATCAAAAGTGTTGCTTTAAATCATGCCATCCTACTGTATTTGCAAGACCAATGAGACGCACCTAGTAAATCACAATTAGGGTGCCTGGAAATATTAGCGCTAAGATCACGCAAAAAGTTTAATTGGGTCGTCGTTACGCACTCTGCTCAAGCTTTAACTCATTAAAAATATGATTTTCTGCATTTTATCTGCATATTCTTTCCGTGAAGAAATGTGATCTTTCAAATACTTGAATTTTTATGCCGCTACTTATCTCAGGAATTCATTTTACTAGTTCCTAGAAAAAAGCATCGACGTTAAAAAAATAATCTCAGGGTAAAATGAACATTCGTTGGGAAAAATCCTTCTTTCTCTTTGAGTGTTTTTACATTTTATTATTCTTTACATTTGGTGCAAGGAAAAATGTGTGAGAATATTTAATTAATGACCACGTTATTTATACGAGATTCACAACGGTACATGTAATGCTAATGATGATACTGTTACTCTGCATATCATCTACTACATTATTTGTTCTCTTTCCTTGCCTCGGTAACGGTGGGGTTACGTCCTCGTCTGCCAATCCAAGGGTCCTGGGTTCGATTCCCACCTGGGTGGGTTTTCCTTGGGCTTGGGTATTTGTAACAGTTTAAGTTGACAGTCCGATGTAAAGGCCAAAAATTGCTGTTTTTGGACTAAGGTAAATAAATAAATTTTAATTAGCGCATCTCCTTTAGCTTGGGTGGAGTAAAAAATCGGCAAAAACGCAATTCCTTAACGATAAACGAATTGGAATTTATGGTGACCTATTGAACTGTAGTAACTATCAAATTCATATGTCATCGAATGGTGCAATAACTTCAAAACTTTTTTCACATAATCAGCAATAATATTTATGTAACTTTTTTCTGGTGGTGGTTTTTCTTCTAATGCTACTAGAAGCGCCTGATTAATATCTAGGGAAATAAGTTAGCTTTTGTGTTGTAAGCTAATTATAGCTTTGAAGCCCACTATCTACAATTAAATGTTAACCTAAACGTATAAAACTAATAGTGTAATTATTCCTTGAGAGTTAAAGCGTAATGACAGTATGAGCCCTTTTCTATCAGGAAAACTATAATGGAGTGGCTTGAATTCAGACATCTAGAACTTTGAATGTGTCCCGTTTCAGAATGGGGAACTTATTCTACTAAAAGAGTTGGAAGTAGTCTTTCGTAGGCTAGAGACTAAGATATGATATACCTCCAAAGAAAGATGGTTATGGACTACTGTCCTTAAATAAGTGTTGAAATTTACTTATTCTAGATCAGTTCCATAAGGTTTTTTACTAATGAACTGATCATGGTTGTTTAGAAGAAAATATCTCTAAATTCTGCGCATTTAATGTTACTATAAATGACAATTTAAATGCATGCTACCATATCAAAAGCTATGCTTCATATTTATAAATACATCACATGAAATTTTAAATATGGATTTCTGAAAAGTTTAAGCAACGAGCGCAAAAAGTCTTATCTCTGATTTGAGATGTAATTATTGGAAACAGTCACGCTCAATTAAATTACTTCGCCATTTCTTTCCTATATTTTCTCTCTACGGCATAAATATTTCCGGTTTCCGTCACACGGTGCTGCTGCTACATATCCAAGGGCTGGGATCAATAATATGGCATAAAGATTTTACTTGATCAAAAAGGTTGTGATCACGAATTCTTTGAGAGATAAATATGCTTTGAATCGCTAATAAATAGCCCCCACGTAGTAGAAGCGCAACTTTATCTCACTATCTTTTTCAGTCAAGAGAAAAAATTACTTGGTTTAGAAATTTGAGCGTAAGTCTTATTGCCTTCAAAATCGCTAATATTGGAATCGATTTTGGCCAAATTTCACTACCCTCCGACGAAACGAAATGCAAGCCGGACGTAACCTCTGCATAAATCAGGGGTGAAGTTAGGATTATTCGCGTTTTCGTGACGCGTACAAACGGAGATCGGTGGAAGTCAGACCAGGGAGCATTTTCGAATGAACAAACTTTTATTTATTGAAACTCATCAATAAGCTTTCAGCAGCCTCCACCAATCACCAACATGTTTAACTTTCATTGGATGTTTTATTTAAATATTCATGCCAAAACAACCTTTTCTTTTCGCGCGGTTAAATGCATCTGCCAAATCACTCATTGCTATTATTTTATTCGCTTTTTGTTAAAGCATGGCATTAAATTTTTCTGCAATTTTTCTTTTACTTCCCTGGGGAGTTTTTGTTTTTGGAATTCGGTAAAAATTTTATTGGGATTGCTTCCATGACGGCTCACATTTTAACTAGGATTCCAAAATCGTAAAATGTACGCCTACGCACGGATTTGGATTTGTGGCGTCGGGAATTTTATCCTCGCTTAAAAGCAAAATAAATACTGGAAAAAAGCCTTCTCCCGCATTTCCAATGTCACTCGACAAAATTTTGGGACAATATGTATACTAATATGTAATTTGTTGCCTCCGGTGTCATTTAATGGAATTTACATAACTCATTTAAATAAAATTATGGCCTGATGATCCTGTCACCTGATGATGACGCTCAACATCGAAGCCTGGGTTTCGTTCTAAATAAAATGTGTGGAATTACAAAGTCAATAATTTCCTTTTAATACAATAGAAAATTTCAATTTATTTTTTGAAGTGATCATTGCAGTTAGGTAGTTTTGAGGATCCTGATTTGGTATTGACCCTGTTTTGGGGAACGGAGTTCGAATCTAGACATTTTCTTATTTAGCCCAGATGTGCCAACTTTTGGCACGGAATCCTTCTCAAAAACCGCAGTTGGCTCAGAAAATGCAACTTATCAACCTAACCTGCATTTGTGTATACCTCACGCCGTAGGCCATTTGGCAAATTTAGCATTACGTGATCTCTATTTCCACTAGCATACTCTTTCCGAGAATGTTCATCCTTAAGCTTCTCAACTTTTCATTTTCTCATCTGCCCTCGATTTCCAGCATACTACCTTGATCAAAAAGTTCCCGGAATAACCACCGTGTGGCGCTCCCATCGTTCCGATTTGAGTTCTGTTTTTTTTGTTAAATTGGTACATCTGTTGTTGATATTCCCTTTAAATCTTAGTGTCATAACTTGACATTTGCAAAAGTTACGTTGCCAAGAGTACATCTATCTCTGTGTGTGTTGGCGATTTTTTACAATTGCAGAAATGGATTTAAATTTGCAACAACGAACTTGTATTAAATTTTGCATAAAAAACGGATTTCGTGGCGCACGGACGTTGGAAATGTTGGAAAAGTGTTTCGGCAACGATTCTCTAAAAAAAACGGTCGTTTACCAGTGGCACGAGCGGTTCAGAAGTGGTCGTGAGTCAATCAAAGATGATGAACGCAGTGGCAGACCATCGACATCGAAAGTCGGTGAAAAAATTGATAAAGTAAAAGAAATGTTGGTCAATAACCGCAAATTAACCATCAGAGAAATAGCGGAGGACTTGAACATTGCCTATGGATCCGCCCAAGACATTGTGGTTAATGATTTGGGTTTCCGTCGTGTAGCAGCAAAGTTGGTGCCGAAAGACCTCAATTTCATGCAAAAAAGAGACCGTGTTGACGTCGCAAAAGACATGATTTGCGAGGCTGAATCCGATCCCACATTCATCAAAAGGATCATTACTGGAGACGAGACGTGGGTTTATGAGTACGACACGCAATCCAGACATCAGGCAAGTGAATGGCGTTCACCAAATGAGCCGAGACCAAAAAAAACACGTCGTTTTCAGTCAAAAAAGAAGGCAATGCTGACGGTTTTCATGGATTACAACGGTGTAATGCATCATGAATTTTTGCCAGAAGGCCAGACAGTAAACAAAGAGTATTATTTGGGCGTTATGAGACGTTTGCGTGAAGCAATTCGCCGAAAGAGACCAGAAATGTGGGCAGAAAACTCGTGGATTTTGCACCATGATAACGCACCGTCGCACAGTGCTATCATTATTCGTAATTTTTTGACGAAAAATGCAACAAATACCATCCAACAGCCACCAAATTCACCTGATTTGGCTCCCTGTGACTTCTTTCTGTTCAATCGAGTTAAAAAACCATTACGGGGAACGCGTTTTAGCAGCCGAGAGGAAGTAATGGAAAAATCGCAGGAAGCACTGATGGACATACCGAAAACCGACCGTAACTTTTGCAAATGTCAAGTTATGACACTAGGATTTAAAGGAAATATCAACAACAGATGTACCAATTTAACAAAAAAACAGAACTCAAATCGGAACGATGGGAGCGCCACACGGTGGTTATTCCGGGAACTTTTTGATCAAGGTAGCACTTGCACTTTCTTTGAACATCTACCACAAGTAAGTTATAGTCTGGGTTAGAGTCCACTCCTGGAAAGATACTAGCCATGTGGACACCATTTTTTTACCTATGCTTTGCTATATTAAAACCTATATTATACTTGCCAATATATCTAGTTGCCTTTCACTTGTTTAGCCTTCGTGGATGTTTGATCAACAGGGGTATTAGCTATCCAAATATTCAACCATTCGCAGAAGTCGCATCAATCATTCGCCTCTTTTATTTTTTTTCCAAGTCCATATTCTCCCACTACATCTCACCTTTCCTCTCTGTACTAATCTAATTTTCCATCATAATTGTTCTTGATTATACTTTGCTAATTTTTCATAGATTCCCACAGTTTTCTCATGTACTTAATCTACCATATCTTCCGCTGCTGATGTAGACAAGGTATCCACTAGGTCTACTTGCTAAAACTCTGTTACTTACTGGTATAGCCTTCACTATCTTTTTGTCAAGATATAAAGGCTACACCGTAGTACATGTATAAATGATCCTACTTTTAAGCCTTAACTATTTATACGACGCCATTTTCTTAACTATCCCTCCTTTATAAAATATCTTGTAATTTATATTCTCCTTCTAATTGCCCTCCACTTAATTTTTAAAGTAATGATACTGTACTTATCATTTCTATCTTCGCATTTTTATCATTGTAACTTTTTATTCATTGCCTTTATGTTGCATACACTAATTCTAAATCTTAACGTTTTCCTTTTTTTCTTCTTTCCATCGAACAATTTTCTTCGTAACGTGTCCATCCTAAGATCTAAATTTGGGCATGATTAGATTTCCGGAATATTTCATCTCAGAAACAACCATAGCTAAAGAAAACAGTCCAGTGGAACTGGAGGTACCAACTGGTCCTCAAAAGTGGAAGTTTCATTTCCTATCACATACTATGCCGTTGATCTTCCAAGTTTCATCCGCCTTTATATGTAGCTTTGCACCCCAAGGGAGACGGTGCATGGCACCACATCCTATGCCCCACCTTCTATCCACTCATGAACCCTCCGAAAAGTCTGTTGGCAGTGATAGAAGGGATCTCCATATCCCACGAGATACTCGTTCCCTGGATCGTTGGCCGCTTGTTTAACAAACATTGTCCCCTCTCTACCGCGGGAGAATGAGCGTCAGGGTTTTTTCTTTCATCAATTCTGAGACCAAATTGGCATTTCCTTGAACAGCACATGTAGAGAGGGCTCTATTCTCTGAAAACGGCAAACAGTAATTGAAACTAGCTTAGATGACGCATCTTGCCTTTTTTCTTTATTTGGTTAATTGTTTTCGTATTCGTTCCACGTTGTAATTATTTTTATCTTAATTCCTCCTGTCGTACTTCTAGCGAGGTTTTATTACTTTCCAAATGTTAATGAAATAATTATTATTACCTGGTACCAATCAATTTATCCCGCCATGAACATCACGTATCTGATTATTTCGGTCAAATATATCTAATTTTGGTAATAGGTTGGTCGTAATAGAATTGGAAATTTTTTCCTAAAAAATATTACTAAATTATCTATTTTTTATGTAATGAAATAACGAATTGGAAAAAAGAAACATAGTCACCTTACCTCAAACCCTACTTTTCATCCCCGAAGCCTTTCCTCATCTATTGCACTCCAGAAGCGTTTGACGCTTTGGGGTATATTTAGAATACGGTTTTGACTTTGAATGTGTCCATCTTCTTCCTTTGGTTTCATTTTGAAGGGTGATGATATGTCATTTCAAGGATAGGTCTGTGAAGAATGATCTGGTACTTTCCCGGCGAATAATGTTTTCCAAGATTATTCGGGTCTCCCACCGGGTCCACGTTCGTAGGGTTGCCGACGTTTCGATGGCCGAAGACGATGGACGACTCGGCCATCGAAACGTCGGCAACCCTACGAACGTGGACCCGGTGGGAGACCCGAATAATCTTGGAAAAGATAGGTCTGTGGTTTAAGGAGGTGGTGGTACTAATCTCAAAATATACTATAGAAAGTAATTCATCAATTAGTGTTTAGGGCTTTAGTGTAATCAGCTAAAAGAACTATTTCCGTCAATTTTTTGACTTGCCTTTAAAAATGCTTATACCACTGCATTTCATTTTCCTGGGAACACGAAAACACTGTATTTTTAAATAAACTGTTTGATTTTTTACCTCCACAAGACTCATTTATCGCCCCCAGGACATTTATTGCAAAGTAATCAATGCCACTTTTGTAAGAGCAAGATAAAATAAAGAAAGTAATTCCTTAAGAATCTCCCAGTCTTGGTGAAAGCGTTCATTTAAGTTTTTAGGAATATGGAGATTACAATTTGCAATGGCAATAATTCGTACGTGATAAGAAACTGGCAAATATTATCTTCTTCTTAAGGAAAAAGAGTGACTAATTTCATTTAATCAGCATTGCGTATGAATAGGAACACTTCTTATCCCTCACGAAAATCCATAATAGGAATAAAATGCTGATTATTTCATGGTTAAAAGTTATGAGCTACAAATGAAGTGCCCTTAAAATCTAATTTTAAAGAAATGGCCGAACGTCCGTGTTGTAATTGGTCTCGTATTTGAAGATTGAAATAATTGGTTCAATCATATATTTATCCCTGATATAAAGGACATTAATGCTCACAAATGATTTTACGCACATCTTTAATGGATCGTAAAAAAATCGTCGTTCAAGGCAGTTATTTGATTCCTATTCTATAATTAATCTTCCTTAATGATCTAAACAATGTATCGGAACTTAAAAGATTAATGCAAAAACCTTCCTTAATTATGATTTAATTTGGATTTATTTTTATAATATTAGTTTTCCTTAATTTTCACGCTCTGTCAGCAATGCTCGGAGACTCGAAAATCAACAAAAATCCTCTCGGAGAATTTTTTATGTATCTTCTGAGATACTATATGTAATATTGCTCCACGATGTAAAGAAACGCCTCGGAAATTTGTCAATACATTGACATTCCAAGTATCAATTGATGAGAATTAGTGAAAAGATAGATATCATTGCATCCTCAAAATAATATATAAATAAGTACCGTGTACAATGTACAAGTTATACAGGAACAAAGGGTGGTTTTTTTATATACGATACTCCACCATGTTCACAAACATCGCATGCCTTAAATTTTCATGCAGCATACAGATATAAATTGCTATCATTCATTTAAATCCATCCTGATGTGAAACAATGAAGCTTTTGGGAACTTAAATCAACACTGCAGTATAATATTAAATTAGAACGCCTGACTGGCTCAATAATGAGACACTTTACACGTTTATTCATCGAGTCGGGTCCTTTCCTCCTCGAAGCGTTCGACTCAAGAGGAGCATGTTTAAGGGATGAAGCGAAAGGTAAGCATTGTATCAGACGCATATCAAGAGTTGACACCAGTCATACTGGCTTTAAGCTCTACTGACTATTTGCCTCCTAAAATTCCACCTTCTTCCTCTTCCCGGGTGATTTCCTTGTCGGGCTTCATTTTCTCATTGGGAATATTCGAATCCACCTAAGTCTCATACGGTTGAGACTTATTTAGACTGGTATTTAAGGCAGCGGACATCCTACATTTTACTGTCAATGTATTGATGCAGTAATTGAATTCCATTTAGAGTACTTTTTATCTTAGTGATGCCTCTTCGATTTTTAATGGAAGTCATTAAATGTTGTGTAAAGGTTGTATTTTGAAGCTTACATTTACATGGCGTGCATATTAATATTTCCGGTGTTCAAATAGTCCTTTGGGGATGTTTGCTGCAAGTAACCTTCAAGTTCTTATCCTCATTTCTCTGTTTTTACTCACTTGTGCTTTAACACGGTGTCATTTTCTCAGTCAGTTTTCTTCACAGTTGAAAAAAATCCTCTGCGCTCGGAGCATGATAGCCCCTTTGTCGACTAATTGGATACTAGCAGAATATACAGATGGTTATAATCTAAGCAGAGTATTTATAATTTCAGTTTTTTAACAATTGAAAAAATAATAAAAAGTTAAATGAAAATTAAGTCAAATTGTATCCCATGTTCAAGAACACAATGAAGAGTTTGAAAACATTGTATCCTGCTGTACACACAAATAGTGTTACTGTAAGATGGTTATAATCTAAGCAGAGTATCTATAATTTCAGTTTTTTAACAATTGAAAAAATAATAAAAAGTTAAATGAAAATTAAGTCAAATTGTATCCCATGTTCAAGAACACAATGAAGAGTTTGAAAACATTGTATCCTGCTGTACACACAAATAGTGTTACTGTATTGATAATTGTGTTGCATAATTATCAGGATACGCGTTCAAAATGCATAGGTTCGAAACTGAAGTAACAGGTAAATAGTCTGTCAGAACTGTTTCATCATGGTGAAGAGGATTAAACCTTCTTTTCCAAAATCAGAACAGGTGATGAATAATAGCTTTGTGGAAATGACATCGAAACAAATGTGCAATCTTCACAATGGATTGGTGAAACATCCCCAGCCCCAAAAAAGCCCGACAAGTTTGCTCCAATGCCAAGATGATATTGGCTCTTTTTCCCAACAACCCTACTATCCAGATCTGCCCCATGTGACTTTTTCCTGTTCCTTAAACTAAAAACTCTGTCAAAGGAAAAAGATTTACCACTATTCTAGAGAAAGAGGAAAATTCGATGGAGGAGTTTGTGAACATTCCAGAAGAAGCGTTCCAGGATTGTTTTAAAAAGTTAAAACACCGTTGCGATACGTTTATCTGTTGTAAAGAAAACTAGAACTCACCAAATGCTGCTTTTATAAGACAAAGGTAAAAAAATGAAAGTATGATAAAATTCATTTTCGTGAAGGTAGTGGCTAAAGTATGTTTTCATCCAGTGTAAACCTTTATCGTGTATATATTTTTATTTAAATAATATTTATGTTAATAAATATATATTTAGCGACACACTATCAAATAATAGTTTGGCATGTAAAAAATTACTCAAATAGCATTTAGAACTCTTTCATTGACGAATGTGAGAATTTTATGCATTCTGCCAGTGAGTGAGAGAGACATCTTTCTCAAATAGCAATTAAACCGTTCTTTTACTGATGGTGTTATTTCGGAAAACTTGATGAACACGGAGGATCAACAATACCCTTCGAAATCTTTCTAACGAGTGATTTACAAGCCCAAAATCCAGATCTACTGATTTTCTGTTTGAATCTGCTCTCGAATTTTTTCACCATCCCAATTTCCTATTTCTTTCCACCCTCTTCCTCACCCCATCATGGTCTTCATCAATCCCTTTCTCTCTTTCTCCTTCTTCCTTTTTCTGTTTCTCTGTCTTATCCCTTCCGTCAATCAGACCCGCCCAAACACCCCCTTCCCACTAACCCCCGGAGGTAAAAGGAAATCAAAGACGTGTGTTTCCATTTTCCCCCTAAACCCCTCGACATTAGTCTCCTTCGTGCCTTTGTCGCACGGAGCGAGCATGGGGAGAAATGTCATCCCGCTTCCTCCTATTGAATATCACCGGAGAGATGGGGAGGCACCGCCCTTGGCTCCCTTCATTTCGCTCCATTTAATCGAATGCCTCCCGAGCTTACGAGCCCGGCGCTGAAATGTCGCATCAACCCGCCGTGTTTGAACTGTAGCGGCATTATAATTTACCTTGCTTGAATCTGCGTTTCCACTCCCCTTATTTTATCCCTGTCGTTAGCTGAATTCATTAACGAGGATCCCTTCTCTATTTCCCATTCGTCTAAGTCAAAATTCTAGGTCATGAGGACAAATCTCGTCACTTTGCGATAACATCGCTGGGTTAGTTAGGACGCAAAATCTTCCTAAACTCTTACCTCCCAACTCCGGTAATCACGGCAAATATGGTGATCATTAACTGCTTCACCTGAGCGTCGCATGCGTTCACGCAATTCATTATGCATACAATTTCGGGTCCGAAATGCAAAAGTTTTACTCCAAGGTAATAGTTTACTCCCAAGAGTTGGACCAAATTATTGATTTCACCTTTGGGAAAATTAATTGCGTTCTTTATAGTACACCAAAAAGCTAAAATTGAGGAAGTTGTACTCAGTTATTTTCCGTATTTAGGTTGGGTAATTTACTTTGTTCTGACGATTAGGTCATTTAGCACAAATGATAGGTCTCTCCCGCCGTCGAATGGCGCACTCCAACCCAGAGCTAATTGGACTCGTGTGACATCAATATTAGGTTATTTTGATAGTTCGTTACATAACTTGATCGAATCTCAACTCGTCTAGTGAACCTATAAGCCGTTGCTGAAAAAGAATTTAACTCTTTTGAGTTACTGCATAGTTAGGGCTTGGTGTTCTTTGAAACGATTATTTAGAACTACACCTTAGCACAAATATAAGATTTCTACGGAGAAAAATGAACGCATTTAGGAAATTCTTGTAATGTATACTTAGAAGGGAAAATCCCGCGGAACAGATATGAGAGGGAAAATATTCACCTTATAACGTTTATTTTGTTGATGTGAAAGTGGAGTTTTAGCTAACATATTTTAATATAATGTTTAAATGGAATACGTCGATTTCGAAGTTCGCCATTCTAATTAGTTACACGATGCCCTAGATAGGAGTTTAAATTAAAGTAAATTATTTTGTGGAATAAATTATGGAAACAATCAGGATGAAAGACATTGTATGAATATAGTTTAAGTATTTTATATTATTTAACAGATTTTTTTACCCATACCGCTGCTTTAAGCGGAATTCACATTGTCCCATGATTCCTCAATTGGTAGGAGATGAATCTGTTTAAGTAACCATTGTATTCGACTTGAGATTTTTTTGTAGATTCATTTGGAATATCAATTAATACGAGCATATACCTGTAAAACCGAAATTATTGGTGTTCCTAAAAAAACCCCTTTAAAATAATAAGAAAAATGTAGAATCATTCGAGGGACGAAAGGAATTTCATGCCGATTCGAAACCTCTACTCTGAAAAAAATGAATTATCCTTCATCTGAAGGAACAGCTTGCTGTACTCCAGTCGATCTCCTTCAACTCAAAATAATGTCCACCCAAGCTCACCCCCCTCCAGATTCTTATTATTCGTCTTTATATTCCTTTTCGTTTATTTATTGGAATCACCTTGGATAATGGTGGAGACAAGGAAATTTTTTTCTCACAGTTGTCTCATGCGGTGTCAAGAATATCACGGAGTTTTACTTTAGGTAAGAATCTTCAGAGGTGGGTTCCATCAAATGAAACTGGCCACTAAATTATTGCATGCTAATTTTATTATACTGCCACTATGCTGAGATTACAAATAATGGATTCTATTTACTCAAAACCATTATTTGGAAGTCTACTGTTGATAGTAGGTTTTGGATGGACAGAAAATCAATATCACGAATTTTCTTACTATGGACTAACCAGTCGAATAAGTTAAAATCCAACACCCGACGCTACAATAAACTTTTCTATCCTTTCTCATACATTTTGACTGTCATTCTTTTTACCTCCCTTCCTCCTGACCATACATCCGTCCACTATCACTGTCACCAGTAGTTTATCGCTGATCGAAAAGCTCTCCATACTCATTTTCTGCTTGCTTTGGAGTTCTCTCAGAATTTCTCCTCCCCATAATTTCTAGTACTTCTTTGCTAGTTTTCCATTCCATTTATTTTAGCTCTTCCAACTCTCTCCACACACTTCTCTCTAATTTACTCGTAGTACCTATTATCTTGCTTCAACGGGTATGTTTCCGCAGAAAACCACTCTCTGTATTTAATTTTTCGCAAATATTTTATTAAAACCCTTGCTCAAAATGTCTGTCATCAATCTTCTCCTGGCAAAATTTTCTTTGCCTAACGCCATTCTTCTTCTTATGCCTTACTTTGACCATTTGGACCCAAAACACTTATAGGATATATGGACTGTTCCACCTATTTTAGTCTATGTTTCCTAATCTTGCCTTTGTTTTTTACATACTCTTTTATCCCATACCTATTATACTGATTTCCTTAAACCGTCACCAATGGTTGAAACCTCTTGAAACCCCTTTAACTAATGCTTGTTTATCCGCAAACCTGATTTTACGAATTCCCAACCAACTTTCACGTATCTCGGCTTATTCCCATTCCTTTTTAAAC
The DNA here is from genome assembly GCF_022747635.1 of Hetaerina americana. Classification (NCBI taxonomy): domain Eukaryota; kingdom Metazoa; phylum Arthropoda; class Insecta; order Odonata; family Calopterygidae; genus Hetaerina; species Hetaerina americana. Next base: position 78,378,729 of record NW_027286985.1, read on the forward strand.
TTTCCCCCGTATAAATATTGCAAAGTATTGCATAGGTTGCGGCCCATTCCTCCAATTAACTCCTATTCTCTGTAATAGATTGATGAATTCTACCCTGTTGACTATTTTGATCACTTTCTTCAAACATATGAAACGATTTGGAAGATAGATTTCTTTTAATTAAAAAGTAAAAGCAGGATTTATGAAAAATACTATGGCAGAAATTATTCCATTCTATGATGGATTCTGAGAAAGCACACAGGATATGACTGTGTGGTTTCTTCCAATGTAATGATCAGGTTATCTGCTCATAAGATTTTCTCCCGGTTGCGGGAAACATTTTCAGTTCTGGGATAAAGACATTTGCGTGATACATCTGAAGTTCTTCATGCATTTCAGCGCTCCGTAAGCCTCTAATGATTTCGCTTTTATAATGGGTACATGGCCATAATCTGGGCCTTCCTGTGTAAATATCATGTAAAGATTTTAGCATTTAAAGCTTTGAGCATCCAAATTAGTACGGCGCATGAAATGGCTAGCTGAAATTACAAAACAAATCCATCAAATGAAGGCAGATTTGTGCAAAGTTGCAATATAATGACCGCGATCCGCTGTCGCTGCGGTGTCGCGTTACAATTTTAGCTGGCCAAGCAATATGGCTAAGCAATGAGGTCAGTCTGGTGGATAATTTCCCAGGCAACTCATTCAAATCTTCTAAGTGATTCTCGTCTTTTGCAGCGACCTTTATAAATTGCTATATAATACAGTAATGATCAGAACATGTTATTTACCTAATATTTATATTTATTAGAACCATTTACATATGTTTTATTCACATTAAAAGAATATTATTATTAATTAGCTTGCGAGGAAAATTATAACCATTCTAGGAACTACATTATATTTGTTTTTTATCATTTCACAGAATTCAACATAACCTTAATTAGATGAAAATGCAGGTCTGAGTGAAATTTATCAATATTTTTTTGTTCGATTCACACTGCACGTTATATGGACATAGAGTAAAATACTAACTATCACAATACCATATGAGCCCACCAATTGGATCCGTTATGTTCAGGATTGGGCTTAACTTTTTTCCACGTACATTCTCTAAAATGATCCATTAATTTCTCAAAATATAATCAAAGAAGTTTGGATTGTTTAAAATAATCTTAATTTTTTACGCGGGAAGGAAACTCAATTTCTGCCAACTTTCTTTGACCCAGCTCGTCCATCATTATCAGGGCTTTTGGGAGAAGAAATGCAGTTGTATTTGTTTTTATGCAATTTATTCATTATTGCAATTATCGCCATCGATTTTTCCACCTCTAAATGTAACATATCTTATTGTGATTGAAATACAATGTTATAATAATAAGTACGAGCGACGTTACAGATAAAGAATGGCATTTAATATTGCAAAAATATCAAGGTGATTGGAATTTACATCGTGAATATCGTATGCCAATATTATCTCTTTTCTTTGGGGAGAATTGAGTGAAGGACGGTAAATATGTAGTGTTAACGCCTTTAAATGCTAATCAGTATTTCCAATCGTAAATTAAATCGATGTGGGATACCAAACCTTAATTGTTTCGCCTACATCGTATTTCAAGCAATAAAAAGGGTGGCTTTCAAATTCTTTCCACCATCTTGGCACCACCACTAGTTGACAGTCGGCTAATTTCCATACTCGAACCCTTTTAATATCAAAAATGTTCGACAAAGAGTTTGTTTGCTCGACTTGAAGCACGTGAGATAATGCAGTAAAATCAGACCAATGTGGAAATTGTACGCATAAAACGAATATTTTAAAAATCGGAAATACAGAAATTTTAAAGAATAATGAACCTTCTGTTCTCAAATAAGCCCCTCTCTCAGACGGAACTCCTAAAGTACGAAAGGGAAATATTCAGCGAGTCACTAATTTTACCTTTGTTTATTTATTCATAAAAAAATTGATAACTTACTTCAATATTCCTAATTAGTAGTGGCACATGTAAAGAAACATGTAGCCTTTTTTATTTACGAATATTTCTTTTATTTGAAGCCCATAGAAGCGAAAATAAAATCATAAACATTTTTTCTCAAATCTCATATTTTGTGCTTATAGTTGATTATTGCTAACTTCTATACAATCAAATTACTTCTTCCTTTGAATTAAACTAAAACTTTTTTCAGAAAATTATCAATTGAAAACACGTTATTTTTCTTTAATTTTTTTAATTCCCTCAAGGACATCCACGTCAATTATTTCAACGTTTGTAAAATGGAGAACCTATACATCCCAGAGTGGTCCCCTGAGATACTACCTTGAACAAGTTTCAATGTGCATAGTTTCTGGGCGAGCAGGTCAACTCACAATTTGGTGAGATTTATCTCGATTGGAACTCTGGTGCGTTTGCATTGCACTCCCATCCAAATCGTCGAGCGTAGGTTTAGTGAAGGCGTATACTGTTTGTGGGGGCGGTGGGTAGGAAGGTTGGCGGAAAATAAAGAGTAGGGATGAGGCAGGGGGACTCGAAACGACTCGTTCCTGCACTCGGCACTCGCTGCCGACCACTTTATGCGCTCGTTTCTCATTCGCCTCGACGCAGTTTCGAGGGGGATGACGTCATTCCCGCCTCCGCCGTGATAAGTAATTCAAGAGATGAGTGCACAAGGCTCCGCCCTATATCCGGCATTCCAGAATCAGTTCGGGCCATCGAGGTGATGGATGGGCACATACTTGGTGGAAGAAACCTCTGCGACATCCAGCAGGACTAACCCGTAACGACAAGCCTTTTGCGAAAAAAAACAATGGGGCCACACAGAAACATCCCCGTGCTCTTCGCAAGCCTCAGAATCGGACAAGTGACACCAGTTTTGGGAAGCGGGTTTGATGGGAGATTTTTTTCCAGTCGATTTCCTGCCCTCCTGATTTTTTTTACCTTTTTTTCCCGCCCGCAATATATTTCTTCCGAATGTACACTGCCTCGGCTGCTGTTGAAAATCTTCCCTCAGGACACACCCGCATCCATTTGTCAAACCGTATTGAAAGCCCTTTTTTTTCATTTTGTTATTTAATAGGCCGGTGTGGGTTATAATTCTTTTGCTTCAAGTTTTGAAAAAAATGACATGCGTTCGTAGATATTGTATTGGCAGACCATACGTTTCCATGGATTCACCAGTGCAGTATACAGAAACGTACTTAATTAGTTTGGTTCGAATTGCTCAAATCATCAAAGTAATCAACCCGAAGGATAACTATAATTAGGTAGGGGGTACAGTTTACGCCGTACAACGCCATAAGGTATGTGACATTCATAAAAGCATGCCGGGAGGGAGATTCTTTTCCTGTGACACCATTAGATTTCCCACGAAGTTCTAGATCCCATGAAATCCCAATAATTTAATTTTTAGATGGCGTTGGAGTGCAGATTCATCATTCAAAAATTCAATCTTGGCTGCTACAGCCAGTTACAAAAGAATTTATACACTGTGATACCATCTACCGATATTTTATAAATTTACACCTGCCTGAGACAAAAAATCTCAGAATACTAAATTATATTTGAAATCAATTTAATTTTCACTGGATTCAAAATTTTTATTTAATCCTCCTTAAAATGCACGAATTATTGTCCACCTTAAGAAAAATAGAAATAAATGACCTTTCTTAAAAATTTTCATTGCAAAAAGTGTAAATGATACATATCTTGTGAAGGTTGATTAATTATTTCGTCAAAAACACCAGATTAAAACACATTTCCTATCTATAGCAAAAAAAGAATGGAATCAAAAACACGAGTCTCGGTGTAACCATCTATCTGAAATGTTTTTAATCGGTAAATTTTTATTGCATTTTCTCAAATCTGGGCCAATTAGAGTAGAAGCTAGTTATTCGCAAGACAAGTGGCCTTGAAAATGAAAGGTAAAAAATTCATCGCTTTTCCTTTTTCCGAGATGTTCATCGTATGTAAGATTGGCAAATCAGCAGAAATCACATACCTGATATTGGGTAATCAATGGTTTCGTGCCGTTGGGTATGAGTTCGAGTAACCTGACACGAATAGCTTGATTGCCTCAGATGTATTTCCATTTCAGTTATACTGACTATTTTCATATTTTTATTAAAGTGTTCGTCATTTCTGATTCCAAGCCAGGTAATTGCCTTGCATTAAATAAATTCTTTCTTAAAAATAAAACATGGCGTTGTTTTTTGTTTCTGAGTAGTGTGAGTTTTCAGGAAATTTAAAACAAGTATTAGGCAGAATGTCAATAGTTGTTAAATGATAACTTCTGGGATAAATATGTAGATATATCCTTAGGAGCGAACATAGGAGAACCTAGCAACTTGTCACGTCGCGTAAGGCCTTTCCTGTAGCCTTCTTATTTCAATTTTTTGCTTTGCTATGAGAATAATTTTTCGATTCCAACTCAATATAATATATTTTTGTATAATTTTTCCATTTATGATAACTTGCACATTTTATTATATCAACTAAAGGCAGTGAAGAAAGAGAAATGTGGCGGCGTCAATACTCAAAAAAATTTCAATTAGAGTTTTCTTTGGGGCCAATACCATAAGTTGCTTTAGAGTAGCGGATACCGTATTCATTCATGCCATTCTCGAATAACAAAAATAACAATATTTTATATTAATTATGGCGTCATAGTAAGCCCAGTAAAAATGAAACATTATTGTGAGAGTTCGTTCTTCAGTATCTATTGTGAACGATAAGCTGGACTTCAAGATTTCTTTTATTGATTTAAACCCTGAAATATTCCATTTCATGACACAGGATATCCTCTACTACTTCACGTCTGGAGTTCCGAACCAAGTTTTAAACAATTCTTTGCCATCCTTTTTTGTCGATTGTTATTAAAATACGTGTACTTTTCCTAAGATATACTACCTTGATCAAAAAGTTCCCGGAATAACCACCGTGTGGCGCTCCCATCGTTCCGATTTGAGTTCTGTTTTTTTTGTTAAATTGGTACATCTGTTGTTGATATTCCCTTTAAATCTTAGTGTCATAACTTGACATTTGCAAAAGTTACGGTCGGTTTTCGGTATGTCCATCAGTGCTTCCTGCGATTTTTCCATTACTTCCTCTCGGCTGCTAAAACGCGTTCCCCGTAATGGTTTTTTAACTCGATTGAACAGAAAGAAGTCACAGGGAGCCAAATCAGGTGAATTCGGTGGCTGTTGGATGGTATTTGTTGCATTTTTCGTCAAAAAATTACGAATAATGATAGCACTGTGCGACGGTGCGTTATCATGGTGCAAAATCCACGAGTTTTCTGCCCACATTTCTGGTCTCTTTCGGCGAATTGCTTCACGCAAACGTCTCATAACGCCCAAATAATACTCCTTGTTTACTGTCTGGCCTTCTGGAAAAAATTCATGATGCACTACACCGTTGTAATCCATGAAAACCGTCAGCATTGCCTTCTTTTTTGACTGAAAACGACGTGGTTTTTTTGGTCTCGGCTCATTTGGTGAACGCCATTCACTTGCCTGATGTCTGGATTGCGTGTCGTACTCATAAACCCACGTCTCGTCTCCAGTAATGATCCTTTTGATGAATGTGGGATCGGATTCAGCCTCGCAAATCATGTCTTTTGCGACGTCAACACGGTCTCTTTTTTGCATGAAATTGAGGTCTTTTGGCACCAACTTTGCTGCTACACGACGGAAACCCAAATCATTAACCACAATGTCTTGGGCGGATCCATAGGCAATGTTCAAGTCCTCCGCTATTTCTCTGATGGTTAATTTGCGGTTATTGACCAACATTACTTTTACTTTATCAATTTTTTCACCGACTTTCGATGTCGATGGTCTGCCACTGCGTTCATCATCTTCGATTGACTCACGACCACTTCTGAACCGCTCGTGCCACTGGTAAACGACCGTTTTTTTTAGAGAATCGTTGCCGAAACACTTTTCCAACATTTCCAACGTCCGTGCGCCACTAAATCCGTTTTTACGCAAAATTTAATACAAGTTCGTTGTTGCAAATTTAAATCCATTTCTGCAATTGTAAAAAATCGCCAACACACACAGAGATAGATGTACTCTTGGCTACGTAACTTTTGCAAATGTCAAGTTATGACACTAAGATTTAAAGGTAATATCAACAACAGATGTACCAATTTAACAAAAAAAACAGAACTCAAATCGGAACGATGGGAGCGCCACACGGTGGTTATTCCGGGAACTTTTTGATCAAGGTAGTATATTATGGAGTAAACACTGTGTTATTCCGCCCATACTATAACTAATAAGTATAATCATATTATTTTCAAATTTCTATGCATTCATTATTATTGAAATTCATTATGTTTATTATCAAAGTATAAGAATATTGACCACCAGGTTGATAACCGCATTGCATCTACCGAGGTTTTACATAATGTTACCTCCCATGCTCGTCGAAAATGTCATAAAAATTGTGTACAATAATACACGGAGTAAACTAAATGTGAATAAGGATTGGATATCTGCTAAATGAATTTTTACTAATTTTTACAAATATTATAAATGCTAGTAATTTGGCTCACATTTGGCATTTCTGAATATTAGCCAATCCAAATAGAATAAATTTATTGTGTCCTATCAGTTAATTTTTAGACTTTTCTCGTGAGAAATATAATCAATTCAATAAATAAAGGATTGGAACTTATAACAGAGGAAAGTAATGCAGAAGATTTATCCATTACAAATTAAATTCCATTTGACTTGTGACCTTTTCCCATGAGAAAAAAGTTTTTGGGAAAAAACACGATTGAATGACGTAGAAAGGTTCCCTCTCGCTGGCCACTTCATGTGAGTGGGAGGTCAAAATTTCCTGGACGCAGTTAGCCTTGCTGTCCGTGCAATTCTCCCGTGGATTGAGGTCAGCTAAACATTGATGCTAGTCACTCTGGTAAACTGATTGAATTTTTATTTTTCCTGCCCCAGAGATGAATAAGCCTTTTTATAAATGCACGACCACGCATTTTTGAGTCAATTCAAAATACCTTCACCCTTCAACCGGTATGTATGGCTTGAATTTTTTATTCGAAGTATTATGGTTTTATTTTGGCTAACCTCATCTAACGTCATCCCTGAAAGTTTTTTCAAGGTATGGACTTACCCTTCCTAATGTATATCTCCCTTTCCATACCAGTATCAGTCCTTCCTTTACCTCAAGAATTTTATTATATTATTTATGTCCACTAAAAGGAGGGAAACCCATTTATAATTCAGCATGTAAGGCATTAACTATTTTCATATTCCAAGGATTTGAAGGAAGAAAATTATTTATGATCTCCTACTTGTTTGTGCATTTAATTTTCTCATCAGCGAATATTTTGGTACAGTCATAACATGAGTATTTCGTAGTTATCAAATTAATACACAAATAGCTGGGTCATTCTCTTTAGCTAAGACAAATACCATGCTATACTTTAAACTAAAGGCCACAAAAAAGTCTTTCAAAAGTGTAAAACGATCCGAAAAGTCTATAACCTTCTTCAATGTGCTTTGTCAAATGCCTTTTCTAAACAGATAAATGCACAATTTATTTCTGGAATGCATGAATAAGAGCTAATACATGATCGTAAATTTCCTACAAGGTATCAAAGTAGATTACAATTTGGGTGAATTTGTCCTATACTACCTTCCAAACTCATCCAGTAAACACTTTGACCGAATAGTTTCCCCAGTATACTCAAGAGACTGGTTACTCAGTTATAATTTTTAATCTTACTTCCCTTCTCTAGATAGAAAGACACATTGATTGTTGCTTTCAATCGAATTACAACTTTAAAGCTTCCAAACAAATATTTAGGAATTTGCATAAGAGGGCTTCATAATTAACATACTCACTTCTTGACTCATTAACATCAGCCACAAAAAATGCCATTTTTGTCAACTACTTTTCTATTATTAAAATATTCTTACTACTTTTTTGTCATAATATTAATCTTTCTGAAGTTCACAACTTAATGCATTTCATTTACATTGATATTTAACACCGTTATTTGAAAAGTAATCAACACTTCCAACAACAGTTGAAACTGAATTTGTCCCATTCCATATCAATATTCCGATTCTTAATGGAATGCGCCCCTTTGCCCATTCCTTTTGCCCGTCCCCAAGATCACCCAATATTATTCCCCTTTAATCATGCTTTCGCTAGGCATTCTTATCGTAATACCTTTTGCGGGAAATTTTTATATGAATCAGGACATCTCTCTTTTAAGCACCGGTTTTACTACAGAAATTACTCAATAGTGGTATTTTTCATATTCAGTTTAGTCCATTGAACTCGTTTCGGTCATTAACACAATCTCTCATTGTATGAAATAAAAATTGATAATTCTTCCAGTGTCACTATTTCCTCATTCACATAAGTCAATATATTTATATCTAAAGGATGTATCCAGCAGTTCGATTTGACCAGCCATAGCAGTGCCAATGCCAGTGACGTGTGAATTTCACATGTGTGAAATTCACACGTCAATTTCAGAGCATAGGCCCAGTTTCATTCCCTCTGCCACCTCTGGATTCCCCGGAAAGTTCTGGTACCCGAAAAGTTACCCAACTTAGATGAAGCTGAGGTTGCCCTGTCACGTCCCTATCGAATAAACCCGGATCCACTGGTCTATAGTACAGCACTGGACAACCAAATACCAATTTATACAAATCAATTAATGAAATCAAAGAAACTCCGGTAGATGCCCAGAGAGTTACTTTTAACGGAGTCATCCGCTAATTCGCACTCGATGTCCGACTGAATTCTTTAGCCAGTGTAGCTTCTGAGGTTCGTACACTCCGACATTTTGGGATAACTGGCTCCGGACATCGAGGGATCCGCGTGCGAATCCCGGTCCAGGCGAATGATTTTTACCCTTTAAAACTGTTGCATCGCTAATCCATTATGTCTTTTTCTACGTTCACAATCAACATATTTTTACCATTATCATTTACGTGGTGTCCATCACGTATCCCTACTACCTATTTGAAGTATTCCTCTCACAATTGAATCATTCATTAATGTTTCCTAATTTTATCATTCTTTTGTCGTGGTCACACTTATTCAAAACATTTCTCCATTATCCCCCAATGTTCAACTTTCATGCATCCACTCTCATCATTCCCTGTTGCATAACATTCTAAAAGTCACAATTCTTCTAATGTCAACTTTGATGCAATCTATTGAAAACTAATGCATTCTAGGCTCCACTTTCAGATTAAGTCAACTCCCTGATTGCTGTGCATTATCCGCTAGTGACCTTAATGCTCCACCGTTGCATTTATTTCAATAAATACTAACCCTTTATGCAAATACTCGTATTTTCTTATACGGAAACTCTTTATAAGGCAAGTGCACTGCTGGTGTAGTGGTATCATGCAAGATTCCCATTCTTGCGACCTGGGTTCGATTCCCGGGTAGTGCAATTATTTTTCATTTATTTCACGCAGGCGAAAAATACATTCATGTATTAGTATGAAATACGACAGTGGTATTTTCGATGTAATTATTTTTACATTTTTTCACGTTAATTGACAGGACATATTTCCTGTAAAAATTCACGTTTCGGATTAGGAGCTACGTTATCCGTTCAAATGGTATATACTGTGATTGCACGTTAAAAAATGGGTGGGAAGGGTAAAATTACCGTACTGCGCATTTTCGTCTAAAACAGCCATTCTTAAGTATTAAAACTTATTGAATGTACATGACATCCTCGCATGCTTGCGTATGGAATACATTACCTGTGTACGATTGTAAAATACAAGCGTATATTAATGAGTCGTAAATATTTTGTATACTCAAGGATGGCAACTATAAGTATTATTCTGTGTTTTAAATATTAAAACATTGCTTTAAAAATTGTTATGATGAATTTGTAATATCTGAAGTGCCTGAATAAATAACACTGTATTATGATATTAACTCAACGTGACACTCATAACACAGAACGCATTTTGCTGTTGTAATGTGTAGACTGGTTTTCATATTTCGCTCACTTCAAACTGTTAAAATATCCGCTACAATAGACTATCCCGCGAGTTGTGAAAAATATTCTGTGATTAGGTTTTTACTGGCAAAAAAACACAAACAGTTGAAATATAAAAGCAACTATGTGCAGTGTACGAAGACGAAATAATGGGTGAAGGCGAAGTCAGGTCGTGGTGAATTCAGTTTTAAAAATGGTCGCAGCAATATTCACGACGAGTACCGCAGTCGTCAGCCAAGCCTTGTGACAGATGAGCTGAAGGAGAAAATCAACGAAAAAATTCGTGAAAATCAACGATTTGCGATTAAGAGACTTGATCTTGATATCGGACGTGGCTTCCAACACAGAGCTTTGACAGTGAAGTCAAATTGCATGCTGGCGGAAACAAAGGGTTAAAATGTAAGGTGGCAGATTTCTTCTGAGACGGAATTGAAAATATTGTGAATTGTAATGATAATTGCATCAATTTGAATGGAAACTATGCAGAAAAATTATTTAAGAATGTTCCTTTCAAATAAAGCTTTGTCTTGTCACTGGGTTCATATTTGTTTCAAAACGTAAGTTACTTTCCGGACCACCCTCGCAGACAACTCGAGGGATTTTCTATTGCAGCGCACATTTTAACGGGTTGTACTGAGCAAAATAGACTAACCACTATATATAGTAGTCTTTATTTGGCGAAACTGAGATCAAATGGTCTCTTCTTCCGTTTAACCCATCGTCGATACATACAGAATGCCATAGTAGAATGCGTACTGATTGGAGGGACGACACCAAGTTGGTGGCCCTAGCACTACCCGCCGCCACGCTAAGCCATAAGGTAAGTTATTTTCTTGACAGCCCTCGTATAAAGAAATTGTTAACTTTCCGTGAACATACTGATTTCACGAAATTCGTTCCATTGAACTTCTCAAGTGATGGCACCTTCCAATAGTTATACAGATACATCGGTAGTACTATTTATTTGTTTTTCAGAACTTATCTCGATTGACGGTGTATTCAGACTTCAAGCTAAGCATTGAAGTAAGCATTAGAATTTGATGTAATAAAATGACCAAGAGCCCTTTCGGTGTTTTTTTATCAATATCGTTGTTTAATCAGGCACTTCAGATATTACAAATTCATCAACAGAATAATAATTATATTTCCCATCCTTGAGTATATAATATATTTAGGGCCCAATAACATACGCTTGTATTTTATAATCGTACACAGGTAATGTATTCCATACGCAAGCATGCGAGATATCATGTACATTCAATAAGTTTTAATACTTAAGAATGGCGCATGAAGGTAATTTTACCCTTCCAACCCATTGTTTAACGTGCAATTACATTGCATGCCATTTGAACGGATAGCGTAGCTCTTAATCCAAAATGTGAATTTTTACAGGAAACATGTCCTCTCAATTAACATAAAAAATGTAAAAATCATTTCATCAAAAATATCACTATCGTATGTCATACTAAAACATGTATGTAGGTTTCCCCTATTAATAAATTAAAAATAACTGCACTGCCCGGGAATCGAACCCGGGTCGCAAGAATGGGAATCTTGCATGATACCACTACACCAGCAGTGCGCTTATTATTATGGAAACATAGTAATATATTTATATCTATTTTCATTTATCGAGCGACTAGAATAAAAGTGTTTAAAACTTAGCTACCGTGATCCGATCATTGGCAATAAACAATTGTATTACTCTAATTAGAATTGACCCTTATTAAATTGATCATTTGTTTCTGAAAAAATATTTGTGGCATACAAAGTGCACATCTGCCTCATTTGAGCACCATTTTCAAGTAGTTGGAACCTACATGCTTGCATGATCAATGAAACAACAAATATATATGGTTTTGAGTGCCATTTTTGATGCACGGAAATTTCAAAATTTAGTGTAAGTAGTTTGATGACGAATTGACTGAAGTAAATGAGAAACTCTAATAGACCTGTAATAATAACTTTCCTTAATTCGCATTTTAGAATATTAAAATTTATTTTTGTACATAATGAATCACACAATAATGGCTGCCATCAAAAGTCATCCAACGAAAGGCAATCTCTCGATTAATAATAACATTTATCGAAATGGATATTTTATAAATAAATCAGGATTGAGTCGATTATTTACAGTAACTGTTGCGTTATTCCGCCATCGACCAGCCAAAGTTTGAAATTATAACTCTGTTAGAGCAGGCAAAAGAAAAGCCGTTGAACTTCGGCTACACTTAGGCCTATGGGCCCAACCATTCATGTCATGATATCTTGTGTCAAATATGAACGAATAAGGGCTTAAAACGCTGAATAAATCATAAATAACACTTAAAACGCCATTGCAAAGGATATGTTAGGCCATAAGTAATTTTTACAACCACTCAGATGCAATTTTCCTACTTTTTCTATTGGCCGACGATTACCATGGATATTCAAGTATATCTAGGGTAGCAATTAGCCTGTCCCTCTCGACTTCGATATGTGCATGTAGACTTATAATTAATGTAGAATGAATCCCAGCCGGCATATAATGGGAAATATTGCATAGAGTGTACACGGTGTTACCTTGAATAAGCAAACAATTGTGAAACATCATAATTGGTTATGTATCTCTTTATGGTAGGTTTTTCCTAACGTCCATAACAACTGGTATGTATAACATTTCGCATCAATTTCCTCCTATTTTACCAATATTATTTCCTTACTCAGTTCTTTACACTTCCTATTGCCTTTCGGGAGTCTTTTCCTTCCTTTTTCCCCTTACCTGACATATTCCCGTCTAATTACATCTCGCAACCATTCAATACCTACCCCCTACGTTTCATGTTTTCTTCGGATTAACCCTAGTACTTTGTGAAAAGCAGAGTTGGAAAGTACAGAGATAAAAAAGCGGAGAAAGGTTACTACTCGTATGTAAAACAACGACGAAGGTATCAATCGTCCAATTTCTACTCACGACTTTGATGAAATATTCTAGGTCCTCTATCCTCTATTCAGGTTCTATTCTCATTCACGTCATATTCCCTATGTTTGAGCTGGCTTGTTTAATGACTTCACCATATAGTATCTCTACATTTTACCTTCTTACTTTCTGATAATGCTTTCACCTCCCTCTGAAATGTACCAATTGCACCCTTCCCTTGTGAACTTTCCATATCCTAGCAGTTTACATTCCACCACGTTTCTTTTACATTGTTTGTTTCTCACCCCATGATATTATTCATCTCAATGAGCTTCCTTCTGCATATCGCTGTTTTTACATTCTTCCATATCCACTCTTCTCTAACTTTCTCATCACTTCGTCCGTAATCTATGGTTTCCTTATCCTTTTTGTGTAGGTAATAAATTGACAAGTTTAAAGTTAATTCCTTAGGTGAAAGGGGGCTCTCATAAGAATAACTTACATAGGATTCAATGGGAGGAAATATTATGCAGAACCAAGACTTCAACTTCAACAACTGGTATATCTACTTCATTTAGAAAAACTGAACAGTTCTTCATCTTCCTCGCAGATTCACTTTTTTAATTTGAGAAATGGAGGTTGCAATTTACCTGAGTTTTTTGCGGAAGTAAAAATATTTCTCTTACATTAACTTGAGCATTGGCTTAAAATTATATTTATATTTCACTTAACTGAAATTATTTTTATCGGATTTTAATTTTCCGTGTTTCCTCCTCTCGGTTCGAGACGCTCGCCCTTGAAATATTAATTGCCAATATTAGCGATGACCACCTCAATTAAATCTTGAAAATCTATGAATTGATGGAGTACTCGTATGCATACTTGGTTACCCGGTATTGGGAACAATTACTTATTTCCTGTCTCCTTGTTCTGGGTGATTAAAGGTATACTAAAGTTCACATGGAAAAGATAACACCTGTAATAGTGTCAAACATTCCAACATCAAATGAGCATTTGGCATGTTTTGTCAACCTATAACCAGCCCATAGTTGTACAACTATGGATAAATGATAAAATAAAACTGGGTTGAAGTACAACATAGAGAATAGTGAAAATAAATTGCCATCAAAGTTACAACAGATAAAATGAAGGTTTTTCAGTTACAAATGCTAAGATTTTTTGCCTAGATTATGTGATCGCTAACTCTACAGAGGAAGAATGAGAATGTAGCCCAATCGTTTTTGGAGTTCATTGCACTTATTTCATTCGGACGATCTGTTTTGAATTGATGAGGACCTTCATGATTCCTTTAATATAAGAAGTAAAATCGTCAGCCCACATTCTCTCTAAATTTCGTAAATTTATCTCTCTTCCTCTAGCCCTATTAGGTATACTCAAATACTAGTTTATCTCATAGACCCGTCAAACCTATTATTATCATCATAAAAATGTTTCATTAATGCTTTGTATCGTATCTAAATTCTATTTATTTCCTCACGTGAAATCTTTTCCAATGAAACCTGACTACTGGTCGCGTATTTCTAAAGTTGGGTTGACCAATGCGAAAAATACCACATCTGCTGTACTTGTTACGTGTTGTATATTTGTTATCCTTTTTATGTCTCCAATTTCGATGCTATCTTATTTCTTCTCCTTTTACAGCGCTTTGAGTGGCCCGTGGCTCGGCCCCTAGAGCGACAAGAGACCCTCCGGATTGAGCTCTTGACCCGGGGGAGGCTACTGGGAGACCGGCTTATCGGGAGTTTCACTCTCGTGCTCCAGGGCCTCGTAGCGCCGGGGGACGGCGAGGGCTCGGCGTCCGCGGAGGCGCCGTCATCCCGCCGGCGGAGGCGTCACCTGGCGCTCAACGACACACTCCTTGACCTTAATAATCGTCCCATTCAGGTGAGTGAATTACTTTCATCATTTGCGAAATTGTTCGGGCTTGAATATGTGACGCTTATGGACATTATAGCCGTTGTGCACATAGCCGTTGTGTACATTATAGCCGTTGTGTTATAGCTCTACTGTGTACATCAAATTAAAACCTATATTTTATCATCATAAAAACTTACACCAGTATGATGATAGTATAACTGATTAAGAGATCTAAGAGAATAGATGGAAGAAGGGACTGTTTAGTCCCTACTTTGCCCTAATACATTTTTTCAAATTTACAATTTCTATTAACTTAACATATATTCCTGAAAGAAAATTTATAAAATATGTTCAAATTTATCCGTATATTTAACCTTGACTTACTGACACTGAAGATGCTTTTGCATGTGATTGGGTATGAGTTAATTTTCGTTACTGGTAAAAAGAAATAGCAATGTAATCACGTCTTATTGATGCACGCAAAAATTAACCCTAAAACGAGTATCTTTTGTCTTATTTAATTATCAAACTACGCAATACTTTTATGGCAGCTAGTAATCAACAGATCGCTTTAACTTTTGAGTAAAAACCGCATCAAAAAACGAAAAAGGCCTTTCAATTAAGACGCTCTTTTCCTCTTCACGACAATTAATCCGAATTTATGAGGACCTTGGACACCCATTTAATCAAGTTAACCTTGTTAAAGTGAAAGTTACGTTCCAGCTGGTCTTCCGGCTGTAATCTTTTTTTATTGGTGTGCAATTGTTTAAGCCAAGGTAAAGTTGGACCAACTTGTCTACTGTCAACGCCCTCTCAAAACGTCAAAAATATTGGCAGTTATACCGGTAATATTGAGGAGTAGAGCAGCAGGACTGAAAAAATAATGGTTTAACCAACCGAAGTGTAGACGTAGTATCTTCAAAGTTTGAAGACTTTCGGCGTTAAAACGTTGTTGAGAGTTGTCAAGCTCCAAATCTTTGCTCCATATTTTAGAAACCACAAGAAATATGGGCGAAGGAAAAGAATTATCGAGAAAGGTATACAGCTTATACAAATTCCACCACAAGTTACCTTGATGGCCCCTGGGATATTTATAAAGGATCGAAAAAAATATATTCTTTTGAGAAATAACAATATGATTTATTATATTTATTTTTTAATGGAAGGAAAATTTTGAACTTTTGAAAAATAACGGGGAAATATCTTTCCTAGAAGCTTGCTTCGTACCACCAAGTTCTATTGCAAGCATTCTCTTGATTTTTTCATTGTATTTAATTTTTAAGTTTCAAACTTCCCTCTTCTTTTTTCGTTTTTGCCATTTTTACTTCAACTCTATATTGTACGACTTCCTACCTTTAATGTCTGTGCTCAGAGATATGACATTATACAAACGAACAGGGTGAATCAACCGTGTCTCTCGAATATCTGAAACGGAGTTCACGTCGTGGGAAGGGAAGATAAGGGTGATGTAGATGCCCTGTGAGTCAGCCTCCCTTTCCGTTGCCTGTTGACTACCTTAGCTAGAGGACAGGATGGAAATAACTACAACTCCTTCAAGCTCTTCTGAGCCTCCTCGAGTTACTCTCCTCTCGAACTACCGCAACTGCCACCTCCCTCCGTGCCATCTCATGGGGAACTCTGAGCCGAGTTATTTCATGGCCTGTTGATTAAGATGGTTGAAACGTGAGAGGCTCACAAAAGGGAAAGTTACTCATCCGAACCGTAATTTCCTTCGTCTGGTTAAAACTGTGTCCCTCCTCGAGAGTATAGCGATTTATTCCAGGAAATGAAGATGCTGAGCTAAAATGTGACCGCTCGCATTCTTGAAATCTTAGATTACCTGGGCGATATCTCGAAATGATCGACATTTTGGTGCATGACCTAAGGTAAAAAATATCGTTATTGGTCCTTAGTGCCAATAGGCCTATGTTTTATGAAATTTGTTTTGTAAGAAGAAATAAGGTTCTTGTAGTGAAGTTTTAAAAATGAAAATTTTTTCCTTATATCGGTTACCATGATATGAATGAATGAACAGGGAAGGTTAAGGAATAATTTCATCCAAGGGTACTTTATTAGGACCATTATTGTTGCTATTTAAAAAAATACCTTTCCTAAGAAATACTGTCGAAGATAACACTTTTCGGCGGATGATTGTGTAGTATATCGGAGTATTAATAATTTTGAGAATAAAATTCTCCAAAGTGATTTGTACAAAGTAATAGAGTGAGTAAATGGAAATAAAATTTATGCAAACGGTACAAAAAGTGGTGGTAAAATATTTGAGAGACGTAAAAAGTAATATAGTTCTGATTTTATGCACAAACTTGGGAGTGCCAAAGTGCTCAAAAATGTTCATTTTATTAGGAAAAACACATGTGAAAATGGTAAAATACTTAGCTGTAACGATAGCAAAGGATATGTCCTGGGGAAAATACATTGATAACATTTGCGGAATACCTAACAAATAGTTAGGATTCATAAAAAGAATACTTGGTAGTTGTAATGAAAGGGTTAAGGAGCTTGGCTATTTCACATTAGTTAGGCCCCACCTGGAGTATGCTGCGGGTGTATGTGATTCTCATGAAGTAGGCTTAATTTTGCAATTAAACGACTGTAACTTAGAGACGCTAGGTTTATGAAAAGTTATTATAAAGATGGTAGCAGTGTCGCGACACTATTGAAACAATTAGGATGGGAGCCTATAGTTGATCGTAGGCTTAAATACAGGTTGAATTTACTGCGTAAATTTGAGGTAGGATACTCATCGGAGGATGATAAAAGACATATGGTAGGCCTCGGCTTACTATGGTGGATCAGATCGCCAACGTATATTCAGGGATATTTACTGTAGAACGGATACATTTAAATATTTTTTCCTCGTACAATTAGAGATCAAAATAGATATGACAGCAATCGCGTGGGAGATAATTAGAATTGGTAGAGTATTTTTTTTTAAGGTAATCTACCGGTTAAGGTAGGTTTTTGGATGGACAAAACTACCAAACAAATATTTTATTACTCCTAACAAAACACAAAATCCATCATCCTACTCTATATCAGGTCCCTCTTCATCTCTGAGTACTTTCTTCCTCCCTTCATCCCGTCCAACATCCCTATCCTGTTCCTTCCCTTTCCTCTTTTGCCCAACATTCTACCCTCTATCACAGTCTTCAACATCCCACTGCCGGTCAACACCCCCTTCATCCACTTTTCCTGCCTCCATAGGATTGCTCCCTACAAACCCCTCTCTTCGCCCACCATACCAAGTACTTCCTCATTTGTTTTCTTCTCTGTCCATTTCACCTTCTCCATTCTTTTCCACACCCACATTTCAAAAGCCTCCAATCTACGTCTATCCTCCTGCTTCAATGACCACGTTTCCGCACCGTACATAGCTACGCTCCATATCAAAGTTTTTACGAGTCTTTTCTTAACATCCTTACTCAAAGTCCCCGTCATCAACTCCCTCCTCCTTGTGAAAGCCTCTTTGCCTAGCGCAATTCTTCTCCTTACGTCCCTACTACTTTGACCGTGTTGGTCCAAAACACTTCTGTCATATACCGAGATACGTAAACTGCTCTACCTGCTCTAGTTTTTGCCCTCCTATATATTTAACGAAATCCTGCATTTTATTCTTTGTATTTAATGGACCGATCTTTTTCACAGTTATACAGCATAATTTGAATATACGTATCCTTTTGTTATTTATTTGGTTGGTTATTTTAGTACCCTGCATGCCAACGCTAGGGTGTGTGGCAGGGGATTGATACACACCAAGCTGACTTGGGCTAAAATATGACCATACCGCGGTCGGACAATATTATTCTGATCCCTTATCGTTGGTAGAAAAAACGGCATCTTAAATCTATCTGTTCTACACTTAATCTCTTTATTTAATAATGGCATGTAATTACTTTCTTTTGTGCGATTAAAGGTTTTCGTGTGTAGAGGAAACACGATTGAAATTGTGAAAGTATATGTATGATTAGTGACCAAACACCTCCCCCCACGTGACTTGGTGACGAATTTCAGGGTAAATATGTAAATGTAGAGGTACCAAGATGGCATAGTTTGAAATATTTAGCTGTGTTACTGGCCAAAGTATTAAGTTGTGAGCAGCATACTGAAAAAAATACTGCAAAATTGTTCAAGACTACATTTCATTAGGAAAAATTCAAGGAAAACTTTCAAAGACGTTTAAGTAGCCTATAAAACAACAGTTTGTCAGATATTAAATTTTGTGTAGTGTGCCGGATTCACACAAGAGGTGTTTAGTATAGATATTGATGGAAAACATGGTAAGGCATTTTGTTTTGTTTTAGTAAGGTACAAGAGATATGATGTCGTGGCATAAATACTAAAATATTTGAGCCGGAAAAGTTTGTTGGTGAGAAGGAGAATACAAAGGGTTGTAAATACGTTTAATACAAATACAAAAGGCAAAGGATGTAAATATGTAAATATTAGATTTAAAAAATCATCAAAATGGTAAAAATGGCCATAAAATGAAAGTAGGAGCGCGGAAGGAAAAATAGGAAACTTTCCTTTTGAAAACAAGACTGTGATAGAGAGAAATACTCTCGTATAAGAGACTTTAAACTTTTTCCCAAAAATGAATAAAAATTTGAAAAGAAATTTTGGAAATATATGACGAATTAATGAGCACAACGAAGAAAATAAGTCATTATTTTTGGATTTTTTCTCATAACTATATGCTTTTATTTAAACATTGCAGCAGTATCTGATGCTTTTAATTGAAATCATTGTCGCCAGGTAATAACCAAGTGTAATGTCATGTAAAAAATAAAAATGTTGTGTTAAGAGTATATCCTTTGTTTGAAAAACGTCCTTGCCGTGTATAAATTAACAATCCGCGGAAAAGTCCTAATTGGTTTGCCTGCATTTTACGTAAAGTTAATTATCTTCTCCACAATTTATCTTCTCCTTGGCGGTTTCCAGATACTCAAGTGTTTTGTGAGCTTATATATCAATTAAATTTCTTTCTGGTGGGATTTCACGTCCATGAGCGCATAATCTAACCGCCATTGAATTGGTCCCTTCATTCTTTACCAGTTTCGGTTGTCACTAGAGTGGAAAGGTAGAAGGTGAAGGAGAGGGAAAATGGCTTTAGAGACCTTCGTTGTTTCTCTTTAGTTTCTTTAAGAACGCTCGAACGCTGGAGTTTTTCACAGTGTTGCCGTCTCCTAAGTCAGACCTCTTCTTCTTCCCTCAATCACTTCCCCTCCGTCAAATAGGTGTTTTCTGCCTCTCACAAAAGCTCCATTTAATCATCGTGTTTTTCAGCCACTGATCATCGAGTGGCATATTTTTTATTATCTCCTATCTATGAGAAACAAGCAGCATTCTTAGTGAGAATTTGTGGTCGGAAAGTAGCTGATGAAAAATCGAGCCTATAATGCATTAACTCATTAAATTACAGACCTTGGTCATGGAATGTATTAAATAATGTTAAAACGAGATGTCTGCCAATTTGAATAATTTTATTCAAAGTAATTGAATTATACTGAAAATGTGGCTATTGAAGTAAACCTTTAGAATCATCAGTATTGTTAGTATGTATTGATGAAAAAAATAAAAATAAGAAAATGTCACGCGCGTAACTTGGTGGAAATCTTTCATACTAACATATTAGGGTAAAATTCCACTATCATTTCTAATGAAATTTTAATTCTGGTGTCGACCCATGCTAATGAAAAACAAATTACATGTGAAAATTTCGGAGTTATTTCACCAAGTTTTCGAAATATATAGTTAAAGGCCAATTCATAAACCTTTAATCTTAGCCGCTAGCTGTTACTGTTTGTAATGCATTAACCTGGCTGTCTTTTATATGATAGGTCTACTACTCTCAGTACAAGTGCCTATTACCGCTCAGTACAAGTATATCGTGCAATTATTATCGCAGAACAGGGTAATATGGTTTCTCTTGTGATTTCTGTGCTTTCAATAATCATTTAGGTAACGTGGTACCGTAGTAACCTATTTACCTAACATATTTAGAGTTTATAATTTAGCCTTAGAAGTCTATTGCTGCTCTCTGATTTTATTTTTTTTTCATAGGACGGTTTTCTTAGAAATGTACCTTAAAATTTAGTAATTGTAGAGTGTAAGTGTTATTGTAGTAAATAAAATGTGAAGCACGAAGAAAGAATCAAAGACTGTGATATATACGATATATGAGTGTGAACGTTTTATAATCAATACAGATGATGCTACAGTGTAGCGAAACTAGTCGACAACAGTAAATTCTTTCCTGTAGAAGCGCAGTCTTTGATTATTTCTTTGTGCTTTACAAATGGATTTCCACAAGTATCGGCCTCAACTATCTCTTGAATAAAACGTAGATTAAAAATCAAAGTTACTATTAAAAGTGAAAAAAACTGGACCATAAATCATTTATTTCGTTAGCAAAGTTTAGTTGGTCGCGCGAAATGAAATGTAGCTCGTATATGAAGCACGCATCAGGAATGGAGACGCATTCATCGAATGTTATAATCGAAATCTACAATTGCAGATTTGAAAGCAAAATAGTACAGAACATTTTGTTTCCAAACGAACAGACTGCAGGCACACTCGTTATGTCTTGGAGTGCAAGTGGAATCAGGAAAGAAGTCAATTTAAGTTTCTTTAATTCCAAATTTAAAGTCTATCTCTCAGCTACATATGTATTAGCTTAGACCAAAGATAATATATACATAACAGTTTCAGGATGCTGTGCAGCATCGAAACCATGGTCATGAAATATTAAATCTCTTAGGTGGAAATGTTAAGTTTCTTTTTACCATCATAACAAATATAATAGCCCTGTCATATTTTGAAAGTGATAAAAATTTCAACACCAAGATAGCGATACTAGTTTTAACTTGATTAATTTATTATGAGACGATATGCGGACCAAAAAAGTTTTATTTTGCGAAAAAATAACAATATGAAGGCCATATTGGTAATTAGGAGATGAAAGAGTTTTTGTGAAGGTTTCAGTGTAATTTATGACGCAAAATGTTTATGTGAGGATTAGGACAGAGGTAGGGAACGGCAAGTTCTCTGAATAAGGTTAGGTAGAGTCACCCTTATCCCTTCATCCTCGTATTCCTCGGAGAAATACAGTGTTAATGTTAGCCTTAATTGGAGTGGCATGATTGGAGCCTTTCTGTAAAGTTTTAGAGGAAGAGAGAGTGAGTGAGCAAGCAGATTTTTGACGTTTCCTCCCGTGTCTTAATTTTAGGTGGAAAAACCAACGGCTCCGTGTCGTCCACTTTTTTTTCATAATACGTTTCGCTCGCCTTTCATCACATTTTGAGAATATTCATCTCTGAGCTCCCATCTCAATTACTTATATCTCTCCCAGAGGTGCTCTCTAGTCTTGGCTCGAATAATCCGCATTGCAAATGTGTAATGAGACTCCCAGCTCCAGCGGGATGTTCTCCCTGCGGACGGTATTGCAGTCCGACGCTACGCCCCCTACCTCCCGAGGATTATGATATCCTCACCCCCAAGTGTGAGATATACGTCACTTACTCCACGATGGCTACGAAACTGCCAACTCAGTCTCCCCTGATTTGCGTCATCTCATACCCATGAACTCGCTGAACAAGGCGGTGAAGATGATGATATGAAAAATAGACGATTTTTTGACCAAGTTTGATAGCAGTTTATTAATCCATTAAATTATTGCCGTAATGAGATTTAATTACTAAATATTTGACACTGAATGAAAAATGTTAAACTTTGGATGTTGCCTGTATGACATTTGTTCTTTGGTATTGGATTTATGATGTAACATCTAACATAAATTTTATTAAATATCGATAGAATGTATTGCTATCATCCAAAAACATTCAAGTATCAGAATTAGAGATAATAAACAGTTGTCTGGGATTATAGTTGGTGTATATAATTTCATTAGCGAGACTACCGCAATGAATGCTTCTGACAAAAAATTATTCTTTTCATCATCATTTGGCCACGCTCAATTGCGGAATGCGACTTCTTCTACACGGGGATTTAAAATTAAATTTAACCTTACCCGCTTTCATCAAATTATGAATAAAATGAAATGGCCAATTAACTATTTATATTTCTTGTGATCAGTATTGGGAAAGTATGGTAAAAGTAAACTCCGTTGAAATAAATTAAATGTAATATACTTTACCTGCGTTAACTGAGAAGCTAGACAATATTGACATAACTTAAATAAGGTAGAAGTCAAAGAGCATGGCAAAGAAGTAAACGATTTCGTTCTTCACTTATTGGCTCCACCGATTATTGACATCAAAATTGAAACCAGTATCAAAACAAAAACAATGGTTTTAGAACTGATATTTATGCTGAAGTTGTTTTCACCGACTAAAACTTCGCAAAAGATCGTAATGTCTGGAGAGGATTATCAAAGATCCCACAACAAATGTTTGCATCAGAGTATTACATGTACTGTGTTGTATTATGCATGCAGTATACTCTTGCTTAACCTGAATACCCTAAGAAACTTATCTTGCAGAACTTTGTGAAAATTGGTGGCGGAAAGGCGGCGTTTGAAAAACTATGCGCAGAAATCAACCATGTTTGCATAATTTCATCTACTCAGTATTCTGGTTCTTAGATTTCATCAGAACATATGTGTTACCTTGTATACGCACTTAAAAGGGACAGAGAGCTTGTTAATTGATTCAAAGTTCCTAAATTCTTTCTCAGTAAACCCCTTTTCCAAATAGTTACCCAAAAATCAGTTGTTTTATTTATTTATTTTAGTACCCTGCAAGACACCGGGCACTGTTACAAAGAGGAGTAAGACAGGGGATCACGTCTGTATTTCCACGCATGTGTAGAAGAAATGGTTAAAGTGGTTTGGAAATAACTAGAGGTAGAAATGATAGGCGGTGGCCAATTCATAAAATCAGTTAGGTTTGATCTATTTACTTGTCTTCGCATGGCAACTTTGCTGTGAAAATTTGGGATGCTCTCCGTTTTTACAAAAGATATTAATAAAACTGTATCATTCAATAGATATTTTAGTTGGACATATTCGTACCCTGCTAGCCACCGCTAGGGTGTGTGGTAGGGGGTGAATACGCACCAGACTAATTTTGACCCAAATATGAACCTACTGCCAGCAGAGAATGTTTTTTTGATCCCTAATTGTTCGTGGAAAAATTACATCTTAAATCTATCTGTTTTACACCTAATCTCTATCATTTTATTGACATGATCTTTCCTGCAGTAGAACGATGGGAATAATAGTGCATTTTCAAACTCACCGATGTATCTGTACATTTTGTATAATCACCTTCAAATCTTGAATCTGAAGAAAAGAGAGATCGATTGTAAAAATCTGTTCAAGTATGAAGGTTCTAAGGAAGAATGGATTTAAATTCGAAAAGGTTAAAATTTTCCAAAAGGTGATAACAGTTTTGGATATTCTTTCATTTGCCAATACGCATTCATTCACCGGAAATATCTGAACCAAAGCCAAGAAGTGAACCGGATCTCCCCACCACTACTATTAAGTTTTAAGTAAAGTTATAAAAGAGGCATTCAAATTTTAAAATTTTCTTATTTTCCCTGATAAACACCAGAAAGTTGAAACTTCGGTTAGTTCGCAACATAACTTCCCTGTAGATATATTGTTTTTACGACGTTGATGTCAAATTTCATGGCCACCGAGAACACCATAACTGCATGTCTCATTCATTTGGTGAGGAATTTCTATGGGTGTTAAACCACACCAGTGGAGAAAACTATTCTTCTGCTCTATAGAACGCATTTTTGAATACTGAAAACTACTCTCTCTATAGCGACAGCTTTACAGACCTTGTAAGTTCTAAGATGTAGTCATCTATATCTTGCTTCAAAAATGAACTCCAGCTTATTTTAATTATCATTACATCTTCCTTTCAGCTTCTAGCCACAATTAAAAGTTAGGTGAGCTTAGAATGTGAATGTACCTCGTATAATGAAATTAACGTGTTACGATAAAAGTTTAGTGAATTAATATAAATTACCAAAAGAAGTTAACCGAAACAATTGCCCGAAAATTAACACTTTTACGTTAAGTAGGCATTATATTTAAATGAATTTCTATATTCAAGTCTGTATGAGGTTGAGGGTTCGCCATGGTTCCACTGTCGTGTAAATGCAATACTTGATGGGACTAATTACGACGGAGATGTGTTTTACTGGATTCTCGAATAGTTGAAAATCATAGAAGTTCTTTTTGAGAGAGATCTGGGGGACGTTTACATGCATCACCTTGGAATCAGGTCAACTGCTAGTGGAGGTGATTTTCAGCTACAAAAAGCGAAGAAATCCGTCGAATCAGCTGATCTTTGGCTTTATTTCTTTTTTTTGCCCATCCACTCTGGCAGCATCCAGATACGTGAGTTTTGTGTAGGTCGAAGGTGAACGTGACTCAAAAAGGATTGGACCTGTGGGAAACCCTGTAACGAAAGATCTCCCTCTCTTGCACAGAAAAGTCTAATGGAAAGCGGTAAAGAGCCTACGCCCGCATTTCCACCATCTGGGTTCAAAAAAAGAAGCTACGCAGCCAAATGCCTAATATGAGAAGTGCGGGTCTGGTATACTTCTTGACTGTTCGGTGAAAAAAAAGTGTGGCATTTGGGTCCATTGGCAAGCCCTATCCAGTCCAGTTATTTCTTAACAGAAAACGTCTTGAATGATGGGGGAAAAAGTTTCACGATAAAGGTGTAACAGAAATACGTAGTGATGTATGGAAAAGAAGGCTACGCTTTTGCTTGATATGAAAACCTCCTGTTAAATTATTTCTTTGAATTGTTCATCCATAAATTAATACTTTATCATTCAAATCTTACAGGCAGTTTAAAGAATAAAAACTAATTATGATATTCCAGAAATCTTATTTTTCTAAGCGCTCATGGGAAATCTTGGGCCATCAAAATTCCATTCAATAGGACGGATCTTAAAATAGAGTAAGGTTAGATTACGAGGGACTTTTTGGATGAGTGTGAGCCATTAATTAGTGAAATTTGTCGATCATGCAGGCAAATGAAACCGAAATTTTACAAATTTCTTGAGTGGAGGAGTAAAAACTATATTTATTTGTGGAATTACAGTACTTTTATTTGTATGTTGTAAGGTATTTTTATTATATTTACATGTGATAATCATGGTTCAAATAACTTTATTTCTCTGCTATTTTAATAGTGAATCTTAGGAACTACTGTGACGTAAGAATTGATGGAAGTTTTCATATTAACGGATCTACCACGGACCCGTTTGAATGATTCTAGAACCAAAGAAAGGATTGTAACAGTGTATACGCCTTTAACGGCATATTATAAGGTGATACACAAAAAGAAAACGTACTCGAGCGATTTCGCAGTATATGCGATATTAACATTTCAAAGACCCATTGTTGAATCACTCCTATATACAAGATTAAATATTTAATAGACAAAGCGATGTTGTCAATTATTACAAGCCAAAGGATCATATAGCCAGGTATCATATGTTAAAAAGACATCGAATGGAACAGAGTAACATCTAAAAATGGACACAAGGCGCTAAAAATAGCTATTCAGAGGATTCGAGAATTGCTAGTCATATGTTGGTAACGGGTTATTAAATGACCTTAGCCAATTGAAACTCGTAGAATAGTTTTCGTCAGTAGATTGGAAACCGGTTAAAACATAATTATCTATGAACACAAAAAATAAGTGCTTAAACAGTGTAGTGTACTCTCTACCCAATTTAACTTTATACTCTTTGTTTCTCAGTTGACCTTCACTTTGAAACTTAGTCCCATGTTTTCACTCACCCTGCGAAGGTACATATACCACTTATCGTTTTTAAGGACCACCTTCTTCTTTTCCCTCTCCCCAACCTTTCCAACTTCCCTCTCTCCCTCTTTTAAAAGAGGTGTGTATGTATTCTGTGTTTGACAATCTGAGTACACTCTGATTATGTCTGCCTTGTCGTTGAAACGCATGATTGTGACTTGGGTAAGAAGATACTCGTATATCGTTAATCCTTTAAGTGTACATGTGCGTTTCAATATTTGAGCATGAAGAAAATTGACGAAGAAGAGAGCCCCTAACATCCCACGGTTGTAACGAAGTGAAAGTTTTCTCTCACTATGCGAGATTATCTGAGCTGTGCCGTTTTGTAGTATGTGTCCATCCAAAATCTATCTTAGCCGGTAGATTACCAGTAATAATAAACGATGGGGAAAAGATCTTAAACTAGCAAACTCATAATCCATTCGAGACCCGAAACAAATTTTCTTTAGAGGAATATACCTCGCCTATGGTGCAGACCAAACAGATGATAGAGCATCTAAGTGAAATAAAAAGAAAATTAACTTTCAAAATTACGCCAACTCATTAAAAATGATAATAAATGAAGGTTTCTAAATTTCATGCCTCAAAAGTTTTCTATTAGTTGACCACGCAGGTTCATCTGCTTCCTTTCATTAAAATGTGTGAACAGTAGAAAGAAACGATAGCCTAAAGGTGAAATAATCTTCCCAAGATAAAAAATAATCAGTCTAAATATTATTAAGGCTAGTTTAAGGTATGCAAATAAGTCTCTCTCTCAAAAACAGGTATCTTCCAATTCATTATTAGTATTTTTCCTATGAATGATAGGTTTTTGAGGTAGGCTATTGAAATATCTTTTGCGAGAACATCTTTTGTTTCCCCTACATTACTTCCTTCCTCGTTCCTTCGCAACTTCAACCTGCCTTCATGCTGTCTAAAAAGTCTCCTCCCTTCGTTCTTCTTCTCTTATCCCACTTATTCTCCCTTCTACCATTGCCTTTTGTATGCCTTAGCCTTTCAATATTTCCTCCATCTATTTTCTCTGGCTTTTTCAGATTTCCTCCAGCAACTTCCTCTATTCGACGACCATATTTGAAACTACTTCAATCTCAACCTCCCAAAAGCGGATAATTTTTATGCCCATAAAAGAGTCCGCTTTTTGGAGGTTTCGCTGTATCGCAGTTTAGTGGCCTCAATCACAACGTACGCGCACCCCACCAATGGCCTCGCTGAATGATTTACCCCCCCCCGCCTCTCTTGCACACACACTCTTTCCCGGCGTCCCCCGAGTTGCGCACTACGTTTTCGTTGTAGTCGGCGGGAATGACAGGCAAGCGGAACCATCTCCCCATTGAGGGTTGATGGGGAAGGGATGGGAGGGTGGCAGAACAAATCCATCTCAAAAATGGCCAAATCCTTTCGTTTTTCCGGAAATGGGGTATTTCCCGAGGACTCCTGCTTGCTTCCTGCGCCCAATTACAAGAGAACGGTTCAATCAGCGGAGGAGGTTTTAATTCGGTTTTCTCCCTTTCTTCCCCCCCTCTCTCTCTTTCATTCTCTAGGTTCCGAGTCATGGTCTCTCGAGCATTTCAGCGGTAGAACGACGAATTCGGATCCCAACTTTCCCCGCCACCCCTTTCCCTCTCCACCCTCCAATTCCCCAGAGCCATTCCCGTGCCAAACACTCATTCCATTTTCAATTGCATCTCTAACACACCCTGACACCCCCTCACGCCTCTAAGCTGCCAAACACTTTTTGACAGCAGGTGGAAGCTAAGGGTATGCATCTAGGGGTAACAGCAAAATGCCATTACTATATCACACAATGAATAGGCTCTAATATGACGATATAATAAAATACCGGCATAGAAAACTATCATAGTCATAGGTATTGATTGATATTATCTTTCTTAGTGCTATTTCATGTTGTACGTAAAATACGAAGCATTAGACTGAACGATTTATATTCCAAGGAAATAGACTTTACCCTTATTCTCCATTCATCGCAGTTAGAAACCCGAAGGTTGATTCATTTATTGAGATTATAGTACCCATAATACCAAACCCAACGGCGAGTAAAAATCACGCATTATTGTAAGAGGGTTAGCTCTGCCTCCTTGGTTATCCGCATATAAACTACAACATTGCATAAAAATTCAATATAATGATGCGATGAATTTTCAAGTAAATCCAGCCGGTGTTTACCTACATCTGGCATTTGTTACACGCTAGTGTATTAATTTTGGACTCTATTAAGCACTGAACATAGAAAGTAATAAACACTTGACATACATAAATTCACTTTTAAATTGAATAATTAAATTCGTGATTTGAATCGTCCACGAAAGATCGATACTTGCAACTGTTCCGCTTCATCAGATGGCAAAAGTAGATAAGCGAATCGATATTAGTTGAAAAATCCGATATTTCGTCGTCATCCCTAGTTGCGCTCAATTAATTGATCAAATCTTGGGTTTTAGAGACCTCTGTACGAATCAAAAATCCGAAGTTCACAATTGGATGTGATGACAATGGCCGCCCTCCATTTCTCAGTCCAGTTCGTCATCGACGACCGTTTTTGTTCCCGAGCGTCCGCGAATTCTGGCTACCAGAAACAAATGAAGAGAGATACAATTAGACCATCAAACTCTTTCAGTTGAACGAATTACTTGCCTCACTGCACACATAATTGTGATAACCCCGTGGTCCTCTTTTCCCTGGCGCTAATTCGAAATATGAAACAATTGTACCAAGGCGTAAACACTGATTTAATTTCGTTTGCAAAATCTTCTTAGTGCAACAGTTATATGCGGTTTCACTTAAAGAAGTGTTTATAATCTACTGACCCTGATTAGTCCTTTTGATTGATACACCGAAGACTTTCTATAAGGCGTAGTTTTTAGCAGGATTTTATTAATGGATGCCTGAGTTATACTTGAATTTATAAAGAGCTATTTCCCTGCTATCGGAGAAAGAAGAGATGTAATTTTTAATATATAATGTTAAGTAAACCTTTCCATGTAAAAGTAACATGGCATCCCACCGGTACTTTATAATAAGATATTATAAAGTATCGGTCCTACCGAAAACTATTATTTCTTACTTCGTGGAAAAAATAGTCACCAAATGGATGTAAAAGTCACTAATCTTGACTAAAAGTCCATCTATCGATGAGTATTTGTATTTATTTTAATTGTTTATCACAGTTGACCTCAGTTATGCTACGCTGTCTTTAGCCCTAGCTACGCTCGTTACCTGAATTTAATTAAAGAATTTTTTTTAGCATGAAGCTTCCTTGGGCTAAATTTATAACTAAATTTGATTAAATATTTGTTTTATATATTCTAATTAAGTATTTCAAGCTTAATTTTTCTAAATCCATCTATTAATATATCTTTCAGTCATTTTCCTTAACGGAACGAGTGAAAGAAGAGAAGAATTTTACTTTGAAATATTAGGCTCCAACTTGTTTCGTAAATCTTGTTTTGTCGGCAAGACACCCCATAGAATGATAATAGAAAGGTTTGGACCAACCAATTTGAATTAAATTTAAATTTACGACAAGAGTTAGAAATTATGTTAAATTGATCCGGTCAATGATTGTGGAACTGCATTGAAATAATCGGCATTTCATTAGATAGCACAAACCGTAAACAATGCAAACACTCCCCGGGTAAAATGAGAGCAACAAACAGCCTAACCGATAGATTGCTTTGAACACGAATTTTCTCCTGTTTTTGCAGCCACCATTGCAAATATGAGGTCAAATTTGCAAACATAGACCTACAAGGTTCAGAAAATGGAAACCATACATTTTGACATTTCACTGTGAATAGCATTTCACAAAATTTTTATTCCATAACATTGTCACTTCTTTAGTTGTACTAACCTGGCCTTAAGCCTCAATAATATTAAATAAGCTCCCAGCTAATTTAAAAACTATCTCTTTCATAAGAAAAATTAGGAAGTTACTGAAGATATGTCTACTTAACACTGCTTAGGATTATTACTCTCTAGGTGAATTTTCAATGATTTTTAAAATCATATGTGTATTCCTGCTTTTCCTGCTCTACTTCACATTTATTCTTTTATGGCATCTGTTTTTGTTATTTATTCTTTTATGGCAACCATTTTGTTTTTCTGGGTCTTTTTTCTGTAATTTCCGTAAAAATCATCATTTCTCCTCTCTAATACCTCTTGAGTTAAATAATACTATTTATTTTTAACTCCCCTGCCACTCCTCGATGTCCATTACACGTTTTCATGGGGCGCCCTATGCTCTGTAGCTTAATTATGAAACTTTCCTGGACTAATCAATATTTTGGATGCTCTATATGTGATAGTGTTCACGGATTTCACCTTCTTACTTCCTGAAATTGCTTTCACCACCGCACTCATTTCACCTGTGTGAACTCTTCGTATCCTCGCATTAAGTCTTCCAACACGTTTATTCATACCCAAATATTTTCCCATCTCAATTTATAATTCAACTCTTTGTAGTGCTTCCTAAGTCTGTGTTTACATTCTTCCATTTCCTTTATCGGCCCATCTTTTTAACCAACTCATCTTCAATGCTAGGTTTTACACACATTTTACTCTTTACTGTTCCTATAGTCTCACCTGTAGCAGCTTTAATTTTTTCTTTGGTAATGAATCGGTTTGAATAAGATACTTTAGATTAGTGTCTTTGTTTAAGTTTTACTTCATCAATATCTGGGAATCTTGCCACATCCTAACTTTTAACCGTCATCCGGAAGTATTAATAATCGATAAGTGGATTGACCGTTAAGGCTACATTTTTACTCCCTGCTGCCATTTGTTTTTGACGTAAACTGTTCTCCTGAATCAACTAATGAGGATAACATTCCAAGAATATAGAATGATTCGCTATGAAAATTGCCCCAAAGTGTCTTATTGTCAAGTGCTCTGCATCTTCCTAGTTTTGGTATATCCTTTGAAATTAATCAAAATGATAATCGTTCCAATCAATGTATATCAAACCATAGACCTATGATGTCCACAGGTGAATTGGAACGGAAACATTTGAAAAAAAATTGCAAGATCGAAGAAGAAGAGAACGGATTTAATTTTTGTGCTATTATACCTGCAGTAATAGATAATGTTGACTTTAATTATGACACAACTCATACGATAAGATCTATTCTAATAATTCATTTTAAATTTTTTCCTGAGCGATTCCCTGATCTGGATTATAGTTTCACGTTTATGGTAGAATCAGAATGAACTATGGATCACTTTTGAGAGTGGACGCCATTAGCACGAGGGAAAAGGTTTGTGTAATAACGAAATTTCCTTTGGTGATTCCCACATCCAATAAACCTAAAACAGCTGGAATACATCACACAGCAGATTGTTTGAGTCTCATAAATAAATCTTGAAAACGCGCTGCTCAGTTTATCTACCATTAAAAGTGAACTCATCTGTCGGGGCGAAAAAATGATGGGGACACCGGTCTTCAATTATGAAGCATCCATTACCTTTTAATGCCGCTGTTATTGTTTTTGGATTACTTGCTGGACGACTTCAGTTTCAACGAAATATTCAACCTGTTATTTGAATTTTGTTGTGCCGCATGCTAAGGCCATATGTTTCCTTTGTAGTGTAAAATTTTAATTTCCAAATGAGCTGGTTGAAGTGAATATGGCAACCTGCTGCACATTTCCTGAGGAAAACATTTAAAAATCTTGTTAAGTTCATCTTAGAATGAATTATCGTCCCAATCCGTAAAACTAACGTCATCAAGTAAAATTCCGCCCTAATTCGGATTACGTTTTGCTAAATTACAAGTTTAAAGCTGTACAGACCATGGAAAAATACGCATTTTACAGTTTGCTTGCCATTATATATGTATGTTTCAGTATCCACAAGTTTTCTACAATTCAAAAACTTTGGCTTCAATACCCGCAGATAAACATATCGGAAAAGTAAAAAAATTGCTTTGCTTCATTATATAACTTTTCATCAAGAGAACGCTGATAGAAATAATTAAATTGAGTGCATTTTAACAATATTTGCGTAATTAGTTAAGGACGCCACCCTTTTAATTTTCAGCGTATTGAGTTAATTTTAATTATTGGTCTCCATGCAACGAGAATAAAAACATATCCACATTCATATTCAGAAAAATTAAAATAACAAGATGGCTCGCTGAAATGTTATTACTACGCTTCATAAGCATTTTAGATGTATTATGGTTAATCATTACCGTTTTTAAATATGCCAACTCTAAATCGTTTTTAATGAATTAACTATACATATAGAGAGAGATGTTTTCGGCCAGAATATTTTTACTCGCAAAGCACGCAAACGTTTTGCATGTGGATGTTTGCATGCAAATGAGATGGCTGGCTAATTGATGAACTGTGAAAGCAGTTCGCGTATAAAAAAGGAAAGTTACCAATGAACTAACTCTCTGCTTCAACAGATGAATGTTGAAAGCACACTCATATACCAATGAAGGAATATTTGGTGCGTAGCAAAAACCATTTCAAGTTTCATATTGCAATTGCGAACTATAATGCTGTTAATCAAATGTTCCAACAGAATAATCATTACTTGGTACTTTGTTTTTGGTTCATCTGATAGTTAAACTGAACTGACAATCGTGTTTACTTATGCAAAATGGTTCTTGTTTTATTATTAGTAACCCTTGTACATATTCAACATCTACGATACTAAATATAAAAAACCTTAATAGAACCCCTCCAGTTTTGCAAATAAATTAATAACATTTTTCCCACGAGGAACATTTTCAATCTAAATTAATCCTTAACCAAACTCTCTTTAAACATTTAATGATATTTTGATTAAGAACTAAAGTAATTATTATTATATTATTATTGTCATTATTAAAATTGGTATCCTTCTGGTAGAGGTTGGTTTTGAATGGACACAATAAACAACGGTGTAGGATTCATTCTGATTAAGGATTAATTTAGATTGTGAAGCCCTGATGTATAAATATGAATTTATGGAAGAAATTTAATTTTAGCCAGCAGTATTTATAACAGCCTAAAAGAGAGTGAAAATAGTAAAAACCTGACATTACTCTACGTTAGTCATGTTATCTTTCCCTACTATTGGCATATTATAATTCATATTGATGACTTTATTACGTATATCACTAACACGAGTATATCATATTATTGTCAATAACATTTTCGGTAGGCGAGGTCTAATACCCATTCGTCCAGTTTTAAATATATTTTTCAAGCTTTGAATTGATTTGCTGCTATTCCATGCAAAATATTAAAAAACCGTATAGACGGTGATAATATTCTAAATCTGGTCATTAGATATATCATTAGGTTATTAGCACATGGACTGATATTTTTATTAACCACACGACACCTAGATTTTTCTTCTTCGTATGTGCTTCTTATTCCATTTATGAACAGTCATAGAGTAAAATATTAAACTGAATGTGAACTCTGTATTTTACTTAAATTGTACTTCCAATTTCTTTTATTTATCGGTACCATGCTGCTTAAACAGTAAGTGAAATAATATGTCAGTTTATTTCAAGCATGCCATTATTTCCCTGAGATATTTCTATTTACTGATTATACAAGCGCACATATAAATAGGGGTGGCTAGTTGCAAATACTCGATTTCTTCTATTCCCTGAACTAAGGGAATGTTTTAGGGACCACTAAAATTAAATACCAACTAATAATAATAATTTTTTCCTGTTATCTAATAGAAACAACATAATATTCGTTTTACTTTTCTTCAGTCATTTTTGAAAGACGTAATTAATTGGTTCCTTTC
Organism: Hetaerina americana; assembly: GCF_022747635.1. NCBI lineage: Eukaryota > Metazoa > Arthropoda > Insecta > Odonata > Calopterygidae > Hetaerina > Hetaerina americana. The sequence goes on from NW_027286985.1 coordinate 78,413,088, forward strand.
AGAAAAAAAACTTAGAGGTTAATATAACGAATCAGGCCGTGGTTATCTGATGGGTTTAAAAGAGCAACTTGGCCGGAAGGGTTTTGCAAATACTTGTAAATGACATAAAAAAGGTAAGTTTTTGAGTTCAGATCCACAAAGAAATAATTTCTTTTTTATTTTGCTCACATGATGACCTACATAGCTTTCTTTTGTTTTGGCAACTTTGCTTTTTTGTTCTTCAGGGTTCAAAGAACTTTGAACACCGATAAACTCTTACCGTGTTTAATAGGAAGATTTTCATTGCTTACCAAGTTGACTTAAAAATAAAATGCAAACCCAAGAGTGTAAATTTGTCGGAATTAACATTATAATTTCTCGGTTTATTTCGAGGAAAATCTCTAAAATATGCGAAACACACTTTTTTGGAGAGGAATTTCAAAGTTCTCAAACACTTTAACAGATAATATCAGGTTTTATACGGTCCCTAATTTTGCTTAGCTCATGCCATATCTAAACCCAAGTGGGATCTTTCAACTAAGGAGGGAGGCCTGGGGAGCAAAATAACATGGAGAGGTATGATGAACATCAGGGGAAGAATTGCTGAAGCTAAGACGTTCACGATGAAGATTAGTATCAACCTCTTCCTAAGTGTATCCTCCAGAAAGTTGTGATTGCAAACAAGGAAGCAATACGTTTAAACAGTCGCACTTACGTTAGCATAGGTGAATGGATGAGAAACATGGACCATCAGAAATCGGATCAGAGAAGAAATATTATGAAGACTTTCAAACATGGTGCTAGAGGCGCATGCTGAAGATTAAATCGACAGAAAGATAAGAAACGAGATGAATACATACAAGACAAAGAGAAAAATACAGCATGGGTTACTCCACAGTAAACGGTATGGTGGTAGTTTGGACACGTCTTGAGACACAACATATTTATTAAAATATTATATAAGGGTAAAATGAAGGTAAGGTCGTACGAGAAAGACAGAGAGACAAGCCTTAGGTACAAATAAAGAGAAATGTAAGACAGAAAAGTCATCAGGGTGTACGGGAGTTAAATTTAGATAATGCACATTTGAGGACTGCAATGAACACATATTCGGATTTAAATACTAATGATAACACTCTTTCCTTGATATTTCGTAATCCACCCAACTCAACCATTTATAAATCCTATGGCTGGTTCATTGAATCTCACTAAGTAGCATTTTAACCGCAAATAATTTAATCTACTCATAGTTTCCTGCGCTGGCATTTATCCCTCTGGTTCTCGTAATTCATTCTTGATCTTCCTCTGCAATTATTCCCCTCGAAGCATCCTTCAATTATAGTCCTCAGTAAATTATCGTTTTCCATTACTTTCCTCGTCCCCTTCATTGTCCCACTACTGCATTGCAATTAATTTACTCCACCCTGTTACCTCTTTCATCCATTTCTCACAGCCACAGAAAATTTCATTTATTTTTTGTCAACTTCTGCCAAGCCCACTTGGAGGCATTTTATATTGATTTAAAATGTTGAATAAATCTGTGGTATTTGCAGTGTGTTAAAATAACACCACTGTTAAAATTATTGCTAATAATCCGTCATATAGGCACCTTGTCTCAAATTAAAATTGTCTTAAAAATGTACTATAATTTTAACGGGTCTTATCGAGGGTTACGTTCCGATGTACCAAGCATTCATTAATACATTATTTTCTTCTTTTATCTTAACTTGAACCTAATTTAGAAAAACTTCAAAATTTAAAATAAACTTCAAATGTTGGTTTAATTTGGGTCATTGAAAATTGAAGTGCCTTTAGTTAAAAAAATAATCACTTCCATCTTTTAATTGGTTTTGCAATAAATATACAACGCACGAAAAAATATTTAACTCTAATGACATGATGTTACTAAGAGAGAGTAGAAAATCCAAGAGCTTTTAATCTTCATGGGCTACTACATTCTGAGCTTTTAATCTTCATGGGCATACAAGTCTGAGGAGACGGATTCATGATAGAGGTTATTTGCATAAATTTAGCCATATTTAAAACTTTAACAAACCATCACAAGTTCAACAAATATTTTATGACACCTGTTTAAATATTATGTATGTTACTTCTGCGGGTCAGGTTACCATTTAATGTACTATCTATTAACCAAATTGACGACGGTAGGGCTTAAATTTTGTTGCCAGAAGGTAATCCAATTACGGGAATGTGCAAATTAAGTCGATGCATTAAATTATACACGGTCTTTTCTCTTCCATCTTTTCAAGAATTAAGCTATTAGAAGCTTAATAATTCCACTTATTAAGATAGTAATTTTAAAATGCACTAATTTCTCAGGTAATATTGCGTGGTAAGTTAGAATTTGATAATTTAATTAGAAATGTACGCATCGAGTACAAACAATAAGACACCTAGGTGAACACGTTACCATAATCATAGGAATTTATATTCGATTATGTATCTAAAAACTATTGATATATGGGTAGAATTTACCAATACAATGTAAACTATATTTATTTATTTATCATTTATAGTTTTTTACACCCATCGGTATTTACAGTGTGCTCACCCATTCAAAAATGTTATTCCGGAACTAAGCACACTCTCTATCTTCCTGTGATTCCGATGATATTCTATGAATGTTACTTATATTTCCTAAATATGTATTTTTAACACCATGATCCCGAATTTAATAAAATAGAATCACAAATGATAGAAAATAATTAAAACGCTCTTTGTTTTGCACATAACAACGTTCGTTATGCGGCTGAGGACTGATTGTGCTCATGTCAACTGAAATTTTCTCTCTCAAGACTGAATTGGGGTAAATTAATCAGTTTCACTACGGTACCACGTGCCTCAGTCGTCACATGGCGATAAAAAAGTATGAAAGTTTCCTTTAAGAGGTTACATGAAGAGGTTGCAGTATAAAATGAGGAAAAAATAACCCACCAGATAGTTGCAATTCCTGGGGTTAACATTTCGCGTAAAATGTCAATTCTATGCATTTCACCATTTCAGCATTAGCCTTTTAAAATGAATGGTCTATATATATTTTTAAATGGCTTCTTTAAAATACTGGTCTACGAAGTAAAATGAGTGGTCTATATTTTTTTTTTAATTTTAAAGTAATTTTTATTTCTCTATATTTTGTATTGAAGCCAAAAATATGATCATTCTTTAAATAAGCTGTTCTCTCCTTTAGAAAAATAATATTTCTCTTAAGAAAATCATCGTTTCTCTAGTTGCTGAGCTTGTTCTTAAGTAAAATGCCTCTTTCGGAATATGTCTTCAAGTAAAAGGTGAACTCTTTGGGGGGTATTTTGTGTTCAGCGGCAACATGGCCCGCAAATGATGTTAGGCCCCATCGTGATTTTTGGAGGACTGTGAAACTTTGAAAAAATCAAAACTGTGATGCTTATCTATGACACCCAGTGCTCGTTTTTCTAACATTCAGTCAGTTCACAAGTAATCGTAATACTTAGACAAAAAGCATTCCGGTGGCATAAAATTTGTCAGAGCTCTTTTCAATATTTTGAACTGAGGATGCATTGAGGATGAATCATATTATTTTTTAAACTGTCTTAATAGGTTTTGTATCGCTTGATTATTACTTTGAGAAATAGGCTTCTTAGAAATCGCAAATGCTGGAACATCCATCCAATTTTTTTTCATGGATTTGCAATTTTAATGGATTTGCAATTTTTTCCTAAGCAAACAGTTACCTCACTATTTTTACGCATCAAAAGTGTAAAAGTCTAAGCTTTTAACATTGTACATGATTTATTTCGATTAAATATATTATTTCTCAGTTATTTGAGATCTCTTTGACTGACCTAATATGGGTCATTGACGTTCTTTGTTTTTAAGAGAGAATATCAGAAATTTCAAATAAATATATTGATTGCATTAGTATCATCTGAATGAAAGTTAGTGATCTGAAGAAAACCACGTCGCATTATTAATAAACCTATCCCATGACTAGAGCAAATTGCTTGATTAGTTGTAGAAGGTGGATACATTCTCAAAAATACCTTTAGTTTCGGCGATCATATTGATCCTGTACGCGATATCGCGAGACCAAAGTGAGCAGCATTTGCATAGTTTATTTTTGCAAGAAAATTATTCTTTCAACCTTTCACGCAACAGCCATGATTATCAAAGTTTTGTCGTGGAAGGAAATTTGAGTAATTTTTTCGCGTCAAATATGCGTGTAAATTAGCTTTAACTCTATTCGCAGTTGTCTTGCGAAAGAAATTCTCTCCAAGGGTGGAAATGCAGCATTATTTTAGGTGTGATTTCCCCTGTCACGCGCTAAACCTTTGACTCAACAAAAATTGGATTATCCTTGCTCCCTCCGTGACTATCAAATTCAACGTACGAAATGATTTCGTTTAATAGCTATCGGTCGTTAATAGTGTATTCACGCCTATGATTTATTGAACTTGGTCTTTTTTATATGCCTGCGTTATAAAAGTTGTCAATCAGTAAAACTGGTATACGAACCTTTTTGATTAAGTGACGTGAGTGCGTCAGTAGGCTTAAGTCACACGATCCAGACGAAATCTTATGTAATACCTTTCAACCGGTTAAGTTTTTATTCATTTTATATTCATTTTGAATTTTTCTGCTTATTATAAACTGAGTCTTAGGGAACTTAGTTAAATGGAACTGGGATCAAAGTTGATCAAAGAGCCAGCCCTTTAATGCGGTGGTAAAATAAATTTAAAAACCCAAACTGGGTAAGGCAGTAAGTTATTGCAACTTTTGGTAATTTTCATGGTCTTGCACGCGCTATCTTACGCATTATTTAGTAGACAATGTTGTAGATGATTTCTATCCTCATTGATAATTTTCGTCTATGGAATCATATTCTTTTGTAATGGTTTGATGTATTTGCCGTTTAATCTTTTGTAGCGCTACCTGCTGCGCATTTTGAAAAATATTTGTTAAAAAATTAAATAATGGTGGTTTTAAGAATGATAATCGTTTGGCAGAATCGTCTGTATGCCTTCTTATAAAAACGTCCCTTTGCATGATACGTTGCTGACATTCATTTTTCTGTAATCCAATATTTATAATCAGTTTTCTATTCAGAAAATATTCGTGATAGGTACACGTATTTTCTTCTCAGAATTTGCATCGTCATTCTGCAATTCCATAATTTTTATTCTTCTAAATTCGGTGTCTTCAAGTATTGAAAGCATCGCCACTACTTTGAAATGTTCTTTTATCAAAAATAAATAGTAATTATTAACATAAATAAGTTATTTTATCTATAGTGTTAATTTTTTTGTTCCATGAGGGAACGAATGAGTCCATGAACAATGCGTTACTCTTTGTCCCAGAGAATAGTTTTTCAATAAAAATTGAACAATTTGCAGTTGAACTACACTGAGAACTGGCGGATGTGTATATTTTCGTCGAGTTCTGTGCCATATTCCACGAAACTGCGGGAGGTGTCGCAACAGTAACTTTTAAAGGAGTCATCCGCCAATATGCATTTCAATACAACTTTTCAGAGTGTAAAAATCATTCACCTTGACCGGGATTCGACCCCGGATCTCGGTCAAGGCGAATAATGCGTACACTCTGAAATTGTTGCATTGAAGTTCTGTGCCTCTTATATTTGATGGACAAGGTTTATATGAAATGAAAATAAATAAATGCTTATTATCTTTGAGGACACTTGCACTTAAATTTTACTGTGCGTCTTGTAATGTTGGCTAGTTCCTATTAAATCTAAGTTAATTACATTAAAACTTCGAGAATGGATGCTAAGGCAAGACTAGTAAAGGGTTTGGTATGGAGCGCGGTCTTTTTTGTCTCGGAAAGTGTTCATTGAAACAATATGGTATACATGAATTAGAGGTTTTCGAGATGTGAGAGTGGATAAGAATAGAAAAGGTAAAATCAGCAAAAAGGAAAAGAAACAAAGAAGTGTTAGGCATGGTGGGGGAGAAGAGAGGACTGGTCGATGCATAGTATTTTGATAGTTGATGGAATATTGAAGATTGTGATAGAGGTAAGAACGTTAGGTAAGCAAGGAAGGGGTAGTATAATGATACGAATATTGGACGAAATGAAGGATGATAGAATGTACGTGGTATGGAATAACAGTTTATTGTAGTGTGAGGGGCCAGTTTGTCTTATTAGATGAAGCTAAGAAATGTGGGCGAGTCCTTCAAGAACCTACCTAAGACGAACAACTAAGAACAATATCAAACTACCAAATATTTCAACTGCAACTAAGAATGATATAAAACCAATAATCAATTAATTGAGTAATAAAGCACAAAAGATAGTGTGACTATAAAAGTTAAAAAAATGTTTGATTGGTTGGAACGATTGCTCTAAGCCTATGGGGGGTAGGAACAGTAATGTGAAAAAAAGAGGACACGAAATTATGAACAGCAATCTCGAATGCTATCACACTCGCTTGTAGAGCACAATGACCTTCGTGAGTCACAACGACACACGCACTCAAGGTTTACAAGGAGGATCTCCTTCGCCAGTAACCCGCCATTCGCCCTGAAAGTAATAAGAGCATAAAATGTAACACTCGTAAACAGGGGACTAATCTAGATTTGTACCCACCCTCTTACTAGCAATTGAACCACATTGATCATCGTGAACCCCATCCACAAACAAGGTTTATGACGGAAGCTCCTTCGGTAGAGACCTGCCAGGAATTCCGTCAGTTGTATCAATAATTACATGTAAAAACACTAGGATACATCGAAGGAATGGAAGTACGCAAAAAACATCTCGTATGACAGCTCGCCACACAACTCGTTCTGGATGATTTTCGATTATGATCGTAACATCCTTCATTTGATTATGGCACAGCGTGTCTCCTAGATGTTGATTATGTATACCTAAATACTGTATTAACATAGATATATGAAATGTATATAAAAATAATCTTACTCAAACGTTTAATATGAAATCTAAAGACTTTGCTGGAGCATGCGACTATAGCAGTCTTTTTAATCGTTGCTTCGACAAATAAAAGTGGAATATTTATTATTTACGAGTATGGTGTAAATAACTATAATAGTTAGGCACGCACTTTCATCATTGATTCCCTAATTTTTTATCCGGCTGAAAGAAGTGTGCCATCCGAATGCAGTGGCATCAACAATTGTAATCTGGATCCGTCTCGATGGTGGTGCATTGCCGCAGCGATTTCCTATTTCAACGAATTTTCCTCAGGGAGACGAACGGCCAAACAACTTCCAAGAACCTCCATTGCGTTTACTGCTGTCTAAACTCTTTACAGTACTCATAGTATTTTCTTAGAATGGCTTTTCTAAATTGTTTTAGGCGTATCGTTTTTGAATCGATACATAAAAGAATGAAAAGCTATAACTTTGTGAATTCACAGTATTTAATTTAGATATGACATTCAAGGACCGAAAGATGACGTTGAACGTCGAAACACAGATAGTGTCTAAATAAAATACTGTGGATTTTTCTAAACAGCTTTTCCTTTAATCATCATCTTTGAAATAATTATTGAGCGTATGTTTTATTTCGGGATGGGGAAGGGTGCAGTAATATCCAATTCAATTTGTAACGGATGGAGAAACCGGGTGCACAAAAATGATCTCTTATAAAATAAGGCAGGCCGAAAATCAAGTTCAATTTGATACTAGTCGCATTAATTTAGAGACCGTAATGGATCCTGGTAGACCGTAATGGATCCTAGTTTATTTTATTCTCGAGTTATAAAAGGTTTTCAAAAGCAGCGACGTATATTTTATGAATTTAGTATTTTATAAAGGCCAAAAATATTCTACAACACTGGGCAAAAAGAGACAATAGTATATTAAGTACAAGTAGCATGGGTAGGTGACCGACTGCTGAGGTCTGAGGTACCATTAGGTACCATTCGGTTAAGTTAGGATTTTCAGGTCATAGGTACAGAGCGGAGAGTTACTCGTAGTTGACAATACCATTGTCTTTACGAAAGGCGACAAGGGATGACACAATTTAATGTCCCATCCGACTGACGGCATACTCCATTTGAAATGCTCTCTACATAGTAACCCAAGGATGGATCGGGATACCACTGAAAATCCTGCCACCGCCGAGATACTAATACGGACCCACGAAGTCGGAAGCCACTTCTTTATCCACCTCACCAGCCCGATTCCCAGATTAAAACAAATCTCTCCCACCTTCTCTTTCTCTCAGCCCTACGATATCCTCTTCACCCAAACGCTAACAGACTTTTCCCGCTGTCCGCAGACCACCGTCACCTTCGAAGTGAGTTACAATCCCCCTGGAGGCGCCAGAGAGTCGATAGGGAGAGCCGACGGCGAGGACGTATGCGGATCATCACCAGCCACCCCGCAGACCGTCTCCATGCTGCAGGGACCGCCGAGACGGCTGATGGTTACGGCGTCGGGGGATGAGGGCGGCGGGACCGCGACCCCCTCGCCGCCACCCCCGCCGCCCTCCGCCTCCACTGCAAACGAATCCTCCCCACGGTGGCCGGAGGCACCCGGGGACTCCCTTCTGCCCGCCGACGACGAGCGCCAGATGCTCGTGGACATCGAGAGGAACATTGCCAACTTGGAGCGGACGCTGTCAATGGAGCAGCGGCGAAAGGGGGCCGAGTCCCCCGGGTGGATGCCGCACCGCCAGCCATCGCAATCTTCCGAGCGAAGGAGGGCACACGGGTCCTCAGCCCCCGAGTCGCCATCTGGGGGCCGGCGCCATGGGGGAGCCGGAAGCATGAGCGCACCCGAGAGGGATAGTCCGCCACCTGCACGGAAAAGGTTGGAAACTTGGGCATGTCTTACTTCGATGGGATGTTAGGTTAGCGCGGGCAGCCGAAATGCATTTATGCCAATGTAACTGTCGTCCGATATTAATTGTACATATAGCTATTTGCTTACTTTATATTAAAGGTGGCTGAATTCTAGCATCAGTCGCATTTATAGTCACTTATGTTTTCAAGAAATGTATCTGAAAACTTGAAACAGGATGGATTTGATTAAGGTAAAAATAACCTACTTTTGAAACATTTTCATTGTGAATTCAATCAAACTTGAAATCCTTTCGTTGTTTTATTCTTTTAGGAATAACACCTGTTCTTCATTCAGGTAATTAACACGTTTCTGCTCATTATTGTATTCTCTCTGATGTCTCTTCAAAGCAGTAAATTCATGGAATGAAATGAGTTCCTGTGCATCATCAAGATTCTTGTTGAAACGGAGTGGTGTATTATTTGTTTAATGGATTGAGCATTCCAATCTGCCTGATCTAATGTTTAATATGGGAGTTAAATCACAAATAGTAACTCTTTGCTCATGGCTCCTAAAAGTTTTACTGCAGTATGCCAAGCCTTTTTCTTGGCTGATTACTCTTTTAATTTCCACCAATTTCTTTGCATTTCATCTGTAATCTACATGTATCTCTATTTCATTCTGTTAACAATTATAATTATCATCTGTCATTTACTCACTAGACTTGATTCTCTCCATGATATCTACATAAATTAACATTCACTCCTTAACCAAATGTTTGAATTTGAAAATATAATAAACTAATGATTCTATTTTATTTTACTCTATATTTTTGGTTATCATTTTTACACAGAGCTATTTAAATATTAATGGTACACCATTTAGGTCACTTTGGTAACTAATTGTTTCCATTTATTGCTTTCCATTTCTGATCCTGGACAAGAGGCAGTAAAACTCTACAAAATAGACATTTTTACCTAGCACTCCATTTATTCTGACTGCACAGTTAATTCATTTTACCTTGTTTCAAACATATTAAGAGAGAACAGAGCTACTTTTATTTTTCATGGATTTTTCAGTCACTTATTCATTGAGAGTTTGTATCAGTAACCCTGTGCAGAAGAGTTAGCATTGTTGGTGATAAGTAGATAAAAAATTCTTTAGAAATAACTCAATTATTTCATTTTGACTCACATTTACGATACCATTGTATTTTGATTATAGATATACCAAAGTATTTTGTCATAATGTTAATTATTAAATGCTATAAGTTTGGAGAATCTCACATGGTGACCATTCCAATTTTATACTATCTCAATTTTTTGCATTTATCCTGTTATAATTCATTAAGGGATGTTAGATTTTATATAATTTGGCATCAGATAAGACTGAAGAGTTTCAAGAGAAATAAATTAATTGATTTTGTAGCTGAAAGAAATGAAATTGAAAAGTAAATGAAATGTGAATGGTTTCTTGGCTTTTTGTTCCCTTAAGGAGTTCCACACTGAGAAGCGTCCGGAGCCTTATGCGCTTGGGTAAGCAGCGACCACCGAGGGGGGATTCATCTGGTGGGGAAGACAATTCAGAGGCAGAGCAGAGGAGGGCACTGCTGCTCCGATGTTCCTCAGAGGGTGGGGAATCCCGTGGACGGAGGACTCGAGGACTGAGCCTCGGGCTTGGGAGGCGGAGGAGTGGTACATCAGGGGAACCTCCACCACCACCACCCTCTTCGAGGTCCAGCATCCCCACACAGCCCCACCGGACATCTTCCATGTACGGTGGGGAACCTCCAACTGCATCCATTGCAGTACCTGTAATGCCTAGGACTGGTAGTCAGTCCTCACTGTCATCTGACAATGAGAGTCAGAGATCATTATCGCTTTCACCTGCTATCCGAGGACAAAGGTACTAACAAAAATTAAAATACTTTTTTCTGATATTGATAAAGTAATGAAGAAGATAAGCAATTAAATGAATGAAGAGAAATATACCGTTTTTTATGGTTTTTATGGCACTTATGATACTTATTCTTCCAATATAATGTCTTGAATTTCACCTATGGGACCTACAAACAAGGGTAAGACCTTCGAAAGGTTAATGTTATTTCCAATACATACCTATGGTTAGTTAATTTTTCCACATATGATCTCCTGGTACTACTTATGTTAGGCCATTTCAAAAATAATTTGATTTGCCTAAGAATATTGCTTTTAAGTAGTATTATTACCGCCAATAATAGTGTTTCTGGTAACTACGTTGGATGAAATTAAGATTAAGTTCTGGATTGAAAAACCTTTTACCTTAATATTTTATTATATAATGATACACCCCCCTTCTAAAATGGGGGGTGTGTCTTATATATCTATGCATATTATATGTCATCAAATGCAGAATATAAATGAAAGCTTTGGTTTAAAATTAGGGCCTCATGCTCCTTGAGACACAGAACTACACTTTGTGAAAGTATTTGTGGATGTAAGTCATTCATTAAATTAAGCAGTTTCCATGAATTAATATAAATTTCTCTGATCAGGAAATTTCTTTTAGTTCCTGAACCAATTTTTGTTCAGATAAAAACATGTAAAATGATGGTAATTTGTTATCCCAAATTGTTATGCAATAAAAAACACATTATGTTGATCAGGATTATGCTTTCAATTATCGAACCGAACAATAAGTTAGTAAATTAAATTAGGCACTTCTGCTGAAAGGAATTCATCCACTTTTTCTGCCTCCATAGGATTTCTCCCAACAAACCCCTCTCTTTGCCCACCATACCAACTACTTCTTCATTTGTTTTCTTCTTGGTTGATTTCACCTTCTCCATTCTTCTCCACACCGAGATTTCAAAAGCCTCAAATCTACATCTATCTTCCTGCTTCAGTGACCGTGTTTCCGTGCCATACATAGCAACTATGCTCCATATCAAAGTTTTGACAAGTCTTTTCATAATATCCTTACTCAGCGTCCCTCTCATCAACTCCCTCCTCCTTGTGAAAGCCTCTTTGCCTAGTGTAATTCTTCTCCTTACGTCCCTACTACTTTGACTATATATATATATATATATATACATATATATATAGAGAGAGAGAGAGAGAAATCTTGGATGACAATTTACTTTTATTAAATGAAATCAAAGGTTGGTGCCAGAACCAGTATTACAAAAACTGTTTCTTTTTTGCAGTTTCCAAGAACTCAGAAAATATTGCCCGCACAAACTTGTGTCTGAAATAGAGTTACTTAATATACTGTATATGCTCACAAGCATTAAAATCAATTAATCTTAGATTTCTTATCATGCTATGATTTACCAACTTTTAGTGGAGCAATTTTGAAGGTTGTTTATGTGACATTAGTTTTGAGTTTCTTCTTGTACATTATGAATTTCCAGATAAAGAAACCTCAATTCTTTTTGATAAATGCCATACAATAAGAGCAGGAATAATATAAATCCTTTCTTTTGATATTATCCAAAGCTAGAAATATATATTGGTCAAAATTACTGTGCGTACCAAAATTAATCTAATTTATGGTTACCTAGCAAAAATCAGCATAGGTCCAGTATCAATTCATAATTAAAAGTCCTCATTCCACTCTCTACTTGGAACAGGCAAAATAAAAATCAACCAATGGCAGGACTTACGCCTCCAGCATTGAAGGCACAGGACTTCCAAGTGTGTGTGACTGTGATCGAGGCACGACAATTAGCCGGCCTCAACATGGACCCAGTTGTTTGTGTTCAGATAGGGGACCAAAAAAAGTACACAAGTGTAAAGGAGAGCACCAACTGTCCATACTATAATGAGGTATGTGTATCAACTTTTTTCTTAAATACTTAATCTTAAGTATTTCTTTTATTCTTAAAATCAACAGGCCCCTCTCTGTATCCCTCTGATTCCATGCGACCATGCCAGATACAAAACCTGCTCCATTCTCACCATAAATTCCTTTCTGCAACTGCACCTTTTTAAGTATCTCTTATCCCTCACAACTTCTTCCTGCCTTTCAAATGGATTATCCAAAATCTCCTTGAATATAAACTCTGCCCAGCTTTTTAATTGGCCCCTGCACCATGAACCTCAATATTAAAATTGGCAATCAAAGTATCCTGTAACCCATTCTCCTCATCTGCCTCCCTCCCAGTTCCCTGACAAGCTTTGCCCACAGCTAAACTTTTGATTGTTGCTATGATGTAACTAATATTTCCTTCCTCTCTTCTACAACCATACCAATCCAATTAAGAACAGTAGAATTAGCTTTTATTTGCCTATTTCAATTCTTCCAACCTAATGGGCTTTCCAATTAGCTAACACTTTCCTCTCCTGTTCTCTCAGCCACCAATCATCTATAATTCATGTCCCTGTGTTTTCCCTAATACTCCTTACCAACATCCTCTCTTCATCTTTCTCCCAACATCCCTTCAATTAATCCTCATACTTTGATAATGGTGTTTGGGACCACTGAAATGTTAAACCATAAGTGAGTGTTTGTTTTATGTTTCTACATTCTATATATTTGTGCTTTTGAGAAACTGTGTACAACTCTTGCCTTTTTTTTCTTTTTCAGTATTTTGTTTTTGATTTCCATATGCCTCCTGTGATGCTGTTCGACAAAATTATTACTCTTTCTGTAAGTATATGCTGCATTTAGCATTTGACCATCTAATAAAAATATTTTACTAGGTTTAATGAATGGCATTAAAATTAAACTATTTTAAGAAATTGTAACATACATGAGAGCTATTACTTTTCTGGCATCATTTAAACAGTATTAAAGATGAATAGTTTTTAGTTACATAAAAATTAACATAAATCCATTGCATATTTAACCCATTTTTGTGGCTTGATTTTCACAATAATCAATATGCAGCCCTACCAAATGTTTGCCAGGATTACAAGTAGTATGTGTGGTATCTTTTCCTTGAAAAACTCCATTGAGCATGGAGATAAAAATTTGTTGACTGCATGGAAAAAAGTTAAACTTATTTCTAGCATATCAAAACTCCAAATAATCATTTTAAGGAATTAAAGCTCATTAAATGCTTGTGGGATACATGCTTAATACATCTGCTGAGCTCAGTTTTGCTTTGACTATGACTATTGATGCCAAAGAAATACCATCATTATTAATTTATAAAAGGGAAAAGGTTTTCCTAAGCAGAAAGGCATTTCCTGATATGTATAAGATGAACTAATTAGAAAAGTATTTTTCAAGAGTGTATAATGAATGGAACAGTCTTTTGAATGGAATGTTCATAATTGATGTAAGACAGAGGAAATGTGTATCCAATTTAACTTTGAAAAACTGCAAAACCTTTCTGTCAAAAATTCATAGTATAATAAATTACAAGTATGATTCAGTGACTTCAGCATTCATCTTTGATGAGATTTCTACTCCCATCCCTTAGGTTGATGTCTATTTTAGTTGAATTAGGTTTTGTAGAATGGCCTTGTGGAGGCTTCAAGTTTGAGATAGCATAAATATATGTTTTTCATTATCAAGAACTCTCCATGTTCAAATATCTCATAGATTTCTTATGAACAATTTGATATCTGAGAATTTGTATGCTGAAAAATTATTTGCAAAAGTCAATCATATGTGCATAACAAATGTATTTTGCATATGTTTATATCCTATTTACACAGTTATTTGGGATTGAGAGCTAGTTTGTTGGCTATAAAACTGTTCTATTAAGTTCAAGCTTAATAATCCCCTATACCATAGAGCTATTGGAAAATCAGTCCCTAATCAGGACATGCATTTTAATGATTTATTGTGTGCTCAATATATGATTAAAGATAATATCCCTGTAAGTTAACCAGGTAGAATTTTTCACAGGTCTTGAATACCATTTTGTTGGCAAAAAATGCTTGTTCTTGAATTACAGTTAAAAATAACATTCTACTGATTCAAAAAAAATCACCATAATAAGCTGCAAATAATATCTACATTTTTATGTGGATAATGTTTTAATCAAAGTTTTTGTTATCTGGGATAATTATTTTTCTTTCATCCAAGATAATCAAGCATCTACTATAACTGAAATACAGTAAACTCTTGATCATATCTGGAACTTATCCATGGTGATGGATGCATGATGAAGCATGGATAATTGAATATTATAGATAACCAAAATAGGTGGAAAATATGGTCATAATTTAATGGATTCAATTTTTTGAAACAAAATAGCTCAAAACAACAAGTGACTGGTACTAGGAAAGAAATTAACTTTCATTATTATCCCGGGTGATTAATCAGAGTGTATTTAGAAATTGCAAGTAATTTATTTTTCAGTTTTTCAGCCATTTTTCTAAAAGTGGAATTGGGAATGCTGATGCAGAATCATATTCATCAAATGGTACCAATTAAAGTAATGGAGTGCAGATGATTATTGAAGTCTTTGTTACAAAATAAAGCTAAATATTTGCTGGTCTTAAAGGAGAAAATGGAATTCTCATGGCTAATAAATTTGAGAGAAATGATAATGGGAAAATATGGGTTGTGGAGGAATGTTTAAATTGAAATTAAAAAACTGTTTGAAAATTTTGATTTTGTGATCAAAATTAAAAACATTTAAGAAAGCTAGAGAATTTTAAACTTGCATTTTTTAGAATATATAAAAATTTCAAAGCATTTCATTATGTTTACAACTACATAATTCTATCAGCAACTTTTGAGGCTCTGGGAAGAGAGAATAACATGGATAATCCACAAAATGGATAATCCATGCACAGATAATCAAGCATTTACTGTATTTCAATGTTGTTTTTTTTTACGGTGATATTGTGTACTGTCTATTTGTAAGTAAATGACTGACTGCAGTAAAGCCTTTGAGCATGATGTAAATAGAAATGACACCCTCTACTTTCAGCCCTCTATCTTTCAACATAATTCCTCCATTAGTTAGCTTATCAATTAATGTCCCACCAGTTATAATAAATTGTTATCAGTTGTTAGTAAAACCAGTATGGTAACAAAAGTGAAAAAATAATATGATTACAAATTGTAAATGATAAATAAATTGGATAATGGAAACTTATTCTGGTGCCAAAATGGATTGCATATTGGGGCAGTAAGTTTAGAACAGACCATAAAGCTCCAGGTTATGCTGAAGCTCTCATTATCTTGCTCTAGGTTACATTGAGCAGATGTTGCATTTTATATGATGCTCCAAAGTGAAGCCAGGAAGAAATTACCAGAAGGCACACATAAGATTAAAGATATGCTAAAAAATTATCTCATGTCAATTGAAACTCAAGCTTATCACCCTAATGTGATGGATACATATGTCATTCAGGCAGGAAAACCTCATATTCAGCCTAATTTCATAACAATTTTTATCATTTGTTGATAATCTTGCCTTGACTCCCACAAATATTTAGGATCAACTGTATAACATTTAGAGTAAGGTTTGTTTCTTTTTTATAGCTAGGCATCTATCTAGGTGCCTAGAGAACATGCTCTCACTAAATGGATAAATCATGTTTTTTTTCATCAAAAACTTTGCAGTTGATTTATTAATACTTGTTCTCTTATTATTGCAGTTGATTTATTAATACTTGTTTGCCTCAAAATGTTTTTCTCCTCCACAAAGAAATTGACAAATGTCAATTTCAAAGTAAATAATAATTTATCACAGAGTGGACTTCCAATTGCTTAAAAATTGCTCAGCAGTGAAAGAAGTTACTATTCAGATTTTCATAAATTTGAATAAGCTTTTACTAAATGATATATTTGATGATACATGTCAAAGTTTTTTAACTCTTAAAATCACTCAAGAAGTAAATGTTTTGCCTCAGCATTGGATGAATTTATAAAAGCAGAGGAAAACAATCAAATGAAAACATTTCTATCATGTGCACTTATAAATTATATGAGATGGTTTCCTGGGATTTAATGACTTTATTTCTTATAGGTGTTGCATTCTAGAAAATTATTACGCTCTGGAACCATAGTGGGCTCTTTCAAGATTGATCTGAAGACGGTCTATGATGCCCCCGGTATTAATAAAGAATATTCTTTCAGTGTCTTGGTCTGCCAGATGAAGTTATACCTTCAATATATTATCACTCTTCTAATATTTTTCTGATAAATATTAGTGATTGTAGTTAAATGATAATTTATGGTCTCAAATAATCCAGGAGAATTTAATATTTCTCTATTGGTTTAATATTTCATGATGCACTTATTCTTCCTCAGCAGATCATGACATTTTTAATGTTTTTCATGCAGGCTCTGAGATGCATATGCACTTTCAATTTTCTGCATTCTGCTAGTTTTCTTATTTCTTCTGGTTCTGTACACTTTGTTTCCTATTTCAATTAGGTTCTGCAGTCAAGAAACATTCTCAGGTCCAACAAAATGTTGGGCAGCTTTAAACTAGATGTCGCGACAGTTTGGGCACAACCAGGTACAGTGGATGACAACTTCTGCAGTCTATTAGAATGCAGTTGTCCCCCACTTTTATCATTAAATGAAACCCCAAAGCAAAGTTAGAATTTTAGAGAAATCAAGAAAATAGTATGTGCAAAAGTTGGGTGCAAGCAGATGCAAATTATTGTGTGTTTTTATGTTGGTTTGACAGTCATATGCACACACAAAAATTCTTAACTACACTAAATAATCATTGATAAATAAAAATAAATAATTTGCTAAATCTGAATTAGCTGATTTTAATATGGTAATGTGAGTATTGGGAAAATAATTATCCCATTGATAATTCTGAAATATTGAAAGTGAATATTTTTCTATAAAAGTTTATAGAATTAGAACTTCTTAGGAGGCAACCACTAAGGAAAATAAAATGAAAAAATGTAATTCTTTTGGAATTCTTCAGCTATATTTTACAAACTTAGATGAGATTCCGCCTATAATTCATGGTCATTGTCCAATAAATCAAAATATTAATCCATACTCTTAAAATAAAGCCTGTTATTATTCAGAATAGTTTATTACACAAACAAAATAAAAACTGTTTATGGGCTTTCATATAATTAATGCATATTTCCAAACTAAGCCAAACAAGTTTTCAATCTAAAGCTTGTTTTGGTTGAATCCAAGGATGAAATTCACCCAGTATTCACTGAGCCATGTGTGTACAGAGTTCATGCATTCAGGGTATGGACCTAGTCAGTTTTTTCTTCATGCTGTGGCTAACAATAAAAAAGCACATTTGTGCCTTAGCTGGGAGTGTTCAGAGATACCACCCAGATTTGTATCTACCACCACCTGATCAGCAGCCACAATCATAATTCAATAGATTTCCATGCCATCATTACAAAATTATTCCATTGAAATTAAAGAAAAATTCACTTAAATGGTAATCTATTTGCATGTTCTTACTCAAAGTGAACAGAAATATCCCAAGGCAAAGGCTATTATTTTGTGAAAAAATATTAATTTATTGACAAGTTTGTCCAAACCGTTGACAATGTTCTAACTGACATCATGAGCTGGTAAGTGTGAATCTTGAAAAATGGTTTCAATATTTAGAATGCAATACTCAAATTTATTTAAAATATTTTAATGTATGGACCTGCCAGTCCCAATATTCAATTAATGGAGTCTTGTGAAACTCCTTTTACATAAATTAGGAAGTAGTAATTATAAATTTTGACTTCGAAGAAACTTAAAATGATACTGTAAGAAAGGAGTAGACAGCCTCTTCTTATCTATCTTCTTATCTGATCTAGTGAAGGATCAAATTTTGAGGCATTTGTGAGGCACCTAAGAAACCCAGTGATAAATTTATGCAATTATTTTTTTAAAAGTCCCTTATTCTCTCATTGAGTTGGAAGTGGAAAAATTAAAATGAGATTTGTTTCATAGCTGTAACCCACCAAAGTGATTGACATACAAGGGTGGTTCAAAAAGTAAGGTTTCCTATTTTTTTTATGAAAAATCAAATTTATTCTCTACTTAATGTACATTGTTGGAAAGGTTGAGCATTTGGCCATCTTTCTACACATTTGCCTTGACGGTCAATCATTTTTTGTATCCTTGTAACCAGCTTTTTAATACTGGCGTCGTGCCTTTCTCCCACTGCGTTGCGAAGCCAACTGATGACTGCTTCTCAGATATAAATTCATTGCTTTTTAGTGGAAGTGTACAGTGAGAAGTGTGTGGACATCAAAAACATGTGGAAGTGGTGCAGGGAGTTTTTTGATGGCCGGAAAAATATTCACAATGAGCATTGGTCGAGGCGGCCGAGTTTGCCGGAATCAACGGTAGCTCCAGTTAACGAGATGGTGCATAATAACCAGAGAATTACTCTTCATGAGATAAAGGAAGTCCTTAATGAAGAGAGTGGCTACTTCTCTGTGCAGAATATTGTGCTGGAGGTCCTCGGTTACTACAAGGTGTCTCACCAAAGGAGTGTGTTTGCATCATGACAATGTACGTCCACATGTGTCTCATCAAATGACCACCCTACCAAATGAATTTGGCTGGGATATCATTGACCACCCTCCTTACACCCCAGATGTTGCCCCCAGGGACTACCACTTGTTTTTCGCTCTCAAAAAACACCTTAGAGGACAGAAATTCAAGTCAGACAAGGAAGTGCAATAAGCAGTCGTCAGTTGGCTTCATGATGTGGTGGGAGAAAGGTACAACTCCTGTATTAACCCTCTTAGTGTGGCGGGGATTCCAGGGGTACTAGTGAGAAGTGCAAAGGGTAATTTAAGAAAATGTATCACCATAGGAAAAAAAAAATTATGAAGTTATTTGTTTAGATATCCATATGCAGTTTTTTATTTTAAAATAAAATATTGTAGTTAATAATGATGTAATACATTTAAATCATCGGAAAAATAAATGTAATTATTTAAGTATTATAAATTTGAAGAATATTTTTTTAGCAATAATATTTCGATTTTTAGACACGATACTAATATTTTTTTAAAAACATTTTTCAATAAAACTATGATATTTAAATATAATAAAGAATCAAAAAGACATGTAGAAAATATTATAAATAAGTGAAGAAAAACCAGTGAATTGCAAATTTTTTTGTCAGCCTCTGCATAGTTCGATTTTGTTGAAAAGGCCGATCTCACTGAGTCAAATTGGGACTTTTCCCCTTTCCTTGAGACTGCGGCAATGTGCTTACAATCTAAAGGCAGAAAAAAACCAAGTTCTAACTCACAGAGAACTGCTGACAATGTAATCTAATACACAGGGCGAAATTGATCAGATAGGATGGACGGCAAGAGATCCCAAAATGATTACAAAACAGTGCTCTCATTTCCATCGTATCAACAAAGTCTGAATAAGCAGCTATATATGAACACTACCACACCATAACACATTCAAGAGATTGCAGATGAAAACAGATTAGTAGCCTTTTAGTGGCTTTTCATAGTGGAAAGATCACTCAGAAAAAAAACGAGCAAACAATTAGGCTGAGCATCCCGACATGTACAGAACTGAACGAAAAATTATAGTAAGAATTATACTTTTTGTAAAGCATTTAAAATTGCTAATAAAAAATTAGTCATGTAATTCTATGGAATTCAACCTATCGATAGCACAAAAACCATAAATTATTAAGAAAAAAACCATAAGTTACAACGATTTAAACAATAGCCTACACGAGAGCTGATATATTGGCCCGCCGCACTTTTCGCCAGGGATACGAAAGCCGATATATCGGCCCACCGCACTAAAAGGGTTAAAAAGCTGGTTACAAGGATGCAAAAAGTGATTGATCATCAAAGCAACTATTTAGAAAAATAGTTAAATGCTCAGTTTTTTCTATGATGTACACTAAGATGAGAATAAATTTGATTTTTAATGAAAAAAAAATAGGAGATCTTACTTTTTGAATCGCCCTCATATGATTAGACTAATGAGATATTTTCCATTGATGCAATTGTGGTCAAATGGGAATTGACTTTGCACATCTTTGGCATAGTAAGTGGCAAACCACTCCTTACAGAGTGTTCTGGATTCCACATTTGCTACATGCTAAACCACCCCTGAGAAGGAAACACTCATGTTCAAACAAAGATTAACAATTTGATAGATGCCATGCTCTGTCAGGTCATTTTCATTACATTGTTATATGGCTGTTACTGACATGATACATTTATGCATCGTACCACTTTGATGGTCACTGAGAGCTCTTATTACTGAAAAGTTTCATCGCGTGACGTTGAGATTGCTATAAAATAGTGAACTGAGTTTACATCCTTACTCTACCTTCCTTCAGCATGATGATACCATTATATGACAGCAAAACAAGTTCCCAGTAAAAAAAGCCTATTTTCCACTTACTTTCTTCATTCAACATTGGCTTTGTGACTTTTATGGAAGCTATTTCTCACCACTTATATGAAACAGCCACGAAATCTTTATTCCCCATTGTTTAGATTTTCTCTTTGGCTCAGTACAATGTGCCCAATTGTCAAGTTCTATGCTCTGCATCTTGTGAAGTACTCCACCCCTTTTCATTTTTATAAACAATATAATCATAATGAATAATAATTGTTAATTCTTAAAAATATTTGGCGTTGGAAATATGTCTTCAAAAGAATAGGAAAAGTTAAGTGCATAATAATTGACATGATAAAATTTGTGTGAACTCCATTTGTTTCCTAAGTTGGCTTTTAAATTTTTTCATAGTTGACTGTATGAGAACTTTCATTATGGAATTTTTACTTAAATACTTCCTCTTAGAGATGGTTGAATTATATACTCAGCAAATGCAAAGTGCCCATTTACAGTGTTTTATTTTATTTTAACAGGATGCAACCATTTTCATTTTTCACAATCATATTATGTAAAGGTTTGCTCATTCATTGAACACAACATAACTTTCAACCTGTGATTATTATTTTGCATTTATAATCTAAATATTTATTGCTTTGTTAGTATTTTTCATCCTTATACATTACACCGTGGACAGTTCTTTACTTTTCTATTATAGTTTGTAATAGCACTTATGTGGCACAATATTTGTGCAATTAGTCTTTTCTTTTTCGTATCATTCAAACTTAAATTATTGTTTAGCCCAAAATGTACATATTTATTATTATTTCATAATTTTTTCTTATTTGAACTTCCTTTCATATGTTACCTGAAATACAAAATACCTATTTCACAAATTATTATTGAATAATTAAATGTCAGTTACTACTTCTTTCTAAAAAAAAATGTGTATCTTTTTATTATTTACAAAAACAAAAGTGAAACATTTTAGCTGGAATATTTAAGAAACAAAGGTGTTTAGTATTAGGGCTAAAACCTGCAAATTAAGAGTACTTGAGGAAAAGTATGAGAGAATGTATAAAATGAATTGGCTCAAAAATGTTTATAATTAGTTGCTGGAAACAGTTTCATTAGACAGCATTAAAGCATAAAAATGCCATGAAATTTTAAATATATTTCTTTTGGAAAAATAACCCATAGTATTTTAGGTTAAAGGTCAAATCAAACGTAGATGCCTGTTAAATATTTGTAATATCAGGGAACTCAAAATAACCCTCCAGATGGGAATGTAGAGAAAAAATGTGAGCATTAAATTAGTTTTAATGTGATTATCCGAGAAAGTAATAAATTCTAAGTATGGGAGAAAGCCACATTTAATTCATTTAGTCTAAAATTTTAACTACTAATTTTAGAAAATCTTCATTAACTTGACACAAAATCTATTGTGAGTGCAAACAAAATTTTTATGAGATTCATGGTGAAACTTTTTCTCTGCACCTAACATTTTCTGAGCAATGATAATGCATGCTTTATTACTTTAGTTGTTTTCTATCTATGCACAGATTTCTGTTTTTCTCTGGACTTGTATCACATTTTTCCTCTTGTTTTCACTTTTCATTACTCTTTTGCTGCTTGCCTTAACAGGAATAATTCAGGAAAGGATTAGCCTGTGACTATTGATTGGTGATTTCTCACCTCCTTTGCACGTCTTTCATGACCCATCACAAGGAATGTAGCCATCCATTTCTTTCTACTTCAATCCTCAAAGGTGATTATTTGTCACGTTTGGGTTCAATTCATCGAGTATTTCCCTTCTTTTGGAAATTCTGCACCTCGATTACCTGTATAGGAAACTGGAGCTTAGAATTATATCAACAATTCAGCCCATATTCATGATGAATCAAGGATGATGTGATTTGCTGATTTATTTTATAGCATTTACATTTTCCTCTGTTGCCATATATCTTTCATAATAAGACTGGGTGCACTTAAACTCCAATTTCTTGAAATTAGTAAATTTGTGGTACTTGTTGTTCAAACAGCATGGCTCAATGAATGCACTTGTATTTATGCTTCATATTCTATTATTTTTATTAATTATTGTCACAAGATTTGAATTTACCTTCTAAAGCCATTTCATTATAAATATTTTCCATTTGCCTATGTGATAAATGGAATAAAGAATATAGAGTTAATTTGTGGATAAGAGGAATACATAATGAAGTAAAACATTCAAAATAGTAATTTCCTTTGAGCTTGCCATCTGGCTACTCTATGTATGGAGCAACAGTAAAAAATTCATTATTAGTAATGGAGTGAAAATCTTCTTAAATATCTGTGACAAAAGTACCTACCTAACAGCACTATTAGCATGAATTTACTTTTAAGTAATATGAGACAATGAAAATCAAAGACAAATATGTATTTTTATATATGTTATCTTTTCTGTCATTTATGTTGGGCTGAATGTTCACTCAAGATCATCAATTTTATCACAAGTGGGCACTGTTAACAGACCCTGATGATATTGCTGGAGGGCCAAAAGGCTATCTCAAGTGTGATGTAAGTGTTATAGGAAAAGGGGATTCCATTAAAATTCCTCCAAAAAGTGAAAAAGATGAAGATGACATAGAGGCGTAAGTAACTCTTCAGTTTTTGTTCATTACATTTTTTTGCTTTAGTACTCCTTTTCACCTTTCACACCTGAAACTTTAGGTCAATTAAAAATGTAGGAGTAATTCAAAAATCATTATTTTACATGGGAGTAGGGTTATTGTTGTATTCATTGTAAACATAATAGTGTCTTCTACATCTGAAACTGGTCTAGATTGTTGTCATATATGTTATATTCACAATTCAAGTTTACATATTAATTTTACTTCAGATTTTTATCAGGCATCTCTATTGCAATAGTCTTCATAAAAATCCATATCCTTCAACACAAATAATTGAGGGAAATGTCAAAGTATAATATATAAACTAATTTATGAAGTGTAGGCATGTTGAATAATTTGTGAGGCTTGAGAAAGCTGCTGGCTTTCTATCTTGGCTAATAGAAAATACTGCATTTTAATGTGCAATAAATAGGGACACAGTAGTCTGGGGGTGGAGCTTTGGACTACTAACCAGAAGGCCTAGGTTCGATTCCTAGGTACGCGTCTCAGGCATCTCAGCTCCATCCAAGCTGTGTGATTTTTTAATGAGGCTTAAATAAGCAACAAAATTGCCTTTAGTTACCTTACTGAATTTGGTTGCAGTTACTACATAAAACTTTTACACTATTGTAATATATTCATTTTGCCTTGTTGGATTCTTTATCTCTTATAGGTAATAAACTTAAACTATGAACAACCTTATTTTATGATGCAAGAAATGTCTCATTGGAAAAGTCGGTCACATGGACTGCATTTCTATCTTTGATTCCCGTTGAATGTAAGATTAAATTAACTTAACCTTATTTACTTAAACTGCCTGAAGCATTCAGCTAGAAATTGAAGGATTCATGTTGAATTCCAGGCTGGGGGATAATTTTCATAAAGTTTTCATATTGGTGCCCATCAGTAGGTGACTCAGGTTATTCTTAAGGCATTTCCCTCTTCAGTGAATATTTCATCGTTTCTATCAAAATTTAATTTAAAACCAGGAAACTATTTAAGAAGTTTTCTTTGCTATGGGGTTTATACATTTTTTATTGCTATTTTAGCCATCCCTGCGTTTTAGATGAGATATATTCCTGAAAACAACTTCATCATATTTATATCTTATTTGGATTCATTATTAACCTAACATACATATGTGTGAGACATTAATGCAAAATACTTTAACAATATAATTAACGACTGTCAAATTGACTTCAAATTGAAGATGATAGTGATACTGTGCATACATGGTATTAGCCATGACAGTGCAAGACTAGTGCATGCATGGAAGAATGTAGTTCCTGGAATATCAATTTCATATTTAAAGGGTGAATTCTTGAAGAGCATGAATTATCTAATGTCAGGTTATCTAATGGGTGCATTATTATGAGGTCACAGTAAGAGTCATTTCCTCTTCAATCCATACCCGTTTTCTTTTCTCTCACCTCATATGTAAGCAGCTAATGATATTTTAGAAAAGTTTTTTCTGCCACACTCAAATAGTTTAATTACGTAACTTATAAGTAGGTAATTATCTTGCCATATATTCTCTACATCCTCTAAAGTATTGATCCTTTTTGGTACAAACTGAGTAAGTGATTGTATATGCTGTGTTAACCAACATTTAAACAATCCTTTTTCCTCCAGAATAATTGAAACAAATAGGCTCAATGCATATTTGTAAAACATTGACTGTGAGTATATTTATTAAAAATTGACTGAATTTTTGCTACATTAGAACTATATGCATATCCAGTATGCTTGAAGATATAGAGAGATAGATTGTATCTCTACAAAATTGTTAGAAATACATAGTGGTGACCTGTAACATAGATTTAGACTTAATAAAATTAAGAATACAAAGTAACTTTCCACTGTCCTTTATTAGCGTACAACCAGTTTCAACGCTCAAGTGTCATCATCAGGTACAAATTAAACAAGCCGCAGAAATGGACTGCGACTTGTTTAATTTGTACCTGATGATGACACTTGAGCGTTAAAACCGGTTGTACGCTAATAAAGGACAGTGGAAAGTTACTTTTTATTCTTAATTTTATTAAAATGAATATCCACAAGGCTGAGCCAGGAACAATTGAATATAGATTTAGACCTATAAATTTAACCTTTTTTTCATGGGATTATTAAAAATAATTTTTATGAAATATAACATGATTAAGCTAATTGAAGCTTAAAAGATGTGATATCTCAGAGTTGGTAAAGTTTTTATACACATTAAAGGGAATGCATACCCCTGTGGCTTGTTCACATTATGATATATATATATATATATATATATATATATATATATATATATATATATATATATATATATATATATATATATATATATATATATATATATATATATTTTAAAGACACTCTTCACCTATTATTTCAAATATAGGGTGGTATACTTTTTGAAAAAACTGAATGCAGTACATCAATGATCTTTTCTTTTGTCTTCATGTGCAGCTCCAAGTTTGTCATATGCTTCTTTGGCTTTATTCATATTTTTGATGATGGCTGGATTGCCAGCTGTGCTGCTAAGCAAATTTTAGATCAAGCCTATAAATCATTTTTGTCATATTTTTGTTTATCATCTATATCCTTCATCGGTCTTAATGACATCCCAAAAATCTTCATGAATTATAATTACTTAATTGAAAACTTCCAATTTTGTTATTGGCAGTACTTTCAAGTTTCTCCATAATTTATATGCTATTTGGTGTAGATATTGTCATGCTGAACTAGCATGGTCAACAAAAAAATTTTCATTGAGGAATTTTTCTAAGTCTAGTGATTTTTTAGCACAAATTTAGGAAAAACTAGCCTCAAATTTTAAGATTGATGTTTATCGTTTAGTATCAAGGAGCATAATGAGAAACTGAAAGTCACATCATACTCAATATTGTGTGTTGTGGAAAACCAGGATCAACCAATTGCTATTTCCAGCATATCCATGGAGTGTCACTCATTGATGTCAAAATGAGCGATTTCTAAATCAATTGTTTTATAAATTTCAAAATGGATATTTTGCAAAATCTAGTACTCCCAATTAAATCCAGATATTTTCATTTCTCTGTTCACCATTCCAGAAATGCTGTATTAGTGTAGTTTTAGCACCTCAACTTTTATCCATTTCTGTAGAGTAATGCCACCATATGCATGAAAGTATTAAATATTCAAATATTTTTTTATAACTTGACAAAGGTAGTGGATGATAGGTACGGAAAACAAAAATTCCATTAAGTTACAAATAGTATTACAACATGAAATAATTGCCCATAGCCTTACAAACTGGAAATTATATGGTAAGATTTATAAATAACAGAATCTCTTATCATTTTTCATAAAGCATTAACTATGGAATTTATCTTTGGCTCACTCGTTGCAGAAACATGCTCCTTCCTGATGGTGTACCAGCTGAAAGACAGAGAGCTCGTTTCATTGTGAGAATATATCGTGCAGATGGACTCCCAAAAATGAACTCATCAATAGTTGCCAATGTTAGAAAAGCATTCACAGGAGAAGTTAAAGACTTGGTGGACCCATATGTTCAGGTCTCGTTTGCTGGTCTGACGGTTAGTACAGGCAAATACCTTTTCACAGTTATCTACTTAAGCTATTGCCTTTTATTTTAAAATAAGCTCAAAGTATGCATAGGTAATTATTCCCAATATTTTTTTTTAATTAAAGAGGAAGTCAATAGTAATGAAGGAAGCAGACATGGTCGATAATTTATTTCCCCAAATAATCCTTCAGAGAAAATCCAACTCTTGGTTATGCATAAATTTGTGTAAGTTCATTGCATTAACAGCAATGGGTTTATTCTAAATAGGTTCCATGTTGACATGTTTGATTACCAAAATGCTAAAAGGTTTTTAATCAATCAATAACTCTTGCCTTGATGTTGAAACACTCAGATATGTGTTCACCACCTCCAAATGCAAAGTTCTCTTTTTCACATCAATTTTATCCTGACTTTGATTAGCTCCCTGATTATTAATCCAAGTGTTGGTGGGAAAAGTTGCCTTCTGGCATAAAATAACTAATGCAGTGGTATATATAAAACTACTTTAGTTTTTGTGACAGCTCAAGCAGAATAACACTTTAGCAGCAAGGAGAACTGAGAAATTACTTATAACTGACTACCCAGATTGGTACTGAGAGAATAGTAATCATTTTGTGCCAATGTTGGGAAGTTATGCAATTACCGCATTTTCCCATCGATAATGCGCACCTTATGTATAATACGCACCCAGAACTTTGTAGTTCTCATGAATGATCAACTTATAACTTCCTCGCAGTGGTTTATAAAAGTGATAAATTAGCTGAATTGCATATATTTTAGGTAATTTTATAATATTTATCCATCTAATAGTAATAATTTACTTAAAAGCAATTTTTACTTTCAGGGAAAAACTAGTGTGAAGAAAAATAGTTATGCTCCTGTTTGGAATGAACAAATAATATTTTCTGAGATGTTTCCACCACTGTGCCAAAGAATAAAAATTCAACTGAGAGATTATGATCCTGTGAATGATACTGTTGTGGGAACTCATTTTATTGATTTAAAAACAATTTCAAATGATGGAGAAAAAGGTACATTATTTCAATATTGTAAATAAATTGTTCTACGCTAAACTGCTGTTGACTGCCTTTTGAAAATCATATTTCTTTCTGCAGGCTTTTTACCAACATTTGGACCAGCATTTGTTCACTTATATGGCTCTACAAGAGATTATCATTTAATTGACGACCTTGCAAACTTAAACCGAGGATTGGGGGAGGGTGTTTCATATAGAGCAAGGTTACTTGTTGCCATTAGAACTGAAATAAGTGATAGTATTGATGTAGCCCCTTCTGAGGTTGAAATGGAACCAACTTTTCCCATATCAGAGGTAAGAAGCAATTTCTATGTACTAATCAACAATTTAATAAGTGCTGGTACT
The DNA here is from genome assembly GCF_022747635.1 of Hetaerina americana. Lineage (NCBI taxonomy): Eukaryota > Metazoa > Arthropoda > Insecta > Odonata > Calopterygidae > Hetaerina > Hetaerina americana. The sequence goes on from NW_027286985.1 coordinate 78,441,627, forward strand.
GTATTAATCTCAATTAAAGGGAAGTAAATTACAAAGTTATGTCAAATTGGTCATTATATGATCTCAAATGCTTATTTTCAGTCCACATATGCTAAGAATGAAGAGTTCTTCTTGTTCACATCTATACTAGATGCTTCAATGATTGATAAAAAGTTAGGAGACAAACCAGTATATTTTGAAATCAGCATTGGCAATGCCGGCAATACCATCGATGGCCACAATGAGTCTTTTCATGAAAATGATTCTGGAGCTGAAAATGATAATTTAGGTAATGCATAGTTAACATTGTTACAAATTTTGAAAGAATAATGATGGAGAGGTGCATAATTTCAAATTATTATTTTCTAGAGACTGTATCAACTCATGCTGTTAGCTGGCAGAGTACAACATCACCCAGTAAACCAATGACCCATGACCGGACATATTATTTTTTACCTTATTGGGATGATAAACCATGTATGTATGTCCGATCTGTTTGGCCTGATTACAGAAGAAGAATGTACAATTCCAACATAATCGCAAAGATCGTTGAAAAGCTGGTGAGGCTAGATGATATTCAGAGATTAATTTTCATGGCTGAAGTTGTAAAATAATTACATGTGTTTACTCCTTTCTTGAGCATTTATATGTCGGAAGACTGCTTAAATTTCAGGAAGAAGGCCTTAATGAGGTTCAGCACCTAATACTTATTGAAGATTCAAATGTGGAACGAAAACTGAAAACTGTTTTAGAGCATCTATCAGAGGGATGTGGAAGATATGTTTCAATTACTAAAGGAACTGGATCTGGTGCAACAATGGGGAAAACCAAACTTGATAAGGAAAGATCAAAACTTTGTCAAAGGGAAATTGTGAGTGATATTCATTTGAATAAGCCTACAATATATTTTTTGAAACCTCTGAGATGGACTCACAAGTTATATCAAATAATTCCGTATAAATTATTTTTGGTGGTTATGTTGAACCACTGCCGACCATTCCCCACTAGTTATAACATGGATCAAATTAGTCATGAATCCAAAATTCAATCCAATCTAAATCATTAAGCATAGACATTTAAAATTATGAACCTATTTTACAATTAAATATTTTAGCTGAATTCAAATGCTGTTTCATCCATTGTATACTATTTGTAATTCATGGCATAGTGTTTTATCTTTTCCTTTACATGAAAAATAAAATTTTTAAGTACTGAAAAAATGATCATCTCCATCAAAGAGAATCTTTTATGCCCCTATGATCAAAAAACCATTTGATACAAACGTTGCTTCATAATCATCCAATACCAGTTTAATGTTAAGTTGAACATTAGACAGTGGTATATATTTAACATTCATTTTAAACTTTCCGTTTTTCTTAAATAGGAACAAATTGGGCAAATGTCTAGAAATCTAAAGGCCTTGGTTACAAAGAGTTCTTTCAAGGAAAGATACAAAACTGCTCACACCTACCTCCAAAAGCTCAAGTTTCTAATAGAAGATGTAAGTATTTTATCACTCTGCCATGTAATGGAAAATATACCCTAATACCAATCCTTTTACACCTTCATGTTACATTGTAGGGCATTAAGAATATGCTCTTTTATTATATTCATTTTCAAATATCATGCTACATTTCAGCCTCAGCATTCTTTGCCTGATATATTTATATGGGTGATTAGTTCTGGCAAGAGAATGGCATATGAAAGGATAGCTGCTAGAGATTTAATTTATTCGATTGTTGATGAAGAGAGTGGAAAAGACTGTGGGAAAGTACAAACTCTTTTTCTCAAGGTAAAAATGAGACTACTGATTAAATCATTCAAGAAACATTTTACGAAACTTGAAAAAAAAAATTTTTATTGTTAGTTACCAGGTAAAAAAGGATCTGGACCAACTGGATGGGCGATTCAAGCAAAGCTTCAAGTTTATGCATGGCTAGGATTGATAAAACATAAAGGAAATTTCATAAATGGCCTACCAAAGGGATATGGACTTTCCCATGAAATAAAGAATGCTGACCGTCCTAGAGCTCTGCCTCCATCAGTTATACACTATCTGGAAAAACATGTAAGTATATCAGGAGTTGTAAATTAATTGCAAGAATTTGAACTCATTTGTCTATGATGATTTCATGATTATGGCTGTGATCTGGTATTATAAAGTACTAATTAAGAATAATTCTCTGCTGCCTCAAATTGCATAATTCTTTTATTTTTTCCATTGGAATGATTTTCTTAGCATTTAATGCAATAAAAAGTATGGTTCATTAAGTACGAGAAAAGTGAAATATCATTAATCAGAAATAGGGTGTTCCCTTTTAAAGTGTTCTAAATTGTTGACACTTGAAATTTTAAGGTTCCCCATGTTGGTGCAGTATACCCTTGCTAATCAAGACACAGTTAATCTATACACCTACTTAATTCAGGCAGAATCCGGCCATGTGGTGAAGATGGTTTTGTATGGAAGTCTCAATATGGCTGCAATGTAGTACTTTGCCAAAAACTATTTTGTGCTTCCATGTTCCTCTGGACATGAATGAAGGGCATATTGAAACATTTCATCATTTTTTCAGTATATATTCTAAATTATGAATTACCAGGGCTACATGAAGCAACATATTTGTTTATGATAGATGAAGAGTCCTTTCAGTCCACTTTTTTAATCTCTGAAGCACATAAATTATTTTGCATTCTTCTGGTGCAATATGGTGCTACAAAAATTGCATAAAATATAGTGTGGCACTAAAAGAAAATACATAACTTAACTTCATAGACAAGATGAAGGTTCTTGAGAAGTTGAAATCTGGGGTCTCTGTAGTTAATTTGGTTGGCAGGTTTGGTACAGCTATGAAGACTGTACCTGATCTGAAAAAGAAGAAGGGTAAAATCAAAGTGTTTGCCCTCCATTTAGATGTTAAAACCTGGATGTAGACCAGAAGCCTCAGAAAACAATGAGGTTATGGGAAGATGATAAGTTTGAAGAAACCATTCTTCAGTGGTAAGAGCAGCAGTGATCAAGTATTGCAGGAATTCATGAAACTGAATTTCACTACATGAACAGTACAAACACTTGCCAAATCCCTACATCTAGAGAAATTATCTGAAAGTAGTGGTTGTTATGATGGTTTAGGAGGAGATATATATTTTTTGATAATAGAGTGAGTGTCTGGTGAAGTGATGAGTGCTGATAGTGACACATTTATGATAAAATTACTACACTGTTGGCTGAATATGATTGGGAATTACATCAGATATATAATTCAGGTGAAATGGGCATGTACATGATGGTTTTTCCAGTAAACATGCAAGCGTTATAAAGTGAATCAAAGATTACAGGGTAAAAAATCTCAAAGAACTGGGCTCCTTCAGCATTCTAATCCAGATGGTAACAAAGGTTGAAGTGTTTTTTGGGAAAATTTGGTCTACCCTAAGCACATTTCAAGTAAACAAAAGTGAAATTTGTGTACTTTTTATTTATTTCACATTAATCCGAAAACATCACTTCAGCCTTAACATCGGACTTTTAAAAATAGTATAACAACAGAAACAATCATAAATACTCAAGCCCTAGATGTATGAAAAACCCACCTAGACATGAATCAAACCCTTGGCCCCTGTGTTGGTGGACAAGCACGCTACCCCACTTCCACCACAGCTGGATTCATAATCTTAATAACTAAAACAGCTAAATATGATGATGATGGAGAGATTTAAAAAATATAGAATAAAAATAAAGATTGATTTGAAGAGATTTTATGACAGTGGTTAAAATGACCATTCTTGATGCTAATAGATACATCAACAAATATTTTGTTGACTAATGAATCAAGAAAAATATAGTTGTAAACAGAGATAAAAGATCATAATTCATGAAATTTTAATTATTTCCATGAACTAATTGGGGAGAAAAGACACTTGGAATTATCATTCCTTTATTATTATTGGACAAAAATGGTTTAAGTGACTTATCCAGCATTTCTTGTGTTGTCATTAGCCACCTCAATTGAGAAAGAAGTGGAGGTCACCTGAGTTGATAGAAGAGGAGGGAATGCTGCTTCTTTGAGATCAATGGAAAAATCTGCCCCTTGGGCAAACAGATGCCAAATAATAAATGTTCTGCTTTAATTTAAAATGAAATTAATAATTCAGGAGTTAGTTTATTTCACACATGTAAAAAAACTTGCATACTTGAGGATAAATAAACATTTGACCTACAGACATTCTCAGGAATGCACCTTGTTCATTTCTAAGCTTTTTGGCTTGGTTCATTCTTAGTGCTATGAGTTAAGAAAAAAAATCACTGGTAGTCCCTTCATGTACACTTTAAGATACATGTTATAGTGTAATAAGTAGCAAGGATAATGTTTTCACCAAATTTTTTATAAACTTATGAGCATATTCTTGTAATATTTTTACCAAAAATCTATTAAAAGTTATACTTGAATGTGATAACTCCCATTTCATTTTTATATTTCAGACATTCCAGTTATGGGCTCATATGTATCAAGCAAGATCTTTGATTGGATCTGATGCGTCAGGTCTCTCTGATCCTTTTGCCAGGGTTATAATTGGAGAATATTGCAAAAGTACTCAGGTAAAGGTTTCTCAAACTCAGCATTTATATGATCATTTTATGAGCCACATCTTAGTGCATTTTAATTATAAGTAAATCTTGCAAACAACTACAGGTTATTGATGAAACACTAAGTCCAACATGGGATGAATTATTGTTATTCGATCAAATTCTTATCTATGGTCGAAGAGAAGATATCAAGAAAGATCCACCAACTATAATCATTGAGCTATTTGATCAGGACCAAGTGGTATGTATTCCTTATTAGTAAGTACATATATTTTTTCTTGATACTGAAATTTGAACATTTAAAGCATTTCAAGCTAACAAATGTAAATATGCTCCCTTAGCATTTTTACTAAATTTCCATGCTCTTCATAATGTGATGAAGTTAAAATCAATTATCTGAATTGAAAACTTTTCCTTTACTTTGCAGACATTATCTTTTATCTTGACTGTATCACCTACCTTGAAAAATTCCTTGTTACTCATTGATCCAGTTTTAACTTGAACAATGGGGAAATAACTTATATTTTTCCTGCTTCTTCAACACAATCCTAGCCTATTATCTAACCCACAAAACACATTATTTTTACTGCAAAGTTTATCATTGCTCCTCATATTTAATCTATGAGAAATATTGGTAAAAGTCAATCCCAAATATCTTCAAGGAGCTTATTCAAAAACTAAATAGATAGGAGGAACTGCTAATCCCAAAGCTAAATTGAGTGATATAATTTCCTCAAAAACTATTTGAAATGTGAGATCATTGCTTTATGAATTATTGGGCATCTGTGAAAAATATACACATGTTACGTGAATTAAAAATCTAGAGTCATATTTCTCCTCGTCTTATTTTAAGGAATACAAATATGCTAGTATGTAGATGAATTTATCTGGACTGATACAGATCATTTGTACCCTATCAGAAACCCAGAGTAATCAGAATGGCCTTCAAAATAAAATTACTGCCAGTATTAATTCTTAGCTTAAAATGTAACTCAGGTAAAGGTATACCCAGGTTTACAATTGAAAGAATTACATTTATAACTATTTAATGTAATTTATGTTATTCACCTCCAAATTTATATTTTATTTTTTATAAATTAAGAGATTTCCTGAATACTTACTCAAAAGATTAATTTTTAACTGTTCAAAACAGCTGTGACATACTTCATTTTATACAAATTTTCATTTACAGTCTCATCCTATATACCATGATGTAAGAAATCGTATTCAAAAGCCAGCACAAATCATCACATAAAGATGTGGTCACATATATCAAGCATTTAAACAATTTTATTAATTATAGTACATAAATATAAATAATATTTATTGGTCCTAGGGCTTAATAAAGTAAAATATAGGACATGTCAGGCAACAAGCAATCAGCTGTTTCAGTGTCTCTACAACTCCAGAAACTCTTCAACACTAAAATAGCATTTCTCTATCAGAAAATGCATGAGATATTTCTTAAATATACCCCTAGAATTAGCAGATTTTATGCCTGATGGCAGATAGTTAAAAATTTTGATGGCCACATGAAAGGAAATCTTATTATAATTAGAAGAAGAGGGGCAGATCAAATATGCATCAACACTCTGTCGAGTATTATGCCCATGCACTTTAGCATTGATGATTTGTTGCTTTATATTATCCTTTACATACATACATAAGTAATAAATATACAGACAAGGTAAAGTTAGAATTTTCAATTCTTTAAAATAAGTAGTGACAGCTATGGTCATTTGTGCCATTAGGGATAGATGGGAAAGGAAGGGTGGAGAGAAACCTGGCATCGGCATTAGCCTACTCTTGTCGAAAGGTGCCAAGGGGTCCGCAGTTTCACGTTCCATCTGACAGACATCATACTCACTCAAAGTGCTCTCCACAAAGAACCTCAAGCAGGGATCAGGATACCACTGAGAGATATTTGTTGTCTCCAGGATTTGAATCCAGGCCCTCTTGGTGGGAAGCCTATAAGTTAGCCACTGCACCATCCCCATCTCCTCTTTAAAATAAGGTTTGCAAGTTTGCCGTGGGATTATTTTTGCTATATACGTAATACAACCTCCTGAAACATACACTTATGCACAATATGTGTCACATGATATAAGTACAAACATGTTACAGCTAAGATTTAAAGATTTATTAAGTGATGTCTACATGATTCTCTTTTGGAATTTTGGCCTTATATCTAATAACTCTTTTTTGCATGATACTTTGTCAGCACCCATAACAGAGTCCCAAAAGATAATTTCATGGCACAATCGAGATTGGGGTGGATTGAGATGGGGCAGTGGCTATCGTACTGGCTTCCAACCCTGAGTTAACTTAACATTAAATTTTAAGATCACTACAGTCAATTCAGTTTTTGTTCTTTTTTATGATGAGTTTGATCTGAATGATTTGATTTATAAGAAGCTGATCAAAAATTTCATCTAAATCTCTATTTGGGGGTCTGTACAAACAGATTACAAAAGTATTTCCCGCTGGTATTTTCCACAATTCGATTGCTGAAATTTCAATACATTTTTCTTTTGCAATGTACTTAGGAAATTCTAATATTTTAAGCTGGCATTAATTTTTGACATAAATACATGATTTACTATTTTTAAAAACAGAATGATAATAATAGTCGGCTAACTAATAAGTAGTTATTTGAGTGAAAAGAATTTCTTCCTCTCTGTACCAAAATTCACTTATGCACAAAATCAACATAACCAGTTGAACCAGTTCAGCTTCCCAGTCTAAGGTTTTATTTCTAATATTTTGAATATTTTGGTGGAGTAAAGAATAGAACTTAGTAACTTTAATTGAATTGGTTTTTGTTTACTCTCTCTTGCCTAGTCACTTAGGCTTAGGCCTGGTATTGTACAAGTCCATTTTTGCAGTTTTTCTTAGTTAGCAATTTATGCTGGCATTTGGGATTAATTTACCATTGAGATTGGATTCTCTTATATTTGTTCACGTACTTTGAATTCAGTTTTCTTGGAGGGAAAATATTCCCCATAGAGACATCTTCCGACCAGAGTTTTGCATTAAAAAGTTTATCCCGTTTAGTAAAGGGAGCACTAACTTTGAAAGAGTGATGTTTCTTGCCTGCCTTTAAGTTATCACATGAAAAGTTACATTTGTGGAATTTCTCAGTCAGGTACTTCATGATATTGTCAGCGGTAATGTCACAAGAAACACGTCCCACTTTCAGAGGGGCAACTGGAGAAGTTAGACATTGAATTTAATGGTGAACTATTGCCAAAGACCACATTTCATTTCCATTTATTTTCCATGAAAGAAGTATTTGGAAGCCATCCACATCAACTTCCACTTTAGCTTACTCAATAGGCAATACTTCAGGAAGCTTTAACTTTGTGGGAAACCTTTCTGTCTCCGAAGCAGACTGGGAGATACTCATTTTTTCCGATCTCACTAGTTCAAATTTGGTATTTCAGATGATTCATCCTGCTTCATATATTCTGATTAGGGATGAACTCTGGATGTTTTCGTTGGTTTTTCAGTCTCAGAATTCATCACATCAATGTAGGAAACTGGGCTATCCAGCTGAGCTGGCAAAAGAGCTCCATTGTTTATTTTTAGGGCACTTATTTGAGATTTCAAGAGTTCAATAGGCTGCCGTGTTGACAGTATAGAACTTCTTGGTGTGTCAGAGAAAAAACACATCCAATTAATATCTCTGCTATCTCAGAGAGTTTTGAAAGATAGGTCATTTAGATGTGCACAATTAAAATGATGCGCACCAGAAAAAAATCACATAAAACAATTTTATCATGTGATTTCAACTGTATTTTACACCAGCCACATTGAGAAACCTCTGTTCCAAGCGCCGCCATTATGAGCCCTAATAATATTTATTTTTCCCTTACTAAAGTTACATGAAGAATAAGATATAGGTGTATGTTAAGACCTTAAACTTTAACTGGTAGGATACTACATCTAGTGGCACATTTAAAATGCATGAAAATATTTTCCTGGTTACGATTATTCAAAGTGCAACTGGTCACTGTCCAATCTGTGGGCAGCAGTCTAATAGTAACCTCAATTACCTGCATAAATGTGGTATTTTTAATGAAATTTTCTCTTCACCTAGACCTGAGGACACCTGGAGGGCTATTCTTGTAATATGAGTTATTCAGTATAGACTCATTGTTATGGAGAACTGTAGAATCATTGGCCAAAATATATACCCGTTGAACCCTTTGTTTTATGATTTCACAGTTTAGTTTCATATGCAAGCATTCTTCTTCTCCTCTTAACCAATGTCACTACTTTCATTTTGGATGCATTTACCCTGAATTTCTTTCTACTAAAGCTATCCTGAGCTCCCTGTAAATATGATGGGCTCTCAGCCAGCAATAGGAGGAAGTACATGTGCATCTGCTATCATTAAACCTCCATTGTCCATGAATTCATCTCTCACACATATATCCATTACAATTTCATCAGCCATGGAGATAAGATATACTTCAAACCAGGTGTTCAACATCCAATTCACTCTTAAATTTGCAAGAATTTTAAAGTATTGTACTCTGGTTAATTCACCCCATATTAAGCAAAAACCATCGACAGCCCTCCTCTGTTTATGCTATCATATTTCTTCTCTGAATAAACAAATGCAAGATGAACTTTCTTTCACACATTATACATTTCTGAATCACTTGCTGAAGTGCAAACAGTTGATCTTTATATAATATTAGTATAAAAAAGGCAATAAGAATGAGAAATCTTTCAAGAAAGAATGCACATAATTATGTTATGTAAAACTCTCTGGCACAAAAATAGTTAGTTAAACTTATTCAAACAAGCATTATCTCACAGTGTTGCCAATTATATCATCACAAAATGCCCATCCCTGGAGTGGAAACAAGATTGTCATTATGTTCCAGCATTGGCATCAATTAAAAACGATTTTCAGGTGTTTTGGCTCACATAAAAAACATAATATAGCACTTTAGGGTTAACTGCTGTTAACACACCCATGCTTAAAGGTACATTTCAGATGACAAACTTAACTCTATTTAATACACATAATGCAGTATGTTTCTTCTGAAGAATACAAACTATGGTTGTCATTTATTTTTTCACATAATTTTAATATCAGCGGAGCTATTTTTTTCCTGCTTTCTTTTAGTTTCAGTTATATTTTATAGTAAAGAGAAACATATCATGATAAACTTGTGACATTTAATGAATGTTAACAGCAATATATTTTATTTTTGGAAATAAGTATCTATCTGGGGTAATGAAATTTCTGTTTTAGACTCTATTCTAATATCAATAAAGGCTCAGACTGAAATACAAGTTTTTTCTTGAATGAAGGTTGTGGCCTTAAAATGCATAGTAGTTGGCTGTTATAACCAAGGAAAAGTTAAAGTTAATTCAAGGATAACTACAGCCCTGTTTTACATTATAACTCTGCTTTCATTCATAGTCAGTAATGAGAGATAATGGGAGCTGATATTCATTGTATCATCAGATGATTGCCATTAATTAGCTTAATGATGCCATTAATTTTTATTAATCAAAATATTTCAACTGGAAATGAAAAATTCCTATCTAGTAAGAAGTCCAACATGTCATAAAAGTGTGTGATCATCTATTTTTATCAAGGAGGTGGCTACTAATATAGAGAGAGTAAACAAACACATAGGAAAATGAAATGGCCCAAATTGTGAAGTGAGACATATTGAGAGATTGAAAGGTTCATATGTTATTTAATTCATTGTATTTATTACATAACTAGGTGTCAAAGCTTAAAAAACTTTTTTTATTTACATATTTTTAACCCTCTTTCTGTGGTTCACTATCCGGAATCCTACTTTCACATGCGGCAAAAATAAAGAATATCGTGTCTCCGTAACCTTTGTTATTCCCAAAATAATAAAATAATTCAAATAATAAAAATAATCTCGATTGACTGTTTATTAAGTGGAAAATTTTTATTAATTTATTTTGACAAACATAATTTTTATAAAATTTCAAAGTATGATAGTGCACCACAGAGAGGATAAAAAGGTATGTCCACAGCAGCCTACTGTAGTTGGTACATTCACAGTAGCAAAAGGGTTAAATCAATGTATTAGCATCTAAGTTTTTACTTACCTAGTTCTGATTGTGAGACTTATATAGCACAGATTTCAGCTAATTTTTCGCAAAAGAAATGTTACTGATATGCATTGTTGACATAGATTGTAATCACTGATAATTGCACAGGGAAGTAATCAGAACTCAGTTTAAAGGAAATAATAAAATAAGCATAAAATTTAATTTTATATTCATTTTATTTTCAATCAGTGAAAGCACAATTCTTTAGGCAAAATTCAGCACTGAAATTGACCATTTAAGATGTTGAGTGATTTTCTGAGTCTTTCTTTCCGGAAAAAAATGCATCTTATAAGCCGAAAAATATAGTATTTAAATCATGATGATTTTTTTGCATTTATAAATGTTTTTGTTACCATTCAAGATTCACCCATGATGCTATGTTGTCATTGTATTTTACATTTGGTTAAGATATTCTACATTTGAATTAAAAGTTTAATCTATATTTTCATGCATAAATGGAAATTTGAATGAGATGTTTAAATTCCACTCACATTTGGTCAAAAGTAAAATCATTGACATAGTATGTAGCTGTTTCCCAAGCCTTTGATTCACATGGAGTACATATATTACTTTGTTTTATCATAAACTTGAGGAACGCATCCTTGTAAATCGGGGTATACCTATTCTGTAAATAGAGATTATATGACCTGTTTCAATATATTAAACTACGGCAAGTACTCTTGGAATTCTGTCTTTTGTAATATTATCACTTTTGCAGTGATGCTGGTGAAGTCTTCTGGGTGGTACTAATATGATATTGGAGGCTCTTAGAAATCACACATTGGCTAATGATGGAACGAGTTTGAACATTTTGAGACATAAGGTGGTGAAATAGTGGGTGAAATTATTGAATTTTACAATTGGAAAAATCAATTGGGTAATACAATATGCATTGCAATGCAACAATTCTACATTGATTTAGTGTCGCTATATAATCCTTTGGGGATCAATTTGAATTAATGTTAAATTGATTTTTTTTATAAAAGTGGATAAATAACCTTTTATAAAATTAATGTGTGATTTTTAAGAAAGTTGTTATCAGTTAGTTTTGTATTTTCGTGCTATTCTGGCTTTATCTTATCTGTTAAATGTAGATGTGGATAACTGAATTTCAAAACTTGAAAAATTTTTTGTATCATGTACAAAATATGGGTAACCTCCAATGTTTTAAAAAAATGGAGATCCAGAAGCCTTTAGCAGCTTCCTTTATAGTGTTTTTAAGCTGTAGGGTACACTTCTTTTCCAGAATGATTCCCAAAATCAACGTCCATCTCTTAGTCTGAAGGTAAGACTATTACTCTGTTCACTACTACCACGTAACAATTTGGAGCACTGCACGCACTAGCTGCGTGTGGTATTTTGGGACTGAGTATGCACCATATACATGAGCACTCTTATTTCATAAAATATGGTTTACTTTATTCCGGAAAGATGCGACTGCCATAGGATTTTAGCGTTGGTCCCAAAATTATTGAAATTGATAATTCTATGAATTAAATGTTTAAGTTTTAGTACTAATGGCAAATCGATGCATAAAATTACCACTCTGCATACAGTTACCATGATAAGACAATTCTACTGTTCAAATCTCTTATTAACAAACTCCATCACCACAAAAATCTCTGTTTCATTCCATCTCAGTACCAAACAATGAGGCAATAAGTGATGGTATTTCTTTTAACGAAGTCTATAAATACATTTTTGCTAGTTAGAGAGTGAAGTGGTGCCTACTATAATGATAATACAAATGTGACACAAGATATAGTTAAGGTATGCATGAAAAATTGAATTTTACCATTTGAAAAGTTTTTACGGAATTGAGTAGAATCGAGAATTCGAAACAAGATATGTGCAATAACTCAATGTGTCAAAATTTCACTTGAAACTCCAATAAAAGGCAAAGAATCAAAGAATGTCATTCAGTTTTTGACAAATGGTCTTCATCAACTCAATAATGCCTGAATTGATGTTTTTTCCTAATGTAACCTATGTTTTTAATTTTCTTAGTTCTGTGTCAATCTTTATTTGAATTATATCATTTTTAAATATATCAGCTCATAGAATGTTATGAAGTATTACCTGATACCAAATCTTCTAGGTACTTTAGAGTGATATATGTATCCTGGGGAGTATTCAATGTTTGAATATTTTAAAAATTGATTGTCATACCTTATGTCAGCTAATGGCAACTTAATGATGCTCCCAAGTGTTCAAAAAATTTCAATTGAGAAACTTGGGTATTTTTTTACAGTCGGTAATTCATTAAACAACAAAATTAGTAATTTGCTGTGCAAGAAGTTTGCAAGTATGCAATCCTTTACACTGTTGATTGAGTCAGTAGAATTTTCCCTTGGTCACTTGAATTTTGATAATAACTAAGCTTTGCACACCCGTGGCCAAAATGTGTCATCCTATTATGGATAGTAGTGTTTAATATGTGTGCACATGGAAACTAATATCCCAAAGTCTGGAATGCCCTCAGGAGAACACCAAGTTAACAAACATGTAAAATAGAGGGTCTCATGAAGTTCGTTATTGAGAGGTTTGCTATTAGAGCATATGAGCATTTAGGACCACTATAATATGGGCGTTGTCACTACTAAATCAATAAAATACCTATATAATGGTGGACCAAATCCTCATATAATTGTGTCTTTTTATGCCGTGGTAGTTTTTTGCAGAATAAATTCACAAATACTTAACCAATTTCACCCAGTTGTAAATTTCACTAAATTTCTTGCAGTTGTGGTACACATTAAATATGGCATTAGATATAACAAAAAGTCAGTCAAATAGCAATAGGTATCACAATAAAGAGACAGCATATATACACTATAGCTGTTAAGGCCTTCACATATTTTTTAACCCACTCACCAATCTCTTACTGTCCCTCTCTGCTGCAAATGGGGCAGAACTCTGGAACCCATCATGTAAGCATGCTGTTTCTTTATCGTGCTGCCTATAGCTATTCTCATATCTTTGTATCATCAGTAATTTTATTATGACTGTGTACCATTACTGTCATCAAAAATTTAATTTTTGCTTGTGCAAAACCACACTTTAACAATCAATTACTGCATATTTACATTTACACAAATAATATTGAAACTTATTGCACCACCATAACATTTATAACTATCTTGCCTACACAATGTGCTGAATGCTCTGCCATGTCTAATTTAACCAGCAGGCTACATGCTCTGCCTGTTGTTTTTTTTACCCTTCTTTCTTTTTATTTACTCAGTTCTTCTTTCTTCTTATTCATCTTTAATGTTGTAATTAGTGCAATGCTATCTTGAATATTGTTAGGTCGATGAAAGGAAAATTCCTCCTCTTCTTTGTCTAGCAGCAGAAAATTGCCCCAGCTTTAGAGATCAATTCTCACTTGATCATTGAAAAAGAGACTTCAACCAACTTTTCAAATTTTAGTTCCTTTTCCTTCCCTATTATTTACCTGATATAAAACGTATGTATATGGTATTGAGAATTTCATGCCCTATTTCTTCCCTGTAAAGAGATGAATGTTGGTGTGTGATGGTTTCAAATCCCAAGGAATTGAAATCACCACATCCCAACATGTAACAACATAGGAAATTTTATTTATAGAATGGTTAATTTTTATGAGATCATCTTCATGATTTAGTGCTATTTTTATTAGTCATGTTTCCTTCACCCAAATAACCCCAAGCCCCCCTCTCACCTTCAACTTCCAACTCTCCTTATCCTTTCAACCCTCTCTCCTCTATCCTAAGGGTATATATTCAACTACTGCATGTAAACGAAACTTTTACCTGATGATGCTGTAAGCTGGTGAAATTCATTGTACCTGATAATAAAATCTGTGGAAAATTATAGACTCCTTTTATATGGATTCCACACAATTCCACAGAGTGAAGCCTGAAAGTGTAGTGTGTATTAGGGATGGCATTCATTTTGCATTCTAGGAATCTTGAATTTACAGTATTTGAAATTATTTATTTCTTAACTGCATGAAACCATGATTATATTTAGTTATCACAGATGTTGTTTTGAGGTAATACTTAAATGGGCTAAATCATCTTGAAAAATTTGACTTTAATGAGAATAGATGCAAATCATAAATTTAGAGGTTCCAATAAATAAAAATGTTTCCTTAGCAAAAAAGTTCCCCAAATTTCATCTGCTGAGTGGGATAATTCTTTGCTTTGAGTATTCTATTTTGTCCACTATATTTGGTGTTTTCATTTACTCATGCATGATTTTTTTTTCAAAGTTCACCTTACATATCTCATAGTTTTACCAGAAAAAACATCGGCTATAATAGATTAAAAAATTCATGACAACCTTCACACTATTATTTTATTTTATCTTATGCACCTGCATCATTTTCTACTGGTATGTTGCTAGTATTTTCTTCATAAAATCAAATAGTTTTCCTTTGCATGTGGGGACTTCTTTCAGGATGATTTATTTTGGACCAATCATAAAATGCCACTATCATTGGCCTCTTTTGTGCCATTTTCCTTTATGCTTAAAGCTACTATTAATTCCAAGCTAATCACTACTTGAGCCTTGAATTATTTTGGCATCATTTGACTACCTATCCCATTCAGCATGCTCTCTGACTTCAGGAATGCAATTACAATTGATCAGTCTTTCAAAGTCACATATATCAACCCAAAGGTTGGTTTGATAGTCAAAGTTTGACCTCAGAGGGTCAACTGTGAGGTTAAGCAGTGAAATATGGCATGTGGAATTCACACATAAGGGTAGCGGGGAAAGTGCCTTTCCTTATACTGTCTGTGGTTTCCCAGGGACACCAAAATAATCACACAGCCATGCTAAAATAAAGAGTGTCAGTAGTACCTGAAAATAAAAGCCAAGCCCTGCAGTCAGTAGCTAATAGCTTAATCCATCTAGACTACTATGCCAAAATGATTTTTCAAATGGATTGCTCTCTTGTATCATCCAAGCCTCCATATCTGGTTGGTACCTTTTAAGGAAAAATCAAACACCCTTATATCCATGAATATGGAAGCTATGAGTGCTTTATGGTATAGTGATAATGTTTCCTATTCCACTTGCATTGAGGGTACAGACCAGTCTCTATATACTCAACCATTACTGGTTGAATCACTCCTCTTGGCCATGAGTTTTGATCAGCCCACACAAAACTATTGCCAATAACAAATATTCTCAGCAGACCAAGATGGTCATTGCAGCATTACTAGTGAGACACTACCTGCAAAGGCTTGCTAGCTGATTTCTTTCTTTGGAGTTGCACTATAAAATCACTGAGATTTATTTACATTTATCATATCTAGATATGAAGAAATCTACGGATAATCAACAAAAAATATAAAGTATTACTCACTTCAGATGCTTAGATTGACTTCTTAACTGCACCATAAGTGACATAAATTGAAATGGGAAATTCATAAAATGCTCCATTTCATGAACAATTCAGAACAAAATTAAATTGTTTCATAGTTCTTTAAATTAAGAAAATATTTTACATTATTATTGTGAATAAAATGAGTAATATTTTAAAATAAATTATCTCAATTTTTAATCCCTAGTTTCAGAAAATTTAAATTACACAAGTTTTGAATCAAACTTCATGTTTGGTAGCAATAGGCATACTTTACTCCATAAAATTTCATTCTTACTCATTTTAAAGAATGGATTACCTAATAATTAATTAATACCAAGAGTAAAAATACTTAAATCATAGTACATTTGTGTTGCAGATTAAAATGGAATATATGCGTTAGCTGTCTGATGTATCATCTCTTGGCTGCCATTTTTGAAGCTTTATCCTTTTTAAAAAGGGCAATTAATCATGATGAAAAAATACTCATCCAGATTTAGTAAAAGCATATTAACTTTGTAAAAGCTGAAGGAGAAGCTATTTCACAATTTTTGTCACCCAGCTGAATGTGAGATTGCATTAATATTTTTAAAAAATGTAAAGTTTTTTATTTTTGTAATTCATACTGTTGAGCCTAGTAACAAACAGTCACTTGGTTTTGGTGCCTTATTGTTCATAATTAGATTGTAATGTTATTGTGTTTAATACTATCCTCTCACTGGAAGCCACTGCAAAATTTTACCATGTGCCATATCTTACAGGAAACTGAGATTCAATTACAATATTAAGATTATAGAAAGACGAACATGATGATCAGCACATGGTGAAATTGCGAGAATTGAGCTGTGATTATTTACTTCAAGGCCATCCTTGATTTTATGTAGAACTCTCAGATTATAAAAAATGATTCATAATATGGTGCATTAAGGATTTTACATAGGGTTTAATGCATCTGAATCCCTATCCTTGCATAAGGCTGAAATTTTGGTTCATTATAGTGTGGCTTTCATTATGAAGTAGTTTATAATATCATTATTAGATTTTATGACTTTTAGGCCCATGTTAGATAGCTATGGTGGAAAAAGGAATGATACCAATTACCAATGGGATTTAAATAATTTTATTAAAACATAATGCTAATTATAGTGATATTTTTGATAAAGAAGCTAATTAGTGTTCAAAAAATCTAAAACACTTAAGCTTAGGCTACAATTATTTTTCATCACCACTCTAGTAAGGGGAATCAACGATACAGGCTTGTTTGTGACGCATAAGTATGGAGGATATTATGGTCTAGCACATGCTCCAGTGAAAATGGAGTCCCAAACTTTTCCATGGGGGAAAATTTGCATTTATTTTAGTAATTTACATGTCATGTAATCTCATCCATTCCAAGCTGAGACTAGTGTCTTCAGTTCTAACCATCATATTGACTGACTACTATAAGTACATGATAAATAATTTCATAAAAAAGAAGGAATTTCAACTTTCACAGTTCATATGTGCTGTAGTCACATCTGCTTCTTGCTTCTACACATAACATCATGTCATCTAAGTCCCTGACAAATATAATTTAAAAATAACCCACAAACAGTTATGTAGAAATTTGCATATGAATTAATAAGAAACATTTCTTTGTTAACAGCAAAGTAAATTCACTGAATAAGTTCAAAATTAATTCCTTAACGATTAGCAAATCATTACTGATATGTTGAGAGATGATAAAATTTAGTGCACCAAAATCCACATCAATAACTAATGTCACGGAATGAATCAATCATTTTATCTTTAGAGCAAATATAAAATGATCACTCCTTTAATACTGTTTTTGAAGGACTTTATCCCTTTTGTAAAGCAAAGTATGTCTGTAATTTCAATGTTTCTCACATCAAGTCAGAGCTTCCCCTTGTGATTTCCAATGATCTCATAGTGAATCAAGATTTACTATGGCATATATCCCACAGTAACTTGAAGTTCTGAGTGCTATAATAAATCTGCTATAAGAAATAACTGTGAGAAACTTTTTCTAGTATTTGCAGGAAACATAATTGCCTATGGTGGATTAATAAATCTTGTTAACCACTAAAAATTTGTTTTTACTCATGTTAATGATTCTGCTGAATAACAGTGAAACACTCCCATTATAGGTAGTTCCAATGAGATCAGAGCAATTTATTAATCCCTTTCCATTTTACACTGAAATAAAGGAAATATTTGGTGTAAAAAATTCTGACAGCACCATTGTTGATTGCTTCAATTCAAATTTTTAGCAATGCAAGTGAGCTCTCTGAGCAGGCCTTAATCAATTTTTTAAGTGTTCTTAGAATTAGGAAAACTTTACTTTATATCTGTTGAAAGTAACATGAATGGCAATCATTTCAACAATAATATAGGTTCAGAGTCATAATAACCCCACTTTTGTGAGTGAAGAAGGATTCCTTCCACTATCCTGCTTATTCTCATGAAGGTATTCAAATTTGAGCAAGAGTTTTTTCCATGACTTTCTCATAATGCATATCCCATTTCTACACTTAAGCAGCTTATTTGCCACCAACATGGGCTGATTAATGATTAAAGAAGATTATCATATATTTTAAGTGATTTGACAAAAAAGTCCCCTGTTGTTGAAGAAAAGAGGTTGAGTATTTAGGTACATACTATGTGCATAACTTTCAAAAATGCTTCTGAAATTTATTTTTGTTCATTATTTCAGGGAAAATCAGAGTTCATTGGCAGGGCTCTTGCAAAGCCACATGTGAAGCTAGCAAAGGAACCATATGCCAAGCCAGATTTTCCTCCTTCATTAGAATGGTTTGACATACATCGAGGACCAGACAATGCTGGTGAATTGTTAGCAGCCTTTGAGTTGCTTGAGGTGAGCTATGGCCTGTTATTTAATATTTATTCAGGAGGATAATGAAGAAGTTACATACTCATGAACTAATCCATTAATTTCAGATTGCTGATGCCTCTGAATCAGCAAATTTGCCTGCACTCCCTGAACCAAAAGAGGTTGTAATAACTGATGAGGCAGAAACAGGTGCCATCCTCCCAGTTCCCAGTGGTATTAGACCAACATTAGCCAAATACAGGTAGGATGCACCCTGATGATTTTTGAGAAGGATATTTGTTTGAAAGGTACCCCTTAATGTGCAGAATGGCACCAAATGAAAGGGAATATGTTTGTTTATTTTATTTATTTATTTAACAACAATTGGGGCAAGATTGAGACTTTATAGTCCCTCCTTCGACATAACCCCTAAATATTACATTGAAGACAATAACTAATACCCATGCCCTAGGTGGAGGAAGCCCACCTAGGTAGAAATCAAACCCACGACCTCTGGGTTGGCAGATGAGGATATTACCCCGCTGCCACCATGGCTGGGAGAAAATTTGGAGGGGAAGCTTAAGTGCCTCAGGTAGAGTTGTGTGAGATAGTTAACAACAACTGAGAGAGTTTTATTGGCCATGCACATAAAAAAAACTTGCTTTACGCATTTGCCTTTAACATGTGTTTTGGGCATTCCTTTATTTTGGAATATTGACTCAGTTTTATTTACTTGACTTTTGTATTTGCTTTTATATCATTCTAGATTTGATGATTAACTTGGGCTTACTAATTTGCCTTTAGCAGTCACATCAACCATTGTCTGGTTTTGATTTTATATTTGTTCATTGGCTCAGCATATTTATTTGGCAAAAATGTGTTCAGAAAGTATTAATTGGGTTGGCACAATATTTGACATTATTATAATTCTGTAAATCATTTTCTATGCAAACGCTTAGATTTTTCAGTGCATTAGAATCTTCGGCTGTTCATGGTAATATTAAAATTTGATCAGTGATATTTGTTTGAATTGCTGTTTCACAAGGTGCAGTGTATTTTGTTTATATTTAAGAGATGTAACAAAAGCAAACTTTTAATTTTCACTTTGTCATGATTAAGTGCATTATTTCAAGGTCGTAGTGTTTAATTCTGAAACTATAAAATCTAAGAAAGCAGAATGGTATGAACTAGGAGCTGTGCGCACCATTGTTTTTGTACATGCTTCCATAGAAAGATCAATTATGTCCCATTATGCTATAGAATGAGTGAACAAGGAATTAATATTTCAAATGAAAATAATCAGATTAAAAAAAACAATCTATCTAAACTATCTCAATATTTACCGCGTAAAAAAGCAAATTATCAATCTAAAAAATTAACCTAGCTAAACTTTCTAAAGCGTTATTTAAATGATAAGTAATATAACCATGTTGAAAGAGGAAAAGCTGCCTGAGTGTTCTGAGTGAAGGCCTGAAAGATTGTTGTTAAATATTCTTCCTTCTAGCTGTGATTCTTCTAAATAGATTTACTCAGATGAAAACTGGTCTCTCTTCCGGGTGCCATCATCTTTCAACTGCATAATACAAAGCATGCAAGCATTTAATAAAATATGATGATCAATCATTAATGTCATTTAATATTTCCAGGATTGAAGTGTTGTTCTGGGGATTGAGGGATTTAAAAAGAGTTCACCTTATGACTGTTGATAAGCCTAGAGTTGACATTGAATGTGCTGGACACATTCTTTATTCTTCGGTTATCCAAAATGCTAAGAAGAATCCAAACTTCAGTATGCCTGTCAAGTTCTTAGATTTGGTGAGTTACCATTAAATAGATATTTCATCATGTCTTGTAGAGACTAGATGATGCTATAAAAATTAGCATGCAAACTGAATAAGTTAACTCTTGAATTCATTTATTGATGATGTGGTGTTTCTTTACTCTCCACTGTTCAGATTCAGCCTCTTATTGCATATTCAGCTCCATTGATAATACAAACGTCTTTTTTTATATCCTTTCTTGGATAATTTTGTATTGGATATTACCAGGTAATAGGTGGTCTCTCAGCCCTATTGTATGAATTTCAAATGTCATAGGGGTTTGGATTGGACTATGTTCTCAGCAGCCATACCAACCTTAGGCTGTTAATTTTGATATGAAAATTTTCATAGAATATGCATTTCTTAATTTGATGCGTTCATTGATTAGTGCTGTAAACATTCACAGAGTTGATGATGTGGTTGCATATCAGTGGAATTTGGGAGCATGCCATTAAATGTATTCATAAGCAGTAGGTAAATTAAATACTCTAAATAGGTGATCATCATGCTAGCCAGAATCTAAAACCATTTATCATGGGGATATGGCAATAAGATTCCTAAAAACATGAACTCCATGAAAAGCAAGTGAACCTGAAAACTCAGAAACTAACTAATATCAAAATTAGATACTAGTTTTGGTTGATTAAGTTGATTATGCTTCTAATAGTAACATATTGTATGTCCAAAAAAACTTTTTCAACCTGCCCTTTTTAGAAAGTCCTTTCTTCTTTCATTCATAATCTTGCAGCTTCAGGGGATCATTGAAACGCTCATATATATTAGTTTTATCTTTGATTGGAATACATATTCACTGTTGTTAATAAATGCTTTCGAAATATAAATTTGCATCTATTACTTTTGCTGAAATTGACTTCCTATTTGTGTGAATCATTCTCAAATGTTGCCCTCCTGTTCCTCACCCTGACCTCATCAGAACCTAATACCACCTGTGTATTTTGGCATTTCTGTTGCATACTACTTACCTAGCTCTGTAAACATATATTATCTGAATATTTTTTAAATAAGATGACTCTGATGCATTTGTATCTACATTTCAATTCAATTTCCAGTATGTTTAATTCTTAGCTGAGTACTTTTTATGTAAATAAAAAGTATCTAATTTTTATGTTAATTAAAGGTACCTCTGATCTTTCTTTCATAAAATAAAAAAAACTCATAAAAAACTCAACTCAAGCTTATCGCTGTGTTTTTATTGTATAAGTAAATCTGGCTAGTACCTGTAATTAGTTCAATTAAAAGTAATATCAGGTTATTGTTAACTTATAGTTATCATGGTACAATTTCAATGAAGTTTATTTTGTTGTTAGGAACTTCCTGAACAAGAGCTATACTGTCCACCACTGACAATAAGAGCTGTTGATTGCAGAAGTTTTGGAAGATACACATTAGTAGGCACTCATATGATAAATTCCATCCACCGTTACATGTATACTCCAGTAACAAAGAGGGATAGGGAAGCAGGAGAGAGAAAGAAATCTTTACTACAACTCCAAGGTAAGTGGCTAAATGAATTATCACTTATGACTATTGCTTTACAGCACACGATTGTTTATCCATAACAAAAAAGACCTAGTCTACTATGATGAATGATATTCTGGGTATTGGATGCCCCTGCTGCTCACTTGAAAAGAGATGTTTCTTTCATTGACAAAATTTATTAATCCTACATGGTGAAATAATTAATTAATGTGTCTGTGGTTTCTTATCTCCAAGTGGCACATAATAAATGCAAGAATTGCAAAATATTCATGAACCTGCTTTCCTTATTTGTTTCAATATTTGATGGACATAGCTGGAGTGTAAACTTTAATTAGTGGTGCTTGAGATTTCGAATGATACCCTGATCAAAAAGCTGACACTTGTTTTGTTTGATGGTAAAAATATTAATTAAATTGAATTCAGCCCCTCTACATTGGGATGTGCAGGGCCAGAAATTAAAACAGTTTTGCATCTTTTCTATGAAAATTACCTGCCCAATACTTCAACCTAGTCTATGAAAATACTTCCCATTATCCAAGCCTTTTTATTAGTGGTGTATTTCACTGGCAATTTTTCTCCACTTTAATAGTAGAAGTAGGACTTAAGAAATTTACTAATAGCCAACATTAGCAACTTTTCAGAGCAATTGGCATTGCAGGCGGACATTATATTACTCTATAGATTTTTTCCACCATAATACTGCTCATTTGTTTGACTTGTCTTTTCTAGGAGGCACTAATAAAAATGCTAGGTTTTTTAGCATTAAAAATGTTTTTGCTGAAAAATTTTCTGATGATTTAGGCAACGTTGAAGTTACCCACCCTGGCATCATATCTTGGGGAACATTTTTTAATTTTCCAGAAAAACATCTTGATCCATTCATCACCTTGAACCGCCCTAACCAATCACAATTAGACTAGAAATCGTTTGCCAGCTTTAATTGATCGATGGATGTTTGTTAGTTCCTATAAGACATGTATGGAACTCTTCAAATTTGAAATATTTCAGATACAAATACAAATGCCAGCTTAAAGTACCATTTCAGTTTTGTTTCAATTTGTCTTTTGTTCAAAGAACTGTAAATGAACATATATTGCTCATGTATATTTGATGATACATAAATATAATAATGTATATAATATAATGATTGTAGTTTCAGGCTCCATTTTGTTTTGCTTCATTGTTTTTCGAGTAAAATAATATGGGTCTAAGAGTTAACTAATGTTCTCATTTGAGGGAAAGATTCAATGCATTGCCCAGCCCAAAGATTCTTTTTTTTCTTTTGCTAACAGAAGTGGGTCAGCACATTAATAATTCTTTTTTGTAATCCTTTTATTTAATACCCATAGGACTTGATCCAAATGTTTCTACTCAGCAAAACAATAATTTTCCTGTGTTTGATAATGATGAAGAACAAAGTCCATTATTACTGAAGCATCCTCAGACATCCTTGGACTACGTGAGTAAAGGAATATTTTGTCATATATGTATCACTAATGCTAGTTTAAATGTGTACCAAGGTAATGATTGAAAGGTAATTTGAGTCAAAATATTTATTTCATTCTACAAATATGGGGTAGCATGATTATTATAAAAACAATCAGAATACATTTACAAAATACCTGTATCAAAAAAAGGTCTTGAGTTCTGTAATCTTCATTTTTAAACACTAATAATACAACCAGACCCTAACAAACACCTGCAAAGGGTGGTGGATGCATTCACTTTAACATGTATTAAATGCTATTTGCACATTTATTCCATCCATTTGTGAACTTTACAATTTTTGCTATTCAATTGTTTGATTTAGAATTTAAGAGATATATTTATATTTTAAAGAGGGAGCTACGCATGCACAATGGAGAAAAGTAGAAAAAGAAAGTTCTAGGTTTTAAGCAAACATATATTACATAACATCACGTGTTGATTAAAGAAAACTCATGTTCACTTCAGAGGTTACATAATTACTGGCTCATTTAGTTACTTTGGAGAAATGTTTCTAAAATTTTTATTTCAGTAAGCTAAGTTTCAAGGTGAGTAATTGGCATATGGCACAAACATAAATCCATGAGTATAAAGTAACAAAGATGCAATATATGTTACTTGTGTATGAAATCATCGTCTAGAATAGAAGTGACCGACTTTAGACTACAATTAGAATCCTAGGAAAGCATTTTTTTTTTGTTTCAGGCAGATATTTTTAGGATTGCATGAGGAAAACATGAAAAATCTCTTGATGAGGATTTAGATGTAACATCATTTCTATTACCATTAGAACCATTTCCTGTATACAAGGTTTGTACAAAAAGTATTGGTAACAATTTTTTTTCTGAGATGGGTATGAAGTGCTGAATTCAGACCATCACTTAAGTGTGTGCATGATCGCAGATTGTATAGGCATTGATAAGATGACTGTGCATACCATTATCCCTGAAACTTTGGTAATGCAAAAGATCTGCTCTAAAATTGTCCCTAAGATCTTGATGGATTACCAAGAGCAGAATCAAGTGTCTGCTTTCAAAGATCTTCTGCAAACATTATCACGGCACAAGGATATCCACCCTCAAAGGACACCACCATGGGACCCCAAGTGCTTTCAAAGAAGCTTACATGCATACCCTTAAGGACCTTTTGGAATCTCCTTACCAGGGAGGCTTTGAGTCATGGAAAAGCCACTGGCAAACGTGTATTGATACTCAAGGGATGTACCTTGAAGAATTTTGAGGCATTGTAGTAATATCTGGAATAAATCTATTTTGCCTAAACTTTTCCCGATACTTTTCATACAAACCATGTATATATTATATGATTAAGAAAACTACAATGAATAATTGATATTAGTCTTTGATATTGTTATAAAAGATACAGCAGTGATTAAATTATTTCACCCAATGCATAAAGTACAATTTTCTGAAAATGTGAGAAATCAAGCATAGCAACAAAATATTAAAATAATAATTTTATATGATCATGTATATGATTCACTCCTATTCAATGTAGAAGTTATTAGTGATCGTAATCTCTTTAAAACTTTCTTTTAATGCAAGGGTCAACCAGAAAGTAGTACTTGTTCTTGTCATATGGAACCCTTGTGATTCAAGTAATTAGTTTGATTTCTCACTTCACTCATATTGCAGTACAGTTCTTATTGAAAAAATGTTTCAGGGAACAAGTCATCCTACCAAAAAAGAGAAGACTGAAGCAAACAAGAAAAGAAAAATGAGTATGGATGACTTGGACGATGATGAAGAAAGTCGTGATTGGTGGACAAAGTATTTTGCATCCATTGAAGCAATGATTGAGGTAGGTAAAAAATAAAATAATGCTTTGTTGATTTGCAAGAGTAATTACTGGCAGAATTAAATACTTCTATTGTTTTTTTTTTCAAAAATACCCATGAATGTAATAAAGATATAGAACATAATGTGTACTATGAGGAAAAGAAGGCTTTCATTTTGTCATGATTTTTGCCAAAACTGGACCTGTGGGTCATGATGCGACAGAAAATATTTTCTTGACCTCTTGTAATTATTTCAACTGCCTTTCCAGTAAATTGTACCTTTTATAAATGCCAAAAAATCCAAAATATAGGTATAGTTACCTGAGGTTCAATGTTAAGAAGGCATTTGAGTTGCATATATAATTTCAGGATATCTCCATTTCTACCTTAACAGTAAATCCTTGTTAATTCAAATCTCCTTGGATGTAAAAAGAAGTAGTAGTGTTTAGGGGAGGCCATCGACAACTGAGATCATTTGCGCCATTAGGGATGGACAGTATAGGATGAAGGGGGGGAGAGAAACCCAGCGTCGGTATTAGCCTACTCTTTACAAAAGGCACCAAAGGGTCCGCAGCTTATCGTCCCATCCGACGGACTCAAAGTGCGGGTACTCACTCAAAGTGCCCTCCACAAAGCACCTCAAGTAGGGATTGAGATACCACTGAAAAGTATTCAACACCGCCAGGATTTGAACCTGGGCCTTCTGGGTGGGAAGCCAGTACAATAGCCACCACGCCATCTTGAACCCCATAAAAAAAGAAGTTTGAGATTAAAAAAAATTCCTGAAAACTGAAAATTCCTTTAGGGGAAACCAGTAATTTCCTGAAAACAAGTTTCAAGTACTTAGGTTGTCATTTTTTTTCACATTGAATGCCCACACATGCACACATTATTTATGTGCATAATTTAAAATGAAAGTACCCCAATAACTTCCAGTGATAGTCTAAAAGAATTAATCTGTTAAATACAGGATATATTGAGATATATCCTGTAATTGTATATATTGTAACTGTAACTGTATATATTGGCAATACTTTAAGTTGGAATGTAAGAAAACATACAAATAACTTTGTAATTGGTAAATTTGAAAGCATTAATTTCCAAGTCTGGATTTTGCAAATTTTAGGAGAGTAAAGAAGCAAGGAAGGAAACACAGCATATGGAAAGTCAGCAAAATGGGACACTTCCAATTTATTTGGAAGAGAGCAAGTATCAAGATCCCCGAAGAGACCACTTAGGAGCTACACATGACAAAGAAGAGAAGAGAAGAAAGGCTGCTAATAAAGGAAGTTCACCTGCCTCAAAATTGGCTACCCGGCTCAGTCCAAAGAGTATGAGGAGGAAAGAGATTCTGAAAACCGCTCTCATGAAGGTGACTGGAATTAAAATTTCCTGTAATCCTGAAGGTGAAGTTTAAAATAAAGAGTAAATGAATGTACCAAATGACAAAGGCTACAAAATAATATAAACCTCCCTCAAACTGAACAGTACTGTTTATCATTCATAGTCATATCATGAGTTCTTTGGTTTCAAAATGAGTGAATTGATCCCTGTCTCAATTGGCTCTGATAAATTATTTTTGAGTCTTTCTTCATTCATTTGAAGTTGTTAGTTTTCACTGCTACAAAAATTTGGACATACTTTTACACATGCACTTCTTTACCCCAGCCTTTTTTGTAGTTACCTACTTGTTTTTATTGTTTGGATGAATGGTATAGGAACATTAAATGATATAAAATGCAGTGATATGTTGTACGAACACCAGATTTTATAAAAATATTAAATTGTGAAAAATGACATATTTACATATTTATTGGTATCTTTAAAAACAGTATTTAAAAAATAGCATACCAGGTAATATGAGTATAATTGAATTTATACTCTTTGGACTAAAATGTTGACTTGAATCGATTGATTGTAAATTAAAGACAAGGAAAGAGAAAAAGTTATGTTCCAAATTTACAGAGATAATAAATCAATAAAGATGTATGCAAACATAAAGTGACTGAATAAATATAAGAGATGGTCCATTGAGGAAAACTAAGGGACTGCCTTTCATTGCATTTATAAATATCTTTCTCAGTTAGGATAACTTTGAGCTCATATTCCTCAATTCTCACTCACTGCTAATGTGCCAATAAGCAGCTTTGTGGTGCATCTTCAATTATGTAGTCATTTAATACAAACTTTCATGTTGTCATGATTTTTTTCTATTCACTATACCTGCATTCATCATTATTTATTATCACAATAATGTTATTTCTCTTTTCTTTTTTTATTACAGATTTTTATTATATGTGTAATTTTTACTTTGTAGATATACCCTAATGAGCTGGAGTCTCAAAATGATTACAATGGCTTTAAGGAGTGGCTGTTAACTTTTGATCTCTACCGAGGAAAGAAAACAGGAGATGAACTGGAGGATGAAAGCAGAGTTGTGGGCAAATTTAAGGTAGTGATTTTGTTCTGCAATATTAGTATTGATATTTTGAAACAGTGGGCACATAAATGTGATGAAGATGTTCTCCTCTGTTTTTAAATGTTCAAATGAAACGGAAGTTAATTATTTAATTTTATTCTTTACCTTTCAAGATGGAGGTCACAGATATGTCATTCAAAAGTCATATATGATACTGCCATTACCTTTGTCCAATCTAGCACAATCCTTCATGTTAAAGGACATTTAAAATTTAGCTAATAAATATTTGATATTTGAAGCATCACTCATAAACTCGGAAACTATGCAGAAAAGACTCTAATGCTCCATTCTATTATTTTTCCCAGGGGGCCATTAAAGTGTACAAATGGCCATTGCCAAAGGATATTGAAGATCACACAATAATGGGTTTTGACCCACAATTTGGATTTTTTCAAGGATTGCCATCCAATGATCCAATACATGTTCTTGTCCGAGTGTACATAGTGAAGGCAAATGACTTACATCCAATGGATTTGAATGGGAAAGCCGATCCCTATATTGTGTTGCAGTTGGGTTCCAAGAGAATAAGTGATAAGGAAAACTATATTTCAAAACAGCTCAACCCTGTATTTGGAAAGTTTGTATTATTTTCTTTTCTCCCCTTTTAAAATATATCCAGAGAAAGGTGAACTCTTCATAATCGCTGATATTTATTACAAAGTGAAATTATCTTTTTTTTTAGGTGCTTTGAATTTGAAGCAACATTTCCCCAGGATTCTCTTCTTACAGTGCAAATTTTAGATTGGGATCTTGTTGGGTCTGATGATATGATAGGAGAAACTAAAATAGACTTAGAGAATAGATTTTACAGTAGACATAGGGCAACTTGTGGAATTGCAAAAAAATATGAAGAGTAAGTAAATATTTACTCATTTGTTTTAATTATTCCAGTAACTTTAATATAATTTTGTTAGCTTAGCTGATCAAATTTCAGATTTTTCTTGATAAATAAATAATATTAACATCCTTTGATTGAGATTTTGTTGCATTTCAGTAATGGATACAACCGATGGAGAGACCCAATGAAACCAACACAAATATTGGCCAAGCTATGTAAAGATGGTAAAATTGACTGGCCTTCATATACAAATGGAAAAGTTAAAGTTGGAAATAAAGCATTTAGTTTAACTAATGAAGAATTATGCAACATGAATGGAAAAGGTAAAGTATACCTGAAAATACTATTGAAGAAATATGAATATGAAAATGAGTATTAATTATTTGAATTTAAGTTCATTTTTAAACTGAATGCAGGGATCTTATTTCTTTGAGAGAAATGAGTGCAGTGTAGTAACTGTGAATAAAAACCATCTTGATTCAATGACATTAAAACCTTACCATTTTAATTCCCAAAAATTCAGAATATTATTAATACCAAGCATATAGTAGTCCCTTGCTAAAACCATTTGACTTTACATGCTTTTTACTAAGTACAGAAAATGCAAATTGTCTAAAATGAAATTTGGAGTCATGGATTGCCCCTGTGACTCACACATTTATCATTATGAAATTTTTCCTTAAAAGAGCTTCAATGAGTTTATTTTTTTGCAGAATTTCTGGTCTATGTTTTATAGGCATAACCTTTCTGTTCTCCTTATATCACAAAGTGAACTCCGTTACCACCGTTCAATGACATTTAATTTCTTTTTTGTTATTCTCATTGTTTTTTATTCATTAGACAGTAAAATGTTATCAGGAATGATGAAAGTGGCATCAATACCTTATAATCAAGCCACTAGGTCTAATGCAGAATTTGTGTTAAGATTTGGTTGCATCATGGCATAGCTCATCCAAATGAATGTAGCACTCCTTAAAAGAGATTGGAAGAGGCCACATTGCTGGACCTGTTCCAGTGGTACATCTTACTATCTGGATGCAGTTATTTTATTCTCTCTCTAACTGTTTTGCTCATCAGTGGATTAGGTTGAAGAAAGATGCCCATTGCAATCTCAACAAGCCTTTGGGCCGTCATGAGGTTTCTTATCCACCAGAGTAGACACTAGGTCTAGGTAGGATCTCTGCCATTTTACAATTTTCACTGAAATACCTCGATTTAAATGTTAAAGTTGCAGCTAAAAAAATAGTTTAATATGGTAGCGATGCCTTTTATACACTTATTATTTTACTGTGGAAAATAAGTGTGGATGGAATAAAATGTATTTTATTATCAAAGGGATAATGTTGATTTGGGGAAATATTAGATGCACATAGTAACTTTAAGAACACTCCCAGAAAAGATTATGATAATGATAGCTTAGTCTAAATACTTAACACAGGGTCCCATTCTTGATTGAAAATGAACATGAATCTTGCTGCAGCTTAAGAAACAGAATGATCCACTTGGTTCACTCCAATGAAAAGAATGGGAGCTATTTAAGAACAGAAAATAGCACATGACTTTCAATAGATGGGATAAGGCAAATGAAAATACATGCTTTTTCAATATCTGTCTTGAAAGATAAGTGGTGTTGATTTCAATGGCCAGATTAGAGAGCTAAAAGCTCAGGATTTATTGATGAGTCGAATGACTTAATATTTGTTTGCATTTCCATTTTAAGGTTTTAGCTTTTGTAAATATTTTTACGAAATATATATTCATTACAAAAGTTCATGCTACTGATGAAACATGGAATCAAAGCAGTTTTTGAGCTTGTTTTTTCAAACTTGGATATTTTGAAATATATTTTTCTGGTCACCTTGATTTTGAGTGCAAATTACCTTAGTAAACAAGATTTTTCGGTAACTTTCTGCATTGTCTCGGAATGATCCTCATGCATTTTATAAAGTTAATAACTTTAAAAAAAGTTTAAAGGGTACTTGATTAAGTTTTTTCAACAGCAAAATTTTCGAAATGGGGAGAAGTTATAAGATATACAGTGTTGCCATATGAGCTCTTTTAAGGAGAAATCTGGTCATAAATCATTATCCTCAAGATCTTAAAGCAGTAACAAATGTTGTCATTACATCAAACTTTGGATTCTATACCTGAACTTTTTTGAGTTATAAAGTCTTTTGTATACAATGAAAATTAAATTCATCCAAACAATTATTTTATTACTAAGATTTGGACTGTCAGAGGTTTAACTCAAAAAGATTTTTTTCAGTTTTTCTATTAGAGCAGAATTATTTTTAATTGCATATCATCTCTTAGGCTTGGAGGAACACTTAGCTTTGAAAGCATTATTCAACTGGAAAGATATTCCTAGGATAGGGTGCACATTGGTACCTGAACACATAGAAACAAGGCCATTATACAACCCTGAAAAACCTGGAATTGAGCAGGTGAGCCTAATAAGTAAATTTAAAAAATTTCCTTACAGGGCTGCCATAATACATTATCTTAATCCACTGTGAAAAAGGATAAGCTCTTTTTATTTTTATTCCATTAATTGTAGCAGTCAAGAAGTGATTATTTTTGCTAAATCTAATAGTTACTTTGTATTGTTCAGTATTTATGAAATAAATTACAATAATGATGTATATGGACTGATTTTTTCTTGACTTTATGTTAATGATGAGTAAGTAACTGGATGGTGCCAGTGATGATAGAGTATAAATTTTCAATAGTCTTAATGATATATATATTTCCCTATAATATTATATCACCAGTATTTGTTGTCTCAAATTTTTATATAAAACATGTGTGTAATATGTGAATAAACGTCATTATTGAGAGCTCCAATTCTGCTGCCAAAAGTATGCCTTGACTTCCTCCACTATGTAGAGGTAAAACCAAAATCTCATGGCATTGTAATAAATGAGCGAGTGGGGGCAAGTGAGGAAGGAAGGGATAGTAAGTAGCAGTGCATGACAGAAGAAAATGACATGTGGCATTCATATATCTCATTACTGGTCCACAAAGTTAATTCTCGATGTTGAATATACACAGTAATTGAATATGGAGCATAGAACATATTATGGGGCATATTTTTGTGGACTTTAAATTTCATTACATTTTAGACCATGCATGCTTTCAAGTTGGCCATAGAGGATACCTTTTCCAGGATGAGATTTCTATGCATAAACCACCGGCTCATTCATTCTAGGGGCTTGGGCTCTGCCTTCCAAAATGGGCTTACTCTACCAATTCCACAAGCTTTGGTTTAGTCAATACCATCATTCACATTTGCTCCTGGATGAGTGCTTCCATAAGGCGTTGCTTTCATCCCCTTCTGTTCTTTCTATCAATCTGATAGCCATTATTTACTATGCATGCAAGGTGCAGAAAGGATATGCATATAGTTATCTTCAGAGTCATCTTAATAAGGCAATATTTTAATCAATGGCTTAAGTAGACAATGCAAAGTCATTTTAGGATAAAACATGCTATTTTAATGTTGGTAATTTCAGGGTAAGCTGGAGATGTGGGTTGATATGTTCCCAATGGATATGCCATTACCTGGACCGCCTATTGATATATCACCTAGAAAACCAAAATCATATGAGCTCAGAATAATTATATGGAACACAGATGATGTTGTCCTAGAGGATGATGCATTTTTCACTGGTGAAAAAATGTCAGATATCTACGTTAAAGGGTTAGTATGTCTCAGTAACTAATTGCATCTCAGCTTTCCCATACCAGTTCCTCCGACCTGGTTAAATATTCTTGTGTTTTTAATCCATCTATAATTGTGATTTGAAAAGTCAGTTAAAAATGAAAATCAACTTTGAGCAATTTTTGCACCC
This sequence comes from Hetaerina americana, assembly GCF_022747635.1. Taxonomy (NCBI): domain Eukaryota; kingdom Metazoa; phylum Arthropoda; class Insecta; order Odonata; family Calopterygidae; genus Hetaerina; species Hetaerina americana. The sequence continues at coordinate 78,474,250 of NW_027286985.1, forward strand.
ATAATGAAGATAAATTTCTCACGTACCAATTTTTATGCAAAATAATGTGTACCTTTTCACTTGAAATGCCTGCTGCATTAGTAATCTAACCCACCTTTACTCTTTTGTCCCCTATCACCATATCATAAATTTTATCAGTTATTTCTGGAGTGGCAAACCCAGCTGAGCATTCAGGATGTTTTGTGGCATGTGTACTTGTAGCCACTGCAAACATTTTGAAACCACTTGTGAATCATTCTAATCAAAGGTGCTGATTCACCGTTATATTTATTGAGTTTCTCTGCTGTTACTGAGGCAATTTACCTCTTGTAAAATGATGTTAGATCAACTCACATAATTCTCTTCCAACCGTTTTTTGGAAATCACTTGACTTTCTTGAATCAAAAAACTTAAATTGCACAGTATGTGACTAATTTGACTGAACATTAATCTGGTTCTCATGAGATGTTAAAATGGGAATGACATGCTGAAATAAAAAAGCACATGTACTCATGTGTAGGGCAACCTTTGAATACAAAATTTCAATTAAAAATATCAAAGGTTGACCTATTCATGGGAGAGGTATTTAGAGTAATTTAAAAAATATGTTATTTGAGTTGGGTGTTAAACTTCTATAAGGCCACATTTCAAAATTGACTGCTATTACCACCAGGTAATATTTAATATCACATCAAAGTTTTGACTTTTCTTACTGCACAAACTGCTGCCTCTACAGCTGGAAAACCTTAAATGGCACACTAGACTAATTTGGGAACTTGATAGAAAAGACATATCTGATCAGTGCTTACAATTTATTGTATTTTATATAACTTTCCTGTTGCAGATGGCTTAAAGGCCCTGAAGACTGCCAATGTACAGATATTCACTATAGATCATTAACTGGAGAAGGAAACTTCAATTGGCGTTTTGTATATCCATTTGATTATTTGGTTGCCGAAGAAAAAATTGTAATTTCTCGAAAAGAGTCTTTATTTTCTTGGGATGAAACAGAATGCAAAATTCCAGCAAGACTAGAACTTCAAGTATGGGATGCTGATCATTTCTCAGCAGATGACTTTTTAGGTAACTATTTTGTAGTTGAAAATGATAGTATAAAGATTTATTTCATTAATTTGTCTTACAGCTGCTACATATATACTTACCTCATACCCTTGAACTACAACTTTAATGTAGTTAAAGGCCTTGTGTTCCAATTGATCAAATATGAAATCAATATGGCATATTTTAAAACTGAATAATGACTTTGTATTATTTTTGTGAATGGAAAGAAAGAAAGAATATCCACTCTTCATTCCTAAAAATAGCACAGGAAATGTTTACCTGTTATGCAATACAATTAATATATATGGCAGCCATCCACTGGCATAGTTAACCTTCTGATGAATATGTGGCTTTCAAAATGAAAGGCATTAGGAGTTTTTTTGTAAAGGTAATACTCAGTTTTGGTACCTTATAAGAGCATTGTTTCTGATAATGATGCAGCAATGATTTACCATATCCTCTAAAAGTAAAATTATGGCTGAAACTTCATTTTTGAAGAAAGAAAGCGCTGTCAGTCTATATCAAGATAACCAGCATCTTCATTAATACTTAGTTTGGAAGCACATATACTATTCTTCCCACTCAAAAAGACCCATATAGCTTGCATTTCCCTCTCTTTTAACTATAGTAGATGTATACATATGTCATGTTATTTACTCTAATTTCCTTAGTTTTTCTTCTATAACATTGTTGTATTAATAAAAAATATGACTTGCCTAGCTTTCAGTATGTAAGTTTTCTATACTAAGCTGACTAACGTATTACCTCTGCTTGTAGGTGCCATAACATTAGATTTAAATAGGTTTCCTCGTGGAGCTAAATCATCTAAACTCTGCACGCTTGACATGTTAAAAACTGATGGATCAGTGCCAATGGTCAACATTTTTAAGCAGAAAAGAGTGAAGGGATGGTGGCCATTTTATATCAAGAAGGAAAATGAAGAAATGGAACTTACAGTACGTTTTGTCAATTTTGAAGTATTGGCTCTGTGAAGTGTAAGTAGCAGAGATGCAAATGTTACACTTTGACAATTAAATTCTTTGCAGGGTAAAGTAGAGGCTGAAGTTCATTTATTAACCAAAGAAGAGGCTGAAAAGAATCCAACAGGACTGGGGCGTAATGAACCAGATCCACTGGAAAAACCAAAGTGAGTGAGAGAATTTCATAATTACAATACTTGTGCAGCTGAACCTTGCTTAACAAGCATAATTTGCTCAGGGCTCTTACTCGTGAAGTTAATTACTTGTTAATCAAAAGAATACCCATATAAATTAATGTAAATTATGAGAAGGCATTTTATGCTGATAAAATAAAATATGTATAGTGTTACTCAAAGTTATATGTACATTACTTAGGACTGTGAGTCATCATCTTTTCTTCTATCATGGAATGAACCAACTGGGAATGCAAATTCTATATGTGGAAAACAAAAAGAAATCAAAATAAGTAGGTTATTAGTTATGATGCATACCAAATTCTTTTTTGCAAGAAAGCTGTCAGAGATATTTGTTTTTGTTGGTGCTTCAAAAATTGGTGAAAATGTGACACAGCTTTATCATAAAATAAATTTTTAGCATGCATAGCCACCGCCTTGTTAGGGTGATGCTTTTTTGACCATGGATTGTCCTAGTATCTTCTTAATAAGATCAGCAAAAATCACTTTCTCTATCTCACTAATGGTATTCTCATTAATACTCTTGATTGCAATTGCTTTTTGTGCATCCATATGAGAAGCAACCTTTCAACATGATTGAGGCTATGTAACCATTGAATAGATGGTCATTGATGCTTTCCAATTTTCTATGTGTGCCAAATCAGTCACGCTCATGCCTCGTTCTTTCATCTTTTTCTTTGGGAACAATTTAAAAACTATGGCCAAAATTTTGTTTTTCAGCAATGCTGCAAATTAAACTTTGAACAAAAAAATCACAAATAATATGTCTGAACACAAATTTGGGAAAATGTGTGATTATTAGCAACCCTAAGATACTAGCAGAATGAGTGTTAAACAAACTGAAGCACCAGGGGGGACATCCTTCTGGGAACTTCTCTCTCCTCGACACTCTTAAGGCGAATCGTCACATATATTACACATAACAAAGATAATTTGAAATCCTTTATTCTTTATAAAAATACGAGGGTCATCCGGAAAGTAGTACCCGTTCGTGCCGCATGAAGTGCTGACGACGCGAGTAGCCGCTGGACGAGGTCAGATAGCTTCAGTGGCTTGTCTGCCTTCTCTGAGCCAAGTAGCATTGCCTGTGTTGTTTCTGTGATTGTTTACAATGTTTAAAAAAATTGAGAACGCCGCCAGTTGTGAAGTGAGGGCAGTGATTAAATTCCTCAATGCAAGAAACGTTCGCCCATGTGATATTCATCGCCAATTAAAGGAGGTGTATGGAGACAATGTAATGGACGAGTCGTCTGTTCGGCGGTGGTGTCGCAACTTCAACATGGGGAGGGGGAACACACACGACGATGAGCGTTCGGGGAGACCGTCTGTCATTACAGACCAACTGGTGAGCTCAGTTGACGAATTCGTGAGGAACGATCGGCGCGTCACAATTGATGACATCTGTGAGCATTTTCCCAATGTTTCTCGAACAATTGTTCATGAAATTGTTAAACACCATCTGCATTATGCAAAAATTTGTGCAAGATGGGTCCCTCGCGTATCTCAATGAGCTGGCGGCGAAGGACTATGCAGCAGGAATACAGAAACTTGTCACACGTTATGACAAATGCCTTAATTTGCTTGGAGATTATGTTGAGAAGTAGTTTAAAGTATCCTCTTTCAAATAAAATTTTTTATGTTTGTTAATATTTACTTTTGTGTCTTTATTTCACGAACGGGTACTACTTTCCGGATGACCCTCGTAGCAGATAAAATGCTACTACAAGTATGCATCAATGTTGGCATGGGTTTGATGGATTCTCATAATGGCAAAAGTAAAAGAATAATATGTGTTTATTCAGACCTTGAGCTTGCCAACAAACAGAGAAATACATCTAGGATGCTGAAATTCTATCATTCTTTACATGTTTGAGATACCTGTATATTTAAAGAAATCATAAACTTTAATACACGCATACACATTGTGATTGGATAGATCATCAAGTACACAATATTATATTTAGGGAAGTTTGTTTAAAAAACTATGTGGTGAAGGTAGATGATTCTAAAACATTTTTAACCGAGTTTAGTCAAAATTTGACGTAATACAAAACTAACTTGGATAAGTCACACTTGTCAAAAGTTACTTGAGTTCAGTCAAAAGTTCATTTAAGAAAGCCTTACCCCATATTACTGATGAAACTATCTTTCATTCACATTAAACATGCCAGTCCATATTTAATTTGACTCACATATGCAGTTAATAATGGTAACCTTAATCCAACTTTACCAATGCGGAATGTGCTTAAATATAGCATTATCAACTGACGAATTCCCCATTGTAAATCACTACTTCCTTTACAATTTTACAGTGCCCTCCAACCAAAATATTTTAATATGAATGCTTACTCTGGATTCAATTTATGTTAACAATTTTTCACTTCTGGGAACTGAACCAGGGGCATTACAAAAAATACATATGTCTAATCCTGTGATATTGAAATAATGATAACAGCAAAGTAAATTAATTATGTCACAATTAAAACCAACCTTTAAATTGAAGTGATTGACGTTAAATACAAGGAAAAAACTAATAAGTTGAGTTCAAAAGTAGCAAGAAAATAAAAATAATGGTTTTAAGTTAAAAGTTGACCAAAAACAAAACTTTCCAAATCAAGTTCTACTTATTAATGTATTACTACTCAAGTCTGCACAGTATGTTTATAGCATGTATTCCAAATGATCAGTGCAGTCTGGGGAAGCACATTCGTTTATTCTCAAGGCCTAATCTCCATATACTCCAAGAAATATGATTTCAAGTACTTATTCTCCATGTATAAATGCCCTATATGCTATTTCCTTCAGGGTAGATTCAGTAAAATGTTTCTTTTAGGTTATGACCAAAGCAACAACTGAAATTAATTCAACCATCCATTATTCTGTTTCAGCCGGCCTGATGCTTCATTCATGTGGTTCCTCAACCCGCTCAAGTCTATCCGGTACATTGTTTGGCACAACTACAAATGGGCAATTCTGAAAGTTTTGCTAGTATTAGGACTTGCAGTACTATTACTTTTATTCTTCTATTCAATACCAGGATATACTGTAAAGAAAGTTCTAGGAGCATAAAGTTGTTCCGTTAGATGGAGCAATGTGTATTAACAATAAGATGGGTCAATTCTCTCAGTCAGCTGTAGCAGTTCATTGCTATTTGTTACGCAGTTATTTCTAAATGATAGAAGGTAAGATGATTGGTATAGAGCAGTGGTACCAGGGTTAGACTGTCAAATTTTCTGTATGATGTCATCCCAAAAACTCAACAATATATTTTAAAGTACCTACCCACACTTTTGGCCCCACTGATGATGAAATAGATACCTACCCATAGTATCAAGTTCCTCAGCACAGTTAATCCTTACACTTAAAATTCAGCAATCGCCACAGTCACTGATTCCTGAACCACTGGCCATAAATGTTGCCTTGGATTTTCTGCAACACTTGTGAAAATTATTTTTCATTGATGATGCTTCATTCATTGCAAAATTTTTGTTACTTACAAGTGTTGCATGTGGTCTTTACAAAATGTGCTGTCTTGTGTAATGCCAACTCCAAATTTTCCCTTTTCCAGTATTAAATTAAACCATAACATGAAGAACTTTAGGTTAGATGCATACTTCAGTAAATATTTAATTTAACAGGAACATTTTGATGATAAAATTTTAGCCTGAGAAACTTAGTGGAGTAAATTAAAGACAATCTATTTTGAAACCTTAATTGTTTTTTTTGCTAAAATGAAGATTGTCTGAACTGGACAGCATCATTTTACATTTATTAAAACACTCAGGAAATATTATGATACATAATTGTTTGCATTAGATAAATAGAAAATTTTACTTAAGTGAAAGAAGTCCATTTTATGTCATAAATTTTAAAAAACTGACTCCTTGTAAAACACTTCAAACAAGGGTCTAATTGACTCTTTTTGTGATAAAAAGCACTAGGTTTAGAACAATTAAAGTACATTGGCTAAAAAGTTGTACATATAATGATAATTTGTTGATATATGAAATGAAACAGTTATTTTTCATGAATATATGATTATATCTTTGATAGTTTAAAGCATTTTCTTGTCTTCACATTGATTAATGAAAATTCATAGTGAATGTTTCCTAAATTTTTATATGAATAATGAGTTATTTCTTTCAAAATGCAAGAAATGTTAATCATTGTTCTCCATAGGTAAATAAATTGAAAAACAGATAAATTTATGGCCCTCATGTGCCAGCACTTCATAAAAATTTCTAAGATCACTAGAATGACAGAATATGTTGCCAGCAAAAAAATATTAAGTTAAAACTACAAATTTAGTATGAAATATTTGAAGATGCATTACTTTTGGCCAACAATGTTGAGTGATTTGGAAATTCTTCTCATAAGGGTTAAATGGAATGCAGTAAACTTTTGAAAAAGTAACACCACCAGGAATTTGGTGGTGCAATTCTTTCAAATTATCAATTTAAATACCATTGTTTCTAGATTTCTGTACAGTGGGCTAAATGAGAAACGGGTGCTTATGTGCTGCCAGTTAAGTAACTGTTACCACTGAAATATGTACACAAGAAAGGATGAAAATAAAAAGCATATATATTTAAAATTTATTTGGAGTAAAACTGATCAGATAGGTACCTAACACTTAAAGAGCGAGGGTTAATGTAGAAATGTACTGAATTCAGAAAAATGCCAATTGTTTTCAGTGTGTCATTATTTTCTTTGCCTTTCATTCAAAAGTTTACTGTGCATATGAATTGCTTACTTACAATACACCTACAAGAGAACTACAGTAGCAATCTTCATCAATTCCCTAAAACCTTTGCATGTCAGTAAAGAAGGTCACATGGATATACCTTCTCTTTATATTATGCTGACTGACTCAGTCATTGGATGCAGTCATTTCAACAAAAAGCAAAATATCAGTTGAACAAATTTCAAGGGAATAAGTATGCATATAATTGAAAATTAGTACATGTAAAAACAACATTTTTTCTGTGTAGTAAATTTTGAGTCAAAATAATACTGAATACATATTTTAAGGATTTTTAAAAGTTTCCTAAGAGGTGCCACATTCCTTTAAATGTTAAATCAGAACTGCATTAAGTGTGCTTTGTCTACATGCCTTGTAAATGTGTTTTTGTCCTTTATCTAATGTACATTTTCTATGCATCATAAACATCCTAGTTTTTGTTTCCACTGTAAGTCAGGACATTCTCAGTGGGAGAGGAGGAAATTCCATTTTAGTCTCAGGTGAAACTAATTTTATTTTAGGGTTGATTTCACTCATAATATAACTCAAATTGATTTTTCATATATACTATAATCCATTGATTTTTAGCCGAGTATCTTATGAACTGATTTTAAGCATTTTCTAGGATCACCTTTATGCTATTTCTCCATAAAAAATCAACAAAACTGAGTGGTATGGAGTCAAGCTACTCAAAAAAGCACTGTGTGTTCTAAACTCAAAGGGATGAGGCAAAGTCTGAAATAGGCAAATTCTTCATCTTCAATTTCCAGTGACTTCATTAACATAAGCCCCTTTAGTATTTCCCCTCACTCTCTTGTATGCCCTTGCTCACTAATGACTTCTAATGACTTTATTTGATACATTAGAGCCCTCATGATAAGAAAAATTCTTATTTGAGCATGGAATAATGCCAGTTCAAGTACATCACAGCTTTTTCCCCAAATTTATGGTTATTTTAGTTCTATAGCAGCTTTAAATAATGGGAATTCATACTTTGTTATTTTGTATCATCCTGTTTAAATTATCTATTTCCCTGCAATAAATAAATTAATTGATCAAGTTTTGATTCAAATAAATGAAAGGTTAACTTCAGGAAAATGTTGTGAGTTTTCTTTCAGTTATTATGACATGCTGTCATAACTGTACTCCAGCATACTTAAATGCAAGGATTCACATGTAAAATATATTTATTTGCATACATTGCTCATACTGCTTAACTATTTAAGAACATTACAGTTGATTTTTTCTGATCCTAGAACATGATTTGTATTGTGGCACCTGCATTCCAGTAGTTTTGAGTGTAGTTAGGAAGTTTGGAATTTTCACTTGTCTGTACTTAGGAAATTCTTTAACTTTTATCTATACAACATCTTGCAAATAACTGTTACACCTTGATTAATCAGCTGTTATAATGAAAGTAATTGCTAAACAAATAGTCTAAAATTGCCATCTCCAATGTATGCAAATTTCAATGGCAAGATGGGAGGGGTCATTGTCCAAAATCAAAGGAACACATTATTTTTTGGTATTCCCGGAGCATTAGTTTTATATATCATGACTTCAGTAGCAAAATGATTATGAAATCAATTCATTGCAATCAATCAGGGTAACTATGCATTTCCTTAATATTTTTAAAGGTAAAGAGGTAGACCTGGGTATAGTTTTTGCCACAGCAATACTCTTCACATTATGGCTATAATCTGCCTCATTATATTGTATCAGACACCCATTCTTTAATGATTTTTCGTTTGGGAACCTTTCACTCTATGAAGATTTCATATTTTTTTATAAAGCTCTCCAGTACAGGTCCATTTAAACTGTCTTTTAGATCTCAGGTGACTGTAAGTAATTTTCGATCATTAGTGCTTGAAAGTTCTCCTTAAATGGTTCAATTGTATCTCTATCAGCACTCATTACATCGGTGAACTCGCTTTTATCACAAATATAATGCATCTTCCTAAACAGCCAAATCCAGCCAATACTTGTAGTGAAGATTTCTGCTTGTAAGTATGCGGAAAGTTTTTCTGCTACATCTTATATGCCAGCATTCTTAAACCTGTATGTAAATTCATCCTGAATTTCCTATGAGGAAATTGTTTGAACTTAGCATTATTTTTTTCAGATCAGACCATATGTACAGTGATACCAAACTAGCTAACCAGACTCTGAACATAAACTTCTGCATGCTATTATTCACCTTCTATGCTTCTTGGGTGAATTTTTTTCTTTTGTTGTCTCTACTTTTGTGCCATTGTCAAACCTTGCTTTAGATTTTCTTCCAGAAGAACTGATAATAAATAAATATGAATATGGAGTGGCACAAAATCTTATGGAAAGATTAGATATTTCTCTCAAATATATGTATCATGTTACAAAGCATAAGGCATTAGATAATCATATGAATTTTTTGTTTCATTTATCATTTGATTGTTCATAATTTAAAATGCATTGTTACATTGTTGAAATATGATATAAAGTACTTGTATTCAACCCCTTTTGTAGACACTTGCAAGCAAAACATGTTCCAGCAGAGCGCCACAGGGTTGCCTCTTGCAACCCCTCAATAAACCACCAACACTGCATGCCTGGACTCAGTCCAGATTATGTTGGAATTTAGATTAGTCAGACCTAGGTCACCAAGAGTGTATTATATATGCTTTTATAGTAAAAAATAATGCCATTGCAGCCCACTCTGTCTGAAGAATATCTTGCAAGCCTAAAACACAAAACAGTCTCCCAAAATTGAGGTGGTTTAAGGGACAAGGACTTGCCAATAATACTCTGCAGAATTAGGGGAGTGATTGGACCTTAAAAATAAGGCTCTAAAACTTCAAAGGAGCCAAAATGTAAGACAAAACAGTAACAGTAATGTCATTTACCATATGGAAAATGGTCTGCATTTAATGAAATGACTGGTAAAAACTACTGATTCCTCTCATTTTTATTGTGGGCTTAAAGGCTAATGAAATTTTCCTCTCTATAGCTAATGTAGGCAGTTAGTTCCAGAAATATTTTTCAAATCATTTCCTGCGCATAAATGTGGAGACAAATGACTCTTTAGCATCGGAGCTGTGATACCTAATCAAGGGATAATTTTTACTTTACTCTTACAATAGGGTTTAAAATTCTTTATATCCCACTAAAATAGACCTAGTAGCTCTTGCTGTGCAGCAGTGCTTGTACATACATGGCTATGTTATTTCCCTCGTAGTTAAGTTTTCTTCTCATAGATACAGTTCAATAGCTTAATTACCATAGTTACTTTGAGATAAAAATATTTTTTATTGTACAAGAAATAGAAGAGTAAAACATCAATGCAGAACTCTCACATTAAACACTGAGTACTGGAATGTTTTGTGCACATAAAATATGATTCAAATTTATATTTATTAATGATAAATGGTTAAGGTGGATTTGAGGCCACTGCTTTTTTATGTTTTTGTGTTGTTTTGAATGTTAGAAGGAAAAAAATGCACATTAAAATATCATAATATATTATCTCATTGCATGCACATTATAAGTACATTAATTTGGAACTCAGTAATTTATCCATGTTTTAATTATGTTTTTATACACTCATGATTGAGTCCTTTTTTGCATTCTAATTGAGTAGGTCAAGTTTCCCATTTGTATTATAAGCTATGTATGGATTAAAGAAGAGACTCAGGAGATTCCTATCCTTCCATTGGGTTATAAAAAAGAAAATCAGGATCCAAAAAGCCCATACTTCTGGGATTCTTAGCACAAAATGTCTGACTGTTAGATTGATTGAAAAGTCTCTTGATGAGAATAAGTTGGCTTTCAACCCCTCATAGAAAATTGAATATTGACACGGTTAATCCTTATGTAGGATTTAATTTTATGCCAAGGTTTCACTTTTTTGCATCCCAAGTGCATTAGTTCTTGAATTTAGATTCAATGCAATTCTGTTCTGTTCTGCAATGGTGCTCTGTAATTAATCAGTGATATTTTTACACCCCATATTTTCTCGCATGAGTGATAATATTTAGACAAACCTATTACTAAACTATCTCAGAATTCCTATTAAGGGTCCAATAGTACATTTCAGCATGGCCACAGTGTTATGGACAGCTTGACAAGGGCCATTTCAATGCATACACATATTGGAATGGGTTCTCTAATTATAAGTCCTGTCACATTTGGTAATACAACACTTTACTTTCATATTGAAATGGGCTAATTAAAAAAAAAAATGTGTACTGATTATTTTGATTAAATATTTGAGGCCCTTCATTTTTGGATAAAAGCTTTTATTTTATAACCAATATTCAATGATAGATAGATAGATACCCTCTCATATTGATTTACAGGCCTTAAAATATTTGAGATAGATCAGTTCAATTCATTAGAAAATTCCTCTATGCATAGTTTTTATTCTTGTCTCAATAAAGCCACCAGTATAAAAAACCATAACTTATTCTTACACTCAATTAAATGTACTTGCTTTTTACATAGCAGTTTGTATGTTAAACCCTAATATGTTACATCAATGGAGAAGCACAATCAGTAGGCAGTGTGTTCACAAAGTAAAATTATACTTAATTTTTTACATATTGTTACAGTTATCACTAAGATATTGGAAGAGTAGAGTTAATTTAATAACCTAAATATGTGATAAAAAATCACTTCCTATTAGTACTTCGGACGTTGCTAGTCACTGGGTAGTGATTGAAATAATGAAATGAAGAGTAGGTACTCCGTATTGAATTGGGGTATGAAAGAATGAATAATTTTTTCCTTGCTGTCCATATTATATTTTTAGGAAGTTAAATGGATGCTAGCATTACAAAAAATATTTGGGTGTAGAAAACAATCAATTTTGCTGTAGGTTACCACTTGTTAAAATGATCTTTCTGATCCTCATCTTAACAATATAGAAGAGTCATTAGTTTTACTAAATGCATTATTTAGAGTTATGTTACATTTACATGCATAACTGTGGAAAACTCATACTGCAATAAAAAGCATTGATGGTGATCCTAATATCATGATTTCAATCAATTCATCACAGATCTAGATAAATGAGGCTCATTTAGCGGTGATGTTCTCAGAAATATGAGGTAAAAAATCTTATGCTCATGTTTTTTCATAGATTCCATTTTCAGGAATAAATTAATTTGAATTTAGGAATTCTACTGACATTTATAGGTAAAGTTCCAATACCTATTTTCTTACCATTTATGAAGTGAAAGTACTGCTAATGGGTTAAATAACTATTCTGTACATATGTTCTAATTTAATATTATATGCCATTTTTAGGGGGAAAATTCATTTAGAAATCAGAAAATAATAATGCTTTAAGCTTGAAAAATATGTATTGAAGTCAATTGATTTCTACAATGATCCAATACAAGAAACAACTAGTTCCAGAGAAAAAAAAACAATTACTTGTGGTTACATAAATTTTCATTGGTAAAAACAGCAGAAAATAACCAAGTAAAATTTTCCACTATCCACTTAATTTTGCATCCAGGCATGTAAGAGCATCCAATATAATGTGTGAAACTCGGAATATGATTTATCACACTGACTTAATAATTTCATTTAATGAGATTTGAAACTTCTGGTCATATTTTTTCCTTGATTCCACGATGGTATGCGATTGTATGTATATATTATGCATTGAATCTAATTTACATACTTCATTTATATATTTATTGCTATGTTCTGTGCATTTGTCTTTAATGTTGAGATGATAAGAACTAAGGGCTCTCAGCACCAGCAAGATGACACATGATTAAGCAACATATTACAAGGTTTTTATGAACAGGCATACCCCAATAAATGGATATTTTAATGAAATGTCAATTCATTATGGTAATGATTCAAAATCACCTTTAATATTCACATCACAACATAGGTACCTTATTCTGGCATAACCACAACTCAAAACAAGCTATTCCCTCAAAATATTTGACGGAAAATGTCTGAGAACGTGCATATTATCATTTTGCATGACATTTAACCCTTGCTCATCAAGTTTTCCTAACAAATTGAAGCATTATGGATTAAAAGTTAGAGCATTTATTGAACTGGTATTGATATTTAAAGTCTCAAAGTCAAAGCCCATCATTTTGAGAGGGCTTAACACAAAGTTTCACATTAAATTAAGGGCTACATATACACATAATATAGATATGCCATTAGCTTTTTACACTTTCATATTTGGAAATAACTGCTTCCCTTGCATAAATACATTTTTGTTACGGTGCAGCTTTGGTTATGCACTCTTCCATTGTATGATGGTGCGGTAGTAGCAAAAATTCTCCCTTAAATTCATCCCTGTTTTCTTGATGGGGAAGACTCTGATTGGAAGCACATGCATGATGGGGACTTTCCCTATCAATGTTTCCATATGATAACACTATACACATTGATGCAGTATAATCTCATCCACACAAACAAGATTGTTCAGTTTTGGTAGGTCAACCCTGGGTCAGACAGCAATTAGATCAAAGACTATGAAAACTAATTGCAAAATCAAGAGCCATTGTAAATAGCATGTACACTTTTCATGCCACAATCTGTTTGCTTTTCACCTCCAAGCCTTACATCATATCATTTAAGCCCCAGGTGCACATTAGCTGCACCTAGGGCATAAGCAAACTGCAATGTAAAAATCTGTATAGGAATGACTGAAAAAAATGCTAGATTGGTTTTTAGCATTTTTTCAGTCATTTATTGAACTGGAATAAGTACAAATGTAAAATGATCCTGTACCTCAGAAAAATTCATTTGTCGACATTCTTATGAGGAATTAGTTGCTGTCATTAAGTGAGGCTTCTACTTGGAACCTGAGTTCTAATATATGTAATGACTCTAATCTTACTGTTGAGACCCAAGCCTCCTCTCTGCCAGTCTCTTTGAAATGCACTCACTTGCCATGAGTAACTGCTGTCTCAGCCATTTAAAGACATGAATGCCTAAGAGGTAGATCCATGCACTCAAATTTAGTGAATTTGGGTGCATGAAACAGGGCAAGGCAAAAAAATTTGACAGGATGAGAAACTTCAATTATTTTTCTGTTTGGAGAGAAGCTTAAACACTCTAGGTCCTGCCACTATTGTTATTCCTGCAATTCAGCCATATCTCAATACTTGTATGTGGTAGGGCAGCAGACAGGGCTAAGGGATAAATCTGAAGGTCTCAACAATTTAGGATAGAGGATGTATATGCCTCCTGCATCTTTCTATAATACATTCAGGATAACGAAGCTTACACATTTTCCTATGGAATTAGCTCTCCTTTTTTCATCACTCTGACCTTCTTAAATCTCTTATCTTATGCCTCATACAAACTGATTCCATTTTGTCATTCCATCTGATTTCACACTTACCAGTCCTTAACTTACCAGTCTGCTTTTTCAAATTGATGCAATCCATAGTAGGGAAAATGATGAAGGTACTCAGATGGAAGATAGGCAAAGGTCAGAAATTATTGGATATGGGCCCTTCTTAAAAAGTCTATATTAGACGTCCTTCTGATGTTTTAAAGGTTTTTTAATTGAAGTGTATGGACTGGAATTGAGAAGATCCTTGACTTACCATAATTAATCTTTTTCAAGGACTACAATGGAATTCCCTTAATCTGCCTCAGAATACTATGTTTTTGGAGTTAAGGGATTAGATGATTTGCAAATAGCCATTGGAAGAGACTTGTTTGGTTAGAATGCAGGATATTTAATCTTTATTTTGACAAAAGTGGATTGATGGCATTTTTCACTGTTTCTGATGGATATTTGTATTAAATTTAATGTCAGTAATAAGGATATTGGGGTTTCACTTGGCTTGAGGGAGAATAGGAGGCTTTTGTTAAGATAGGTGATTTCATCAGGGGATGGATTAGCAAAGGAAAGGTTCATTATAAAGTTGTTGGAAAGGTGTAGTGGAGGGGTGGCCAAAATTCGAGGTTTTTTTGACATATGATAACATATTTTAATGCTAATGCAATTGGTTATATTTGAATTCCATCAAGTTGCATAGCATAATTTCATCCATTTATTTCAGCCCCTAGTTGATAAAACTCTTCCTACTTCTTATACACTTTCAAAAATCATCCAAACCGTAGGTTTCTTAAGTAAAATAAAATTTTATGGCAGAATATGCAATGGTACTTATGACACACTTCATTTTCACAATGTAAAATCATGCAGAACTTATTCTAATGTATATACAATACTATTGAACTCAAAATTAATAGAGTAATTCAACGAAAGCATAATTCTCTTACAATTGAACAAAATGAAAAGGTACACATGCATACTTTTCAAATTTGATGCATTAATCAAATGATTGAACTGCTGATGTATTAAAGATAACTGCCCTCGAGAAACTGCTTCCATAGATGTCGCAAATTCTGTGTAGGCGCTCACTCTTGGGTCTGCTTAGCTAACTCAGAAAAAATAATTTGATTCAATGCAAGCTCTCTTTCAAATAAGACACAATATCATGAGATCCATGTCTATTCTTAAAATGAGAGTGAAATTAAAGTAAAATAGTATCATATTAATAATGTAATTTTGTTAATATTATATTATGGGTTCATTTATTTAAAATGCACGTTATCTTTCCACATAAACAAGTATGCAATGATCATTGAACAAATATAAAGGGAATACATTTTATCCTTTATTTTTATTATGGAAATTCAGTGACCCATATGGGTGTGTGTGTTTGGATTTCTACATGCCACTCTTGGTTTAACAACATGGATCTTTGAAGATGTGTCACAATGGGTACACATTATCTCTAGTTTATGGTAAGAACCATCCCCACGAACTTCGGTTCAGCAGATAGACTTTTTATCAACTGATTGATGAAACTGACAAGATTATAGTTAGTAAAATTCCCAGATGACTTAAGAAATGTCATGCATGTGCAGTTAAAGCAAATGAATTATTGATATGTTGTTAAGAATTAAGGATATGATACATCAAGAGGACATATTATTTCACTAGAAGTCTGCATTTGTAATTTAAACTTCATTTACTCATGGTGATGTGTTGTACCCAATACTTTGTAAATACAGTGCCTTTTGTATGATGTAAAATATTGAAGCCTTAGCAGCTATCATAACTTTTCAATCATGTACCACACACTTTAGCTTGCAGCAGTGTGTTACCCACCTGACTTGTTCTTCCATTACATTAGTCAAAATTATGTGAAAGAAAATTTATTTCAATTGGGACTACTTGTGATTATCATTGAGTGAGTTTACATTTTTTCTCATTTTCACTGGAAAATTACGTCTGATTCAATGCAAAATAATTTCTCTACATCTATCTGAAATCTGCATATCCAATATATCTCTTTTACAACACATAAATTCACCATGGCTCTGGTAATCAAGATTTAATCTAGTGCCTATTTCAACAAGAGATTAATGCAAAATGTAAACAAAGAGTTATAGTGAGAGTCTTATTTGGTACCTTTATAAACTGCACATAGATGGGAAATCATTGAGTACTTCAAAGTAAACATGCTAACTCTCAAGCAAGCCAGTTTTATCCATTATTGGCACATGAGATCCAGTTGAAAATAGGTGGCCACCTGTTTTATTTTAACAAAAAAAATTAAAAATTTATCATAAGTTCCTTGCTCAAGTCCTAAACTTCACATTTGTCCATGTGCAGATGCACATCAATACTATGGCATTTGCCAAAAGGGATGTCAATTTTTTCAGAGAAATTATGACCCAGGTTCTAACATAGTCATGAATGTAGAGGTGTTATGGAAAAAAGCAAAAAAAATATAACTTTTTAGAAATCATGAACCTTTGAAAACAAGCTTATGCTGACAGAAAAATTACTAAAAATGGACTTGGACACAAAAATGTCAGAGCTTGACATCTGATTGTATAAGATATAAGCCTGTAAAACCTAAAATTACAATGAATACTTAGGAAACAGGGGTATAATTTTAAGAATTAGGTATTAAAAAAAATTATATGCAATCAAGTAGCCATAAAAATAATATCTTTGCAGTAATAAGCAAATCAAATATTTTTGATGCTTTTTGGAGTAAATTTTGTTTATTAAAGTGCATAATTGATTAGAAAATGAAAAAAAGTGCTGATTTGGTAAAGAAAGATTTTATCCTGTAAATATTTGTAAATTATGTGTATGATTGTAATTTAAGTGTTTTAATAAAATGTCATTTGATGAACTTCTATGCAATCACAATTTCTTCTACAAGTGGTTTTATTCAGTGTTTAATAGTTGAAAGTTTAATTTGCGAGTAAAATTTTCATTATTGATCATTGGTAAATATTAAATACAAGTTTTTAAACAGTTCTCAATGGATGATAAATTTGATGCTCCTACCAATTCAGCATTGCCTCTCATTGTGCAACTAAAGTGTGGGCAAAGTATGATTTTATGCTCTTTCTTAGTTGTGATCGAAGAAAAGTTTTTTTAAAATTTAGTGATGCAAGGAAAGCAAGTAAAACCCAAAGCCGTACACTTAAGTGTACGGCTTTGGGTTTTACTTTCTTTCCATGCACTCGGCCGTAGTACGTTCTTTATCTATTTATTAGTGATGCAAGGATGAAGTTCTGGATTTGAGAAAGAGACTCACACTAAAAATAATAAGCATCATCTCCTTTGATAAACCATATGTTCTCATGTTTGTCTAGAAACATTCTTGTATGTATTTGTTAGAATGGGGCTTCTGCATATTCATCCTTCACAGTGTGTGCTTAAGGGCACCTGCCATTAGGGATTGGATGGAATAATCATTTTTGTGCAGTGAGTAAGGTCCAAGTCTTGAAAAGGCCCATTTGCCCTTCTTTGCTATATGTAACAAGAACTCCCCTATGCTCACTTTCTCATGCTCATAAACAAGGCAAAAAATAGGGTCTACACTGCAAAATGGCATGCTGTACCTAACTCGTCAATCATGGAGATACTCCAAGTTCCCCTTCCTTTACCTCATAGATTTTACGAGGGAAAGAATTAGGTTTTGCAAGATTTTTGGTGAAGTCTTCTCTTGATGATAATTATTTTCTGTTGAGATTTTGGAAACTGAAACCCAAATTGTTGCTGGAAAAGGTATTTCACAGTTTTGAAACACTAATATACTCATTGCAAAAATCTTGTTCTAAGTCAAACTCAGGACTCTAGGTGTATGTGAAATCTATACTATGCAGAGAATCCATCTACTTTATGGCTTTCACTTACTGTAATGAACAGTGAGGATTACCAAGAACTCTTATAGTTGGTCACATTTCAAGTGTTTGTCAGTGAGGTTCAAATTCCTTGTTTTCCATCAATCTTCCTTTCAATGAGTTGCTTACAGCTATTTGTCTCATCTGAACTCCATTTTATATCCTCACTGGTCTTCATGTTGCATACACTTCAACATGGAGTTATTTTGCATTGAAAATATAAAAGTTTAAGTTCATCAGTATAAAACAAATGGGTGATCCTATTTTTCTTGGTCAATGGGAGTGTGTGTGTGTGTATATATATATATATATACACACACACACACACACACACAAAGCCATGCTACGACTGGAGTGATAATAGAGGGGAGGAAAACAGAACAGATGGCTATTAGAGCAACAACCTGAAAAACACAATAAATAGGCTAGAAACTCTGTTAATCAGCCCATTTAACAGACAAAGTATTTCCCATAGTATTAATAGGTAGGTATTCCATTTAGCCGGTCCATTCATGGCAATTGCAGCAAGGACGATTATTTAGTGTTCATTATTTCCACTTTGTGAATCTCTACCTACAATAATATTGTGGAGATGATGCTTATTTTTATGCTGGGAGAAAACTCAAACTGAAGTAATTCACTCTTTTCCTTTTTTTCTTATCTCCATCTTAGCATCAATGAAGATTAAACTGATGACACGTTCACCTATGTTTCATTTAAATGTGAATATCACTAAATTTCCAACACCAGCGATAATAAAATGCCCAAGAACTCTTCTGAAAGTTAAAATGCTGCTTTTAGCATTATTTTCCATTTCTGGGAAATGAAATTCTTATTGCAACAAGAATTACCATCAGTTGTAACAACAATATATCATTATGAAATTATGGAAATCAGTAAATATATAAAACTAGTATTAAAATAAAGACAAAAAATTCGTGCATGTTTATTTTTGAGAAAGGAAAACATAAAATCTAATCCAGAGAACAACATAATGCAACATACAATGAACTGAAAAGAACGGCAATAGAGAGATACCAATGGCTGCAATGACAAGGTTTAGACGATCCAGAGAACATTTTTGAAGGATATTTTTCAGGAAAGAATTTGTGTCCTTTCAAAAAATTAAAAAATGTTAAATTTTTATTCGGGTGATGATCTAGCCTGTGCCGTGTAGCTCACCGCTCCTAGCACTTGATGCATAGAGAACTTTTAAATGAAAACATCTTCCTTCTGCATAAAATGTCAGATGATTGGTTTTTTATTTATTTTTATTGTGTTATTTATTCAAAATGAAAGCTTTTAGAGCAAGTGAAGTGACTCCGAAAAGAGAATGCTCATAGAATAACTTCATATAATAAGCAACTATTCTCTCTTCAATCATTCCAAATCAAACATCCCCCTACTGTGATTTTCAATTCACAGATGGTTCTTTCACATATCGCAAGATGGCAGCTAAGGACTTAAGCTCTAGTAGTGCTGTGGCGATTTCTTCGGTTCCGATTGCTCAGCTCACTTCAACTAGTCGTTAGTTGTCCGCGCCTCACAAGGTAGTGCCAAGTCACTGCGATATTTGGTCTCTGTAGTCATTTTAAAGATAAGGGCGAAGAAGAAGTTGGCTTCCCGAAGATTGAGGAGAAAGATATAAGTATCCGAGAGACCGTTGATCTTTTCCTTACTGTTCTCGACTGCTAGCAGAAAAACGCACTTGCCCGAGGGAAAATGTCTGTAACTCAGGTAGGTACGCCAAGCATATTTTTGGAATAGATACTTAAATAAATGAAGCAGGAATTAAGGATTTTTTGAAATGCTAAATTTGATGCTCGTGACCTGTACATTCCCATGATAGAGATTGCATAGTATACGGTTACGAGCCTGCCATTTAATTCAACGACGCTGGCAAGGCTTGAAACATATTTATAGGTGTCCTTTACTGATATAAATAGTATTATTCTAGAAGTCACCAGTTAATGCTGATTATGAAAAGAAGTTTGTTGAATAAATGAAGTATTATTAACAAAATTATTCATCTCGTTTTAGTTTGCCCGTACTAGTTTACGGCCTTGTCTCAGAGCTTTTTCCACTACTGCCTCTAATTCTTCTGAAGCCAAACATCCCAATGGGTACTCCTTTGGTAAGTGCATAAGTTTCCCAGTTGTGCTTAATTTTATCAGTTCTAATATATATATTGCACTTTCACATATTGCTCTGCGTTGCGTGCTCTTGTTCGTATCCGCCGTTTATCGCACCGTTTAACCTACTTAAACTGGTATCAAATAGTAGTCAATTAGGGCATAAAAGAAGATAATTTTCGATGTTGGCTCTCTCGTCAACAAGCTCTCTATGATTGAAGATAAAGGGGCTCTTCAATATAATTCTTTTCTGGTCGAACTTTCAAAATTTTCTTTCAATAGTGATTTCTCCTGTTCGTCGAAATATTGATGTTAGGGTGTATTATATTCTATCGTTTATTAAGTGGCTGTAGAAATGCACCCTAATACAACAGCTAACATATCGACCAAAGCCATACCAACCAGCTAATATATCATCGCGAAGGTCAATACCCCAATGCATTTTCTTTTGACTTAACTAATATCACTACCGCAATGACACCAGTAAACAAACCTTCATACCTTTAGCTAATTGAAAGAAGTGCCAAGTATTTGAAAGAAACACTTCGCATTTTTTTTTAGCTTCGAAATGTGTATACTTAATGAAATTGCGGCTGTATTCAATCAGAATTTGTTAACGAGCTTTGTGAGTGCACGTGTACTTGACCTAGTAGGGTTCACCTTGTGTTGAGCGGTTTCGGCGGTGAGGTCCATGTTTTGAGTGTGGGCGTAGTCCTGTTATGTGGTGGGTGCATTTGCACTCGGTCATCTGAGGCTGCTCGCAGCTGGTAGGTAACCTTCACTTCCGTTTTGGTTTGTGAAGCTGTAAGAGGTCTTTCAACCGATGTGTAGGTAATTGGGAAATAGGCATGATCCGAGGCCTGACGAAAGCCTTCGTTCATACTTGGAATCTCTTTAAATCCTAACGTAAGCTATTATGTTATCGTGGTATAAGTAGTACCAAATTTAAGGAAAGTCCTACGTAACTGACTTGTGGGCTCTTGCAGTAATAATAGTTTATCATATCTTTTTCGTTATTGCTTTCGTTAGTTTGTTGAAACCGAGTGGGTGAAACTTGTGCAATTCAACTTATTGGTGATTATAGGCCATACATTTTGGCAATTATTTTAAGTGGCCGGCTCTGATTGCTCGTAAACCTGTCGTGTCTCCTCCTTTTCCATCCAATGGCCATCGTTTTACCTAGTCATTCATATCTGTAACTCCTTCGGCATTTTCCATTCTCTCTAAATTGTTGCCAACCTCGCCAATCCTCTGCTCCAGTGGTCGTTTGTCTCCTTTCGGTATCCTGGAAGCCCATTTGTTCTTTAATCATTTGCTTCACCAGCGTTAAAGGCTTAACTGAAAAGCCTACCCCCGAAATTGTTTTTAGCCCTATGACGTCGCTGATGATGTAGGACCATGATGGTGACGACTCCTGCCACTTCTTTTATTAGCCAACTGGGGCATTGGTATTTCATCAATTTTTATTTAAATCAATGGTTTTTGGGGTGATGATAATTTTACAGAAGACCTGCTCGTCATGAAATTGGTTGCGAGTTCTGTATTTTTGGCGCACCAACCGAAGTGTGAGCGCAAAGTTTACTTGACCAAGTATTCGTAATATAATAATTTAGTGCATAAGAAAAATCAGAGAAATGGACGAGCTTTTCCGTGACGTGCAGTGCTATTATTTCAAACCAATGCTTTAGCCGGAGGTTCCCTCGTTCAAATAACAGCTTTAGAAGAACCTTGAAATGTGTTATGATTGCATATATAATGTATTTGTAAAAATGACCCTGCCAAATATAAAATATGACTTGAATGTGTGAAAAAATATATTTCCTAATATGCTCTTTATGCATTGCGATATTGACATTGGGCCATATCGTTAAAATGCATAATATTAATATGCATTACACAATATGAAGATGCAATCTAAATATATATTGAAACAAATGCATATTGCCAAATTAATCAATGATGTTCACTATGAAATTGCCTTATTTCTGTGTCCATTTTATCCACGCTCTTACCTTTGTTTATATGCTACGGCGGGAGCAGATATATTACTCGAAATATAAATATCGGTTTTCGAGGGTCCCATACAGATATGCAGTGTCGAGAGAGTAAATGTGTATATAACAATTCAGCTAAAAACTCGGATTTTTATATGTAACTATGAATAATTTTTAAATCATATGCGAACTCCGGATCACAGAAACCCTTATTGCAATTTATGTTGATATGAAAGAGAAGCGGTGCGTATCTTTATTTCAAAGAAAGGAGAAATATGACCAAATCGTATCCTGGTCCTGAGGAAACCCATATTAATCGTATTCTAGAAAAGGTGACGTTTTGAAATTGGTTTCACCTTTTATCATGTCACGTCGGTTGATATTCGAAGTTCCATTTCAAAGAACTGGTGGAAAATGGTGCGGATCCGTATTGTATACAAATCATTTAGCAATAATTGACCCGAACACTTACGCGGTTAGCATCTGTTTTCCAGTGAATTATCTAAGTTCATACTAGTACAGACATTAACTGAAGGGCATTCATAATGGATTACAAGAAAGAGTTATCTTTGACCGTGCTTTGTAAACGTTATGAAGATACATTTTTCGTACACGTTCGTTCGCACAAGTTCGTACAATGATCCCTTAGAAAATTCAAGAGAAGGCGCTCATAGTATCAGAAAAAGTTTAGCTTTTCGTCGGCCTCTCTTTCTCTCCCTAGAATACTGGTTAAGTTTCAGCCACTTCCATCTGGTGGGTTCATTTTTATAGTTGATTGAAGCAACAAACTTTTTTTAATTTAGAAAAATGAAAAAAAATGTTTTGTGCGGCGATTAAACACTTAATTTTAAAGGCTTGACATCGAAAAAGATCAACGCCGAGTTGGATTAAGTTCTCGGTAAATGTGGCCAGGCATCCAAAAATGATAAACATCTTTCGGGACGTCACGCGGAAGTCACTACCTCTGCGATTGACTAAATCCACGATATGGTGTTAAGTGGTAGACAAATCAAAGTTCGCGAAATAGTGGAGGCCACAGGCAAAGCACAAGGTACATACAGCGTTTTCAATTGTGCATGAAAGATTGGGTGTGAAAAAAATTCGGCTAGATAGGTGCCGCGTTGGCTCGCAGTGGAGAATGAACGCAATCGTGTGGTCTATTCCGAAGCTGGTTTGGCCCTTTTCCGTCACAATCCTAACGAGATTCTGCGTTGATTCAAAACTGTGGACGAAACATGGAACCACTTCTACACTCTAGAGACAAGGAACAATCGAAACTGGGTTTCTGAAGGCGATCCGGCTGCGAAGGCTGTGAAATCGGCCGACAAGGTGACGGCCGCGGTTATTTTGGCATGCCCGTGGAATCATCTACGTCAATTACTTTATAAAAAGGTTAATTACGTCAATTACTAAAAAACGGTAAATGGAGAGTTGGCGTCGTTGCTGCACCGGCTGACTGAAGAAGTCAAGGAAAAAATCTCTCACTTGGAGAAGAAAAAAAAACATCTTCCTACGTGATAAGGAACACCTGCGCAGTTTCGATG
This sequence comes from Hetaerina americana, assembly GCF_022747635.1. Lineage (NCBI taxonomy): Eukaryota > Metazoa > Arthropoda > Insecta > Odonata > Calopterygidae > Hetaerina > Hetaerina americana. The sequence goes on from NW_027286985.1 coordinate 78,498,060, forward strand.
ACGAAAATTATGAAATGAATGTTCCAATGACTTGTTAAAAAATCTACCGAAATCACCTAATTTCCCCCCGGTGGCATTTTTTTTATTTGCTAACTCGAAAAAATGGCTCTGCGGAAAACGATACATGTCGAACAAGGAGGCAATCGCCAACACACTTATTTTTAGGACCTCACGAAATCATACCTTTTGGATGGTTTAAAAAAGTTGGGAGAAATGCTGGTATGGACCTTTAAGAGGAGATTATGCTGAAAAATAAAAATATCTATTCAAAATAATTTGTTTTTCTATTTTTTGCTAATGGCTTATTGGACGGGCCACATAAACGATACGTTCATGGCCTACGATGCTGTTTCCATTCAGGGGCGGCTGCAACATTTTTCCAGGGTAATCCGGTTTGTTGAGCTATTTCGAAACATTACATTTCCCAAGGAGAAATTAACGTTAGATTCCTCTTGACTCCGTTGCTTCTAGTTAGTAGACTTGATAGACATAAGGGGTGGTTTATTCCATGATAATATATTACAGGCGAAATAAACAAGGCTTTTGCTGATGACATAACCCGAATAAAATAAGGTGGAATGACGGTTCATTCAAGGTGTGTACTACCTATTTAAAGGCAGGTTTTGCCTGGTTCCTAAAGACTATTTACTTCCGACAAAAAATATGAGGAGGATTTCCTTTTTCTTTGTCTTACTTAATTCCTTTCTTCATTTCTTCGTCATCTTCAAGTGAACCTGAAGATGTTCCATAGCATCGAATCCTAGGTCGTGTATCAAAGATTTTAATGTGGAGTTGAAATTTTTCAAATTATTTGGATCAACTAGTTCTCACGTTCATGAAGCATTACACTGTATTTAAAAATCTACTCTAATATTGTCTTTACTCGGTGTACCCTTCATCAACCTCCCTCTTTTTACAAATGCCTCTTTGGCTAATACAGTTTTTCTCCTGATTTCCCCAATGCTATGCACCTTTCCATCAAAATATTGCTCAAATACATACATAAACTGCTACATATGCTCCAGTTTATGCCCTCCTACTGGAATGTTTGACGCTTTTCATCTTCCCGAGAATCTCGTAACTTTATTGTTTTTGTTGTTAATCCTCATCCCCTACCTCTCTATCTGTCCTTGTAAACACTCAATAAAAAGGGAATCCCTTGGCTGTCTCAGTGGTTATTGCTTGATCATATGCAAGCCTGACTTGATCATCTCGCCGCCCGCTTGAATTACCAGCTGAAGCCCCCCATGCCTCCCTAAACATTACGATCCTCGTATTTTGAAAAGCAGCGGCGGTGACGGGAAATCCTGTCTCCCTCCAATCATTACTCATACTGAATGTCCATTGCTACTCCTACCTGCGTTGTCTGATTCGTTTAGATGTTTCGAGTAAGTCTTTTATCTCTATTAACTATAACCTTGTTTTGCAATATTTCCATTAGCTTTTCTGGAAAGAAAATGGATGTATCCATAATATTCTGGCAGTATATTTTGTGTAAATGGCTGTCGACTGTACTCTACTTTTTTCGATTGGTATTTTGACCAGTGGTTGTGCTCTGCGTTAATGCAGTCCACCTTGGACGTCCAGCTCAACTTGGCGTTTGTGACTACTGCCCGTCATCCTGAGTCATAACAGGGGCTGACAAATTAAAATTTCCGCTTCAAAATTTTTTTTTAGAAATCGCTAACCTTAGAGCCCCTATTCTGTCATTGGACAAACGTGTATTTATGTACAACTTACATTTTTTATCTGCCCTAACTTTTATTCATCCAGAGAGTTTCACGACTGCTTAGATTTCCTTCATGGAGTGATGTTGCGCAGTCATTTGCTCGTTTATCATGGTCCCCTCTTCTCCTTGCCACTTGCATAATGCTTTCGGATGTCGTTTCGACAGTGCCTAAAGGTCGAAGGTGCGTTAAAAATATATTTGAATACAGTCAAGGATACATGCACCGTGATGGGGAAGCATTTGGACGTTTAAAAGAAGTGGCCGAATTGTACCACGGTGAATGTTCTAATGGTAGTACAAATATTGCCTTGAAAGATGAAACCAGAACCTTCTCTTTTAGTAGCCTAAACCAATTTTTCTCCCCCCCCCCCTCTTAAACGTTGTGGTGTATAAATAATTCCTACGTCCCTGATTGCAGTAGATTTCTGAGTTGTAGGTGCTTCGATGGTAATCAAGGTCGGATGACGAAATGTCCCGCCAACGCTCGGTTGCTTTGCAAACTCGTGGTATGTCGCATAGCCAGACTCCAAGAAATATCTGGGGTGTACGCGTCTGGTCATGACACAGTAATTTGAAATCAGAACATGACAAGATTCCAGTTTCGCCATAAACCGCTAATAGTTTTTAGAGACCAGATAGAAGGCATACTAAGATTTTACAGAGCTCTTCGAGTGGCTTTGATCCAACCGTTGATGAAAATAAGACCCGTCAGATACCACACTCATTCCGACCATCCTGTCTCCCCCGTAAGCATTTTTGGGCCATTTTAATGACTCGGGGACAGGTGTTGTGTCGCCTTGAGATACCTCGTAATTTATCGCGCATATAACTTGCTGGATGGCCACTCAGTATGTCATTTACTTCAAAATTTCGGGAACGAATGGGGCAAAGGGGCGCTCCAAGTATAGATTGCTTCCACTTTGAACAGACTCAAGGCTTTTGATAGCACTCTCTGTGGTAATATTTTAAAAGCTTCAGTAATCGAGTGAATTTCTCTTTGGAATTAGTTTCTGTTCATCGATGAGGAGTTCAAGAGACCATCTTCTGGAGGAACCTACATGGAGAGTAGACGTGATGACGCTGATATTACGCTTATTGAATGATTTTTCTTATCGACGACAGAATTGTTAAAGTAATACAGGTATTACCTGTATAATCATTAGTTTTTAAACTAACATGCACGATAAATTTGGGAAGTTTAAATTGTATAAATTGATTATTTGTGGTACACTGTGAAGTGTTATAATTGTATGCTTTTGCCTATTACGTGATTGTGAATTTTTGGTAATTGATTTATATGCGTTACCTGTTTGGATGAAATAAGTTATTATTATTTTATATTGCAAAATAGATAATTTGATATCTCTATGAATCTGGAACATGGTGTAGAAATCGAGAATTCTCGATGAGAACATACATTACGATCCAAATGGCGTTCAAGTTCTATAATGATTCGATTTTTTCTTGAACCGGGAGTATCGTACATATATAATAAGATGTGATGAGCTAAAAATACGTGGACACTCTGAATGAAGACAAGAAATAGATGGCTGCACCGTGCGCAGGGTTCCAATAGGTGTCGCTGTGTTGGTCGTGTTTTCATTACTGTAAATGGCGTCGTTTTGTGTACAAGAAATACATCATTTTTCTTCACTTGCGGGTTTAGCACCTATTGAAATTTATCGCCTATTGAGTGAGATATGTGATGGTGTTTTGGGTGTGAAAAATGTGCTTTCGTGGGTGTGACAGTTCATGGATGTGATAACGAACCCAAAAAGCCTCGGCCATGGGCAAAACTTTTCCAGAGGGCGAAAGAATGTCGTGGGGAAAGTGTGAAAATCTACTATTTTACAGAAGCGTCCTCGGCGGCCGTGGAATCGTAGGTAACATAGGCGTTGCGAAAAATGTGCGTATCTACATGGAGATAATGTTGGTAACTTTCCGAAGTGTCAACCTTTCTGTGTTTGTCGTTCGGCAGAAAAATTAGGAGACCTTATTACTTGAAAGCATCTCATTGTGGGATCGATGTGTGTTGACCGAGGCCTATCGTACGCGCAGGTCCTGGCAAAAACCGAAACTACAGTTTCTCACTGATTACTGTGATAACAACGGCACGTGAAGCGATGAGAATCCACGAAAAGAATATTATCGTATTCCAAACACTCACGGAGAACAATCGGGAATAAGAAATCCATAAAACGAGTTGCTACCCGATTTAGATTATAGCTGAAAGTCGTGGGTATCCATGTCTCAAGAGCAGGGGGTGCTTTTGCACCTCCAGGAATCATTTTCCGAATAAATTACTCGAAGGAAATGCGATGAATTGGCGACAGTGTTTTGTGATGGAACTGACAGTAATATATTCCGATCGTTTACGAAGCACTATATGTGGTCGGTGACGGACAACTGTAAGACAGTACTCTTTGTCGATTGCCTGCTAAGGAAGATCTACTTAACCACTTCCTTGAAGTAAATAAAACTGCCAGCATGACCTTCGCCATGTTCCGGTCTTGACTTGGCTACTCTACCTTGGACCCACTAAGGTCATCTTTTGTAACGGCCGGGACTTCTGTTCCGGGTTGTTCCCATTGGTTTGATGCTCTTCTCCTCTGGCAATTGTTTTATATTGGACATCATCTAGAACAGGGAAATATGGGAATTTTCGCAGTCAAGAATATTTTTCAAGGGACAAAAAAAATGTTTTATGACATTAAAATTTAATATGATATTTATAACGATTTTATGGTTCTGTAAGTTAGACTTAAATTTGCCAAGTATAAGGTGAAACAAACCCTTGTCCTACATGGGAGTAGATGCCGGTAAATACCACATGGAGAAGTGCCATAGCAACAGCTGAGAGCAGACGAAGTCCAGCCAATAATAACGAACAGCTTTACGTAATAGACCTTCTGAGTGCTACTTTCAGTGCTGAGTATGACCTTACCAACAACTTATTTGCATAAATGGTTCGCCTTTTGTAGCCGTATATTGTCAAACTGGAGGCTTCAAGGTTTAAATTGAACCATTAAGATGTAATTAAAATTGATGTAGTTGGAATTTAGATTCGAGCGAAGCGTTGTTCTTTTTCTTTTTTTAGTTACAGTTCTATTAGTAATTTATTTAAGGTTATGTGGAGCCGAATAATGTTGCATAAAGAGGAACTCATTAAGTTTTCTTTGCTGTGCCAAGTCATCGGTATACTACCTTGATCAAAAAGTTCCCGGAATAATCACCGTGTGGCGCTCCCATCGTTCCGATTTGAGTTCTGTTTTTTTTGTTAAATTGGTACATCTGTTGTTGATATTCCCTTTAAATCTTAGTGTCATAACTTGACATTTGCAAAAGTTACGGTCGGTTTTCGGTATGTCCATCAGTGCTTCCTGCGATTTTTCCATTACTTCCTCTCGGCTGCTAAAACGCGTTCCCCGTAATGGTTTTTTAACTCGATTGAACAGAAAGAAGTCACAGGGAGCCAAATCAGGTGAATTCGGTGGCTGTTGGATGGTATTTGTTGCATTTTTCGTCAAAAAATTATGAATAATGATAGCACTGTGCGACGGTGCGTTATCATGGTGCAAAATCCACGAGTTTTCTGCCCACATTTCTGGTCTCTTTCGGCGAATTGCTTCACGCAAACGTCTCATAACGCCCAAATAATACTCCTTGTTTACTGTCTGGCCTTCTGGAAAAAATTCATGATGCACTACACCGTTGTAATCCATGAAAACCGTCAGCATTGCCTTCTTTTTTGACTGAAAACGACGTGGTTTTTTTGGTCTCGGCTCATTTGGTGAACGCCATTCACTTGCCTGATGTCTGGATTGCGTGTCGTACTCATAAACCCACGTCTCGTCTCCAGTAATGATCCTTTTGATGAATGTGGGATCGGATTCAGCCTCGCAAATCATGTCTTTTGCGACGTCAACACGGTCTCTTTTTTGCATGAAATTGAGGTCTTTTGGCACCAACTTTGCTGCTACACGACGGAAACCCAAATCATTAACCACAATGTCTTGGGCGGATCCATAGGCAATGTTCAAGTCCTCCGCTATTTCTCTGATGGTTAATTTGCGGTTATTGACCAACATTTCTTTTACTTTATCAATTTTTTCACCGACTTTCGATGTCGATGGTCTGCCACTGCGTTCATCATCTCCGATTGACTCACGACCACTTCTGAACCGCTCGTGCCACTGGTAAACGACCGTTTTTTTTAGAGAATCGTTGCCGAAACACTTTTCCAACATTTCCAACGTCCATGCGCCACTAAATCCGTTTTTTACGCAAAATTTAATACAAGTTCGTTGTTGCAAATTTAAATCCATTTCTGAAATTGTAAAAAATCGCCAACACACACAGAGATAGATGTACTCTTGGCTACGTAACTTTTGCAAATGTCAAGTTATGACACTAAGATTTAAAGGGAATATCAACAACAGATGTACCAATTTAACAAAAAAAACAGAACTCAAATCGGAACGATGGGAGCGGCACACGGTGGTTATTCCGGGAACTTTTTGATCAAGGTAGTATGCGATCTTCCGCCTATTGTGGGAGTTTTGACCTTTCACAACGTTCTATTTTTGTTTCGTTTGTAGGACGTCTTCTCTTTGTTTCTTTAGCTTGCTCTGCACTGGTTTTATTTCAAGCATGCCCGTTACTTTAACAGAATTGCAGTCTCTATTCCTTTCTTTGAAGAAACCCCGTTTTTCCTCAAGGCCAGTCTCAAGGCGTCTCTTACCTATGAACTCCATTACAATTCCTTGATTTTCCTAATAGTTGACGCTCCTTAAAGTAATATTTCCATTTTACACGAATAATTGTGCACCTTCTCTGTATTTTGTCATAATTAAATAAGGAGGCAGATGAGATTCTCATCATTAATATAATTACAGTCTTGAATGGCAAATTGCAATGCATTCGGAAGCCATGCAGTAGGTACATCGCATTTTCACTGGTTGAGATTTTGTTTATGCCGTTAGAAAACTGGAGAATCAATTGCCCTTCGTTATAACTCTTTTTGGATTATAACCTGGTGTTTGAAACTACTGAACATTTTATTTGAAAAGTAGGATTTGCTACTCTGGTATTTTTAGGAAAATGCATACTATTTCATATCATTCTGATGGCCAATAGTGTAATCAGGACGGGCTATAGATATTACTGTTGATTTGAATTGATGGACGTAGTCGTCTGTCCGTCCAAACTCATTGTACAGTCGTTAGAAGAGGAGGTAGCAGCACAACTGAGAACATGAATTGTAATACACTCCCACTTGGCGGATCCATAGGTTAGAAATCATGTTTGGTGTTCCGTGGTATGTGAAAGTTCTGCTTGGGAAAGTGGCGTACAGTGGTGGGGCACACTGAGTCGTATTCAAAGCATCGTAAGTTTCGCTTTGCACCGGTGGAACCACCTCCTCCCTCCCCTTTTCCTTCGGAGACGCCAGGTAATTATTCCATTTAAGAAGAGAGCCATTTCCGGGAAATTCACTGTTCCACGACACATTCCTCTTGAGTGCGTTGCTCCTGTGTCTCGGGCATATGCATGGCACTTCTCTGCAAGGCGCACTCCGTTAGTACTCCAGAATAGGAAAAGCATCCATCATTATGATTCCTGGTTACCAATCCTAAGATTGAATCCTGATTTCAATTTTTCTATCGGCTAATATCTTCTTCATTTCTACATGTTTCGTCTTTGTGACTTCTGTTATTTTTTCGTTCGTCCATCCTTCGTCTGTATTATTCTACCCTTCTACTTGGTCTTATAATTCTCCTCTTACCATGTTTCCGATCGTTTTTAGCTATGGTTATTGCCGATGTCTCACTACCATGGATTCTGTGACTGTAGTATTTATGCTCCAAATGCTGTTAGCTTGTTTATAGAAGACACGGGTAGTTTCAATCTGACCTAGTGATAGTCGTTACATCAACTCTAACAGAAAAATTGAAGAACCCCATATGAAGTCTCTTATACACAAGGGGATGAGGAACGCAATATCGCAGTAGGAATTCATGGGAAATACTACGGAGAAACCGCAATATGCAATACAGTCCTTCATTGACATTGATTTTACTGTGCTTAAATAAAAACTGTTACTCACCAGAGATATCTTTTACACATGGCATGCTGAATATTTTTATTGTGCTAATGGGTTCTTCTGTTCCTGAATTCTGTACTCAAGAATTTGATCGTAAGTGAAATAGTTCAAATCGTGTGTATTGGTAGTAACCACGCGAAATTGTCACATCGTTCTCTACCTCAAAGTTAAGCATTGAGAAAGTCTAGCATAAGGACACCTAATGCATTTTCTTGGATAAATTAGTACATAGTATGAGGAATTATAATTATTGCCCAAGTAAAAGCAAATTTGGCATCCTTAACCTGCGTACATCTCATTGTCCAAGCTGGAGTAATTCCTATTCAATATGTAGTTCGCTGTAGGAGCAATCGTGGCCTATTTCCCGTATGATGGTCCATTGATTTTCTCAATCTCGGCAACATGCAGAGGGGAAGATAATAAAAATAATTTCTTGAATTTAATTCGTGCGTGTAAGACCAGGTAGTGTGTTATAATGAAGTAATAATTATTTCTAGGGTTGCCTTGCCCCCAATCAATGCAATTTTCTTCGTGTGGAAAGCCTTAAGGGATATTCTATGACCTTTGCGATTCAGAAATCATTGCTGATTCTAATGCCAAATTAATCAAACTATTTCATTTCTTGTAGTTTTTTTATTGATCGGCTTAGTTTCTATGCTACTTCTACTCATGTACTAAAGACCATGATTTTGTCTTGTTCTTCTTTATCGTCTTCATTACTTTCTCAAAATCGATGAGCGACTTCCTCAGATCGTCTACTCTCTGCCACATTAGATATGTCGTCAACAAAACGCAGAATACTGATTGTTTTGTTCACATGTACTCTCTTCGGAGGTATTGCTTGCAGCATTAACTTCACTCAATGCTATCTCGGTGTGGACGTTGGAGATAGTGGGTGAAAGTATGGGTGAAAGCTATCCTTAAGAATGGCTCTTCTTGCTGTGTTTCGCCGGAGATTTGAAATTTCATATCCGTACATAAGTGAGTAATGCTAACACAAGGTGTATGAAATATATTTTATCTGTTTAGAGCCCTTAGAGATGGTCTAGGGATGCCTCAGTGGACGTACTTGTATCTAGCAGGTGAACCTCCCATTAACAATCCAGCTTTCTTACCCAGAAGCTGAGGCGAGTCAAACTTGTGTCAGCATCGGCAATTCTTTGCGTGCAGGCCTTGCAATACTTCTTTTTCAAGTGTCAGAAGATTTGACTGGTTTCTGTACATTTGTGCGCTCAGATATCTTTTTCTATTGGCTGCCGAAATGGTCCTTTCCATTGATACGCCGGTTGATTTCCTCTCCAATTCTTGAAATTCTGGAGTGAGGTAAGAAACATTTCCATATATTTCGTCGTCTTAATTCGGTTCCTACTGCGTATTCAAGGTTGACATAGAAAACGGAATTTATCAAAACATCCCGCAATAAATAATCAGTTTTTCGTAAAATATTACTAAACCGAATAGTGTAGTTCAAAACAAGGCGAAATCGTAACCTTAAAGAAAAACTATCGAAGCGAAGTCTTGTAGATATTTGTTAATTGGTAAACGGTCTTCGACGAATTAGGATGCGTCTGAATTAGCATGTGTCTGAAGCTAACGAGATATATGTAGAGAAGGGCGGACAGCATACCCTGGGAAGAGAGGAGCAGAAATGAAAAATATTATGTATTAGAGGAAAAGAGGAAATTTGAGGGAAATTGGAAGAAGGAATAAAATGGGCATGAGGGAGGTATTGAGAGGTAACGGAATTTTGATTACCAAGACAAGGAAGAACTTTAGGTATGGGCCAAAGAGGAAAGAAAATCACAAGTATTTCAGCTGTCGTGAAGTATGTTAACAATTATGGGGCCTGAATACAGAACTAACGTAAAAGGAAAAGAAGTTTACTTTCTGCATGCGTATTAAAAGTAAATAGAATTAGGTATTAATTACCAGCTACATTCCAAAACACTCCTAATTAGTGGGCTCCCTAATGTCACAAAAGTGATGATGAACATAAGGCGGATAGTGATAGGAATAAAGTTGTTAATGAAATGTATTAAATCACCCCATTGTTTGGGTACCACCTTAATTTCTAAAATAACTTTTCAGTGCAATTCTTGTGAACACTCAATCATAACAGGACAGCAAAATTATTTCTTTAACATTCCATTTTTTCTCAATAAATTCGCGTGCGGAGAAGTGGAACTGATATGTTCAGGGTTCGTCTCTCCTTGTAAAATGCACAATTTGTCGAACAGTGCCAATACTCTTTTTGATTATTGATCCTAACATTATCACTGCTTCTTGAGATAACACCTCTCCCAATGCACCCTCCCGATTCTATGACAGTAAGTTTTATGTCTATTTTGTTCGCAATCAATCAAAGAAGTTAAATGCCATAAACACAAAATATCCCGCTGGTCACAATAAGTGCCTGAGGCTTTGAGGGCACCATTTATGGTAATGGATTGAAGAATATGGATTCATGCATTAATGTTGGCGTATCTCTCTCTCTCATTTATGTTATGGTCGTAACTCGTGTGAGAGAAAAATATCACTTGTAATTGGTGTAATCCCGACGCACATCACCTTTGTGTGCAAAATAAATAATTATTTTTAACCTTAAATATATCTGTTTGACAGGCTCTATATATTGTTTCCATCCTCCGACCTACTGATGTGGTATGGAACCTGGAATATTTGACCTCATTTCAGCTCATAGTTACATTGTAATTTCGTGATGCTTTTTGCTCTTTCATGGCAGTTTCCCAAGAACCAGACTGCTTTTCCCTGCTCTTCGTTGAATTCTCGAATGCTTAGCTGAACATTCGATGTAGGGTCCGATGAGAAATAGCATCCTTCCTTCACGTTTTTATCTTTGTTGTTTCCAACTATGTGTTTCAAAATGTTACTTGGGTAAATCCGAAAAAAGGTAGAAAATATAGGAGGGGGGTATTAAATGGTTGCGAGATGTGAGCCGTAGTAGATGGGAATGTGTTTGGTAAGCGGGGAAGGAGAAGGAAGCAGGTAGGAAGAGTGTAGAACTGAGGAAGGAAATAATATTGGGCAAACAAAAGGAAATTGATGCGGAATGTAGTCTCTATCAGTTGTTAGGAAAGTGCAAAACCTGCCTTTAAGAGATACATTACCAATGATGATGTTTCGCAATTGTTTGCTTATTCAAGGTGACATCGCATACACTACTTGCTATGCATGGTTTTTCGCCAAGGAAAGTGTGATATGTCGGTGGCAGTCAACTATTTATGTATGATAAACAAAAAGCCACCTGAACACCTCCGAGTTAGCAAGCCCGTCTATTCGTTAGTTCTTCGTTTAAATTACGGTACTGTACTAAGAAATGTGTAATAGGGGACTGAAAACTCACCCTCAGCATTAAAGCGGTGGTGAAAATTACAATTGGTGCATAATGGTTGCGGAATGACGTTGTGACATAGACTATGTTATGTGGAATTTATTTTATTCGTTGTTTCAGTATGTTCAGTGTATTTGTTCATGGAGTCTATTGATAAATGTTGCCGCGCAATCGATTGGTTCGTTGGGTAGATAGATAAAACTTGTTTGGAGGGTGTTGTGAGGTATCTCAAGGAAAGATAAGCCCTGCGATTAGGACCAGCTGGCCAAAAGGTCACCCGGACAGACAGAACCTTGGTGATAACGGTGAAGGTGTTTGTAAAATTGACTACCCTACCAAAAAAGCAGTGATTCGCCTCGTGGGAATTCGTTCTGGTTATTGTTTGAGGCAGAAATTTATTGTCATTTTGATCGCAATCATGTTATTCCATTAGCAGTGTTCCAATTCATGTAAGCATTAGGCGTTTCTTAAACCTATTGAACATTGAAGGCGGTAAAATCGTTTGTGGCTTTTGACAATAGGCTATTTTGGCGATATCTTATTTTTAGAAGATAAGAAATTTGCATAAATATGAATAATTAGCATATTAAAAATGTTTTATGCGACCAGCGTGGTATTGCATGATATTTGAATCGAACGTGGGCTTTATTTTAGACGGAACTCGTTTGTGGGTACAAATTGGTCAAGTTAGATGTGGAAAATGATAGTGGAAAGAGAAGAGTGCCCATTTTTATGTACATTTTTTATTTTTAACAGCTTAGCTGTGGAATAGGGTTCAATGGAAAGGGAGTGTTTTATGATGATTTAGGAAAAGAGGTAGGTGGAGGTCATAACCATTAGCGATTGAATGTCACTAATTATCATTCAGAAACGACAATTGTTATCAGTTTTCATGACATTACTCCTCTCCCCCCCCTCCCCGATCTGGGTATCGAAGGGGGGTCCAACACTGCTGATCCGAATTCTACTGCAGCTTGGGTCCTACCTTTATATTTTATCTGGTGGATATGTTGAAGTCGCTTCCACGATGAGACCGCATGGAGAGTGACACCTGCATATTCTATAGAGAGTTCACAAGTCGTTGTGAAGTCATTTTTCTTAGGAAATGTAATTGCATGATTTGAATAACAAGTATGCCTTTTTTACAGATGAGAGATGTCGAGAGCCATAAATTATTCATCAATATTTGGATGATTGATACACTCAACCTTTGAAACTTCCTCGTGTATTAATTTATTTTAAAGATATGGCTTTGCACAATTCAACTTGCGTGAGTTTGCAAAACAAGCCCTTGTCAGCAAACTGCGATATTGAGCGAAAATACGCAACCGATAGTAAAATATTTGTTTGGCAAGGTAGACATCTCAGCAACTGCTCAATAAATGTGGTTCTCAATGAATTTTTATCAATGCACTATTTCCTTCTCCTGACCCCTAGATAACAATAATCGAAAATCGGAAGGCATGGTGCAGGTATGCTGACCAATCTTATTGATTTTAATTGCTATTCAAATCCATTCATAATCCCAGAAACAGTGAAGAAATATAAGTAGCCCTATTAAAATATATATTTTGTTTTTATTTAATAATGGTTTATCATTCATAAAGATATAGTTGAAATTAAATTTCCTCCTATTAGCTGACCTCCTCGTTCCAGTTTTGGTCTAATTTTTCCTGGTGCCAATCGGTAATGTTTGAAGGAGGAAAATAACCGATATACTCAATGCTCTGTAAGCCACTGGTTTGAATCGTATGGTGTTTAGTTTCGGTAACCTAATAAATGAGCGCAAATGCATTCGAGCTTGCTAATCATTTTGCTTAGTAATGGTATTGCAAAACTGCGATTTTTCCCTCAATTCGACAAACAGTCACAAAATATGCTTTTTATATCATCCACTTTTTTCCTCTTTTATTTAAGATTCCAATTATCTATTAATATTGGCTGCTATTGAGATTTCTTTCTTTACTTGCTTAAACCTCCTCCCGCCCCTTTCAATCCCATCCATGTGGCCTTGATCCCATAGGCATGGCTGACTTAAACCCTTTTCCGCTCGCCTCAGGCTTCATTCCTGCTGTCGAAAGGTGCACAGATATGGCTGTAAAAACATCCAGACATCCGGAGAACATAAGTTGTCGGAACCCAGAGAATTTTTCATTTGTGAACCTTTTATTTAATTTTGATTTTCGCTAGTTTCTTAATCTTATACCAACTCTCTTCCCTCCCCTCCTCGTCATCCTGTCCCTCATCTTCCCAGCCGCTCCTCTCTCTCTCTCTCCTTCCCTTTTCCCCAAACATGGTTCCTTCCAAGTAAAAAGGTGAATGAAACGTCATTGTAATTACTCTGTTCCTGGAGATGGGGTAGGACATCGAAATCTGGTCCGCAGTATATTTTATTTAGTGGAAAAGTACCATTAATTAGTCATTTTGCTTTTACCTTATGGTTGTCTCTCCGTGTATTTTCGAGAAGAACCTACGTGGTATTTCTGTTTTCATGTGAGACTAGAATTAAAATGTTCCTTTTCTTAGATCGAGTAATTGAAAAACGTTCCTAGATGAAAGTTGCATTTTTAATCGGTTGATGTAACTTAATTGCTTGAATATATTGATATAATTTTCATTGGTGTATTCAGATTTTGTTGGCATAGCTAAATGATTAAATTCAACATTTTCCCACGATATTTCCCGGGTGGTACATTTGGCGAACAATTTCCTAAGATTCTAAATGAAAGATATCCCGGGATCGATTCCCGGGCAAGCCACTCTAGGCACCTGCAGCTCCACCCAAGCTATGTGATTTTTCGGGTGCCAGATCTTCCTTGGAAACCATAAGCAGTACAGGGAAAGACACTGGCCCCCCTACCCTGATGAGTGAATTTCACACGCTGTCGGACTACAAACTGGGTGAACTCTGCCGTCACCTACCAAACCGACCTTTGGGTTGATTACTGTGTTTATGGCTTATTTATATGAAAGGCGTGTGTTCTTTTCTGCTGACAACAGTTTCGCCAACGTCACAACTGGCGTCTTCAGGTTGAAGTTCTGGTCAAAATGACACAACACGCGGTGAAACCCGGTAGTATGCAGCCTTCGCGTACATGATTATTATTGGTATTAAACCTGTGTTAAGTTTCGGACGAACACGCCCTATATAACGGCATTACGATACTTTTCCCTGCCTCTCTTATAGGTATACGAACATTGAAAAAAATTAATTATGAAATAAGCGTCAAGCATCTCTCATTTGACTAGCAATGAGATTTTCCATGGTGGTCAAGCAGTCGGGGAAGAAGTAAAGAATTGCTGAATTTTTGCCGTAACTCGGAGAAAATAATCGACTTTTTGTAAAGAAAAGGCAGTGGCATGCGAGTCGAGAATTCCCCGTGAACACAATATTTCTTTTAGTTGCAAACACATTTCGTATTTTGTTCTACGCTATTGCGTGGACAGGCCGTGGAAAAAAAACTTTTACAAGAGGGATTTTTCTAATACCCTGTAATTAGAAAGATAAAGTACCTAATCAAAGTTATGGGTAAATTCCAAGTCATTGTGAGAATTTGCCCCACCACCCTGGCGCCTGCCACGATAGTTATTTTTCTCATTTATAATTGTAATGGGGAACGGTAGCATCCAGCATTATTTATTTTAAATAAGCATGTCTTCGTGTTAGCATGAGATCTTGTTTTTATTTGTGGGATGTGAGGCATATCGTTCTCGGTAAGAATGCGCTGGGGCCGCGTCTTGTTTTTATTTTCATTCCATCGTGGGCGGCTGGGTCAAATGACGTATTTACCCGAGATGTGCGTGAAGCTCCTCTTGAAGAAAGCAAGGCGGTCACAATGGAGCCAATTTACTCATTGTCGGCGAGACGCCCGAAAGTGCCCCTCACATATGACGCCCGCTATTGAAAGGGTTTCTTGTACGAGGGTACCCTGACGGAAGGTCTCGAATTTTTTAGAAAGAGAAACAAACGTTTATTTCCAATAATGGACACATAAACTTAAAGCTTGAATATTTCTTTGTTTTTCCACATAATTGCCATTTCGACGCATTCATCCAACGCTTGCTCGACGACATGTAGGCGGGCTGGTATGACGTGGGCATGCGAAAACTCTCCTAGTGCCAACAAAAATGAATAAATCGAAATGGCTATTATGTAGAAAAATAGAAAAAATTTAACCTTTACAGTGAGCAATCAATTGTGAAAATTAAAAGTTTCTTTCAAATTATAAAAATAATGGAAACCTTCCTTTTGGGATTACTCTCATTTTAATTATCCAAACTAATCTATAGACTATGGATTCCAAGTATTTGAGCTTTACTGGGTCTGCTTTCCATAAGTATGATATGTCTCAAGTGTAAGGGTGCTTCCAAGGTCTCTCCTACTCCCTTGAAGAATATTTTTGGCTTTTATAAAATTCAAAATTTATCTTGCTTCTATGCCCAACGCTACTTTTGGATAGTTAAGCATAATAAGCATAAATTAATGAAGGATGTTATGTGACCTCTAACTTAGTGCATCTAATTATACAGGATAGGGCAACATAACTTCCTCTTTTTATAAAGCAAAGCCCCTGTAATAAAGGAAGTTATGTTGCAGGACCCTGTATATGCACTTATGGCATTTCTTGTAGAGAAGTGCAATGGCAAAATGATATAATTCTTCAGGATTTACATACTACCACATGCTATTAAAATTCACTCCAATTTTTAATGATAAGTTTGCAATACAAGCATGTAAGTCCATACTTACTGTAGTCATGATTTTCCAGGAAAATAAATGAAAATTATATGTGCAACGGTTGTTTTTTAATACAAATATGTTCCACTTTTTATAAATAGAGAACATTGTCATTTTCTCTAACTTACAGTGAAACTTCATTTGGCTATGTTGGATAAATGAGGAACATAGACTTAAACTCATATCATATGCCTTTGTTTAAAATTGGAAATATATATACATATATATATATATATATATATATATATATATATATATATATATATATATATATATATATATATATATATATATATATATTCCAATTATTACCATTACCTACATTTAAACCTTCCTCCTGATGGATAATTAATTGAATTTTTCTTACGAAACTTCATTTTTGTGGAATTAGTAATTTTTGGCTTTTGCTTGTGGTTTGTTTGTGAGCATTTTACCCCTCAACATTTTGAACCAATTATGTCCTGTCCCATTGTTAATTTTTTTCTTGGAAAGTGCATAGAATTTTTCATTCTTTTATTTACATTCAATTTTTTACAGAGCTCAATGAAACTCAAAAGGAGTTTCAGGAACTGGCGAGGAAGTTTACGAGAGAGGAGATCATTCCCAAAGCAGCAGAGTATGATAAGACAATGGCATACCCTTGGGACATTGTGAAAAAGGCTTGGTCATTGGGCCTCATGAATGGTCACATTCCTACTCATTGTGGTGAGTTCATTGATACTGCAAGTATTTGATTGGTGGGTGGTTTTAAATAATTCACAGTTTGTCAGACCTCAGTAAGGGCATTGGTTGATGAAAAATGAGCGTTGGACTGCTAACACTGTGCAGCCATCTAATTGTTATTTAGCCTTTTAATGAATATCTGAAAGAAACTATTACAAATTGATAGCAAATCCCGCAGCTTGTTTTTTTCATAGAAGCTGGCAGTATCAATCAGGCATTTTTCAAGATTATTTTATTGTACTGAAAAAAATCTTGGGAGAAAGCTGCCAGTTTCATGTGTAGTGCATTTGAAGATAAATGGTGGTTACCTTAACTTTTACCTTCATAAAAAAGTAAGTGCTTTAAAATGTTTGGCCCTTTTTCAGCAGAATTAGTCTTGCTTTATTATCTTTGGGTTGTGGTCATTTGCACATGTAGTGGGAACATGTAAACTGCAGGTTTTGGATTCTAGTAAGTAGATTTCCCTTCCACATCGCTTCATTAGTGGACTGTTTCAGGTGGGATGGGATTGAGTGTATTCCATAGCTGTATGCTTGCAGAGGAACTGTCTTATGGTTGCAGTGGAATAGGAACTGGTATTGCTGGAACAGAGCTCGGTGTAAGTAGCAAAGACTCAGGTGTTGCGACTTTTAATGCATTGAGTCCCTTCCAGGTGGCATGGGGTCAGGTGTTTTCGACGGCTGTATGATTGCTGAGGAGCTGGCTTATGGTTGCACAGGAATTATGACAGCCATGGAAGCTAGTGGTCTGGGAGTGAGTAGCCACTGAATATCTTGGACATATTGCAGCTACAGATACTGCACGGGAAATTATTAGCTCATGAACTTGCCCTAAATTAGTCCCCTTAGGTATTTCCCATGTGTGTGCTCCCTTTGAAGTGTGGTTTTGGAACCTCTCATGTCTACAACCTTAACTTTAAATAAATGCATTATTTTTTAGCTAACCACATACTTTGAAAGTATAATTTCTCAAGCTGCTTAAATGCCTCAGCCTTGGGATTTGAATTTAAAGTGAAGCTTCCATGAATCTTAGCAAGTCACTGCATTCCAAGTCTTCCTGAGCACTAATTTCTCGCAAAATTTTAGATGTAGGCCATTGTTAGAATGGAAACATTCAAAATCCAGTGTGATTAGTTCTGTGTTTTCTCAACTAAGGCCTTCATCATGGGAAAAAGATTTCAATTGTAAATAAATCAAATTTAATCAATAGAAATCAGTTTTGGCCAAGGATTTTAACCTCTAGCTTTTTGGGGCAAACTTAAGTATTATTTTTTCACAATTATTATTTGATTTGCTAGAAATTTAACCTGACCCTTTCCAGTACAGTAGGCATCCTTATGTATCCTAAATTGAATTTTTCACCTGTGTGGTTAATCAAATAATGATTAATCAAAAAATACATTCAAAGTTTTATTTCAGGATTATATGTTGAATAATTATGTTGTGTTTGTCAGATTTTATAAAACAGATACACAATCATGGAAAATATAGTTTTAAAATGTTATTTATTGAAAAATTTATCAGTTCTTCAAAAGTTCATGCTATTTTGTTTTGCAACCATATTTATTCCAAAGCATAGACAGAAGTTATATAATTTTAATTATAACTAAGGGCAGAGTTTGCCCTGTTCTATTGTGCAATACTCCACCTTCTTGTCCAATTTTACTTTCTTTCAAAGTAATATGGAAGTATGTACATTTTTCTAGAAATAATTAAGCTTTGGGTCATGTTTTGAGGTTACTGGAACATGTTTAGACCATTTTCCAAATAGTGTCAGTCTGTGTGCATGTGGTAAGTTTTGGACTATGATGACTCAAAATATATTTACCTAATATGTACAGAATTTTATAACTAATATTCTAATTAGCAGCAGATGAACTGATTAGATTGTGGCCAAAAATGACCCAATGAGAGTAACGTTTTAGCATTATGTGGGAGATCTGAGAAGATTATTTATTGAAACTGAAAGCTAGTTGGCATGAATCACTCATTTTATTCCTCTAGTTAAAAAATGACAGGATTGAGTTATAAGAATGGGACGTAGAGCATTATATGGATTGATATTTCTTATTCTCTCTACTTCCGTCTTTCTTAGTCTTATTTTACACTTTATCTCACATGAAAAGCCTTTAAAATGGAGATTTTTTGTGTTTTTTGGTAAAAATAAATATGTTCACCTTGGAAAATCCATTTTCAGCAGCAAATCATTCCATTAATTAGGAACAATTCTGAATCCATGGTACACTGGAAGAAAAGAAATTGCTCAAAGCAATATATTCAAGAATAAGGCATAGAAGGAAATGCTTACGAGACTATTCTGTCATTTTTCCTTGCAGAGACAAATGAATCCTTTTATTAAAGTGAATAATGCAATGTGTTACTGTCAGTGATTAAATGCTGTACTTATCTCTGGTATTAATAAGGAAAACGATACAGAAAAAAATTGATGTCTCATACATCAGATCTTCCTCTCTCAACTTGTTTGTCCCCCCCCCCAAGTTTCATATTGATGGTTGTGAGATGCTTGAATCAAGTGCCATATGGCTATAAGTGATATGAGCATATGTGAAGCTCATCCTCCCACTTTATTGCCTAAAGGGTCTGCTTGTCAAATACTCCAAATGCCATGTCAGAATCAACCATAGACCAGGCAAGAGCAGGCTAAGAATTTTATTTGTATGCTTCTCTCTGTATTGTTATAATTGATGTTATTTGGAGGTGTTTAGAGCAGATTCTGGAACAAAAAACTTTGTGAAATATTTTAGTATGCAAAGTTTTTTTAACTTAGAAAGTTGTTGGAGGGTTTAATGCAGCTGGAAAAATTGTACTCATCATGCTAACATCCTGGCATGCTTTACACTTTATAGTGTAGCCAAAGAATTTAATTAGTTTGTTTAATTGTCGAAATGTTGTAAGTTTTCAATTTTAAAACGGCACAATTTATCTCTTTTGAGTTGTATAGTTTTATTTATCCATATTTTAGTGTGTTTTTTTAGTTTATTGAGCTTACTATGTTGAATTAAATTTCAGTGCTGATATCTATTTCTTCTTTCCCACATTAGCAAATGCCAGTCATCATTGCGGGTAACAAGGAGCAGCAGAAGAAGTACTTAGGCAGGCTAATTGAAGAACCTTTAGTAGCAGTGAGTACTTTTTATATATTCTCTGTTGTGGTGAGCAGTTTTAATCCTGATATCATGATTTCTTCTTATATTTAATTTGTAATTCTGACTCTCACAAGATGTGAGAAAAAATATATAAAAATGCATTATACTGGTTGACCTTAGTATAGTCTTGCTTTTTCACAAGTTTTTAAGTAGGAATGGATGGTGAAATGTGGAGAGGTTACTGTAGTGAAATCTCTTGGGATGTTGTTGATTCTGGCCTGAAATAATGATCATATCTGTGTCTGAAGATGATTCCCTCCAAGAGTCTAATTAATTCAAACTACCTCTCCGTTTTCAGGCATATTGTGTAACAGAACCTGGTGCTGGTTCCGATGTCGCTGGTGCAAAAACAAAAGCCGAAAAGAAAGGAGATGAGTGGATTATCAATGGACAGAAAATGTGGATTACCAATGGTGGTGTTGCAAACTGGTGAATAGAGTATTTTAATTATGGTATTTTTAAATTATCAGTAGAATATGAAATGAAAGCATTGCCTTTTTATTTTAAACTATCAGTAGCTGCCAATTTGATCTTGGATAGTTATGGAAGATGTTGTGATATAATTACCTATGTTAAGTTCTCTCTATGAAATTATCTTGTCCAGCCAATAATGGGTAGAGTAATAACATCATAAGGCCATGTGATAAATGAAATGGTTGTTAAATAGGACATTGTTACATGCACTGTTGGCATCAATACATGCTTAGTTTTTGTTGTTAGCAATGATTTATTCTAGCATTATAACACTTTAAAATATCTATTTTATTATTTCCATAATGGATTATTAGTTTACAGCAGCTCTCATAGCTGTCTCATGGCATGCCAATATCTTCATTCTTTAATAGCTACCTGAACTGATTTCTTCCTTGACTTGCTTCTCACAATTTCCCCCTGTCCTTCGTTTTTAGTTTTAATTTCCTGAGATTCTAACATTACAGCTTTGCTGTTCTTTATTGTAAATTTTAAATACATGTAAATAGTTTCCTTCTTCTTCTTGCTAATGTTTTCTGTAAACTTTTCTCATCCATTTTATAATCATCTTCCTTTGGTGGCATCATATTTTAATGCTTTAACTCCTCGTTGAAGCATTAAAATGTGATGCTGCTTCTGCTCATTTCAACTCAATATTGCATCCTTAGAGCAATAGGCTTCCTATAAAATTTTATGAATCATCTTCTGATATTTATTATTATTACTATAGGCAATATACTTGTTAAGGTATGCTTTGGATGGACACAACGTTCAAAATGGTTCAGCAATAATTTCCTTGTCTCTCATAACTAAACACTACCCAACATCCTACTTTACAATGAGCTCCTTTTTAACTCTATTTACTTCCTTCCTCCCAACATCTTCCTATTCTATTCCTGCCACTTCCTCGTTAGCCAAACATTTTCCCTTCTATCACAATCTTCAACATCTTGCCACCAATCAAAATGTTCTGCATTGATCTTTCCTGCCTTCTTTGGATTTTCCCAACAATCCTCTCTCCTCCCTTCCATGCCTTGCAATTCCTCGATCATTAAAAGCAAACTAATTATTTTGATTCTTTTTTGTTTTCTACCAATGGGAAACACATTCCAGTTGGTTCTTCAATGATAGAAGAAAAGATGAAGGTGATTCATGATCCAAAACAAGGCACATATAATTTTCTTTTTGATAACCATCACACATCATTTATTTTTTTAGCAATATTGTATATTGCATTAATTTATGTGGAAAAATTGATTTACTTAAAGAGTGATTCACTCAATGAGAAAGATTCCAGAACAAATTATGCTCGTTGTGCAAGGTTCCACAGTACTTATCTCCAGAGTTACTTATATCTTCCTCTATATTGAAAGAGAATCGTAGCTGGTGCTATGGTACTATATAATATTATTAATGGTATGGTAGATGGCCGTAGGATGGAATGGGATGATTTTTATATCTTTATTTAGTACAATCTTCCTGTCAGATTTCATCACAATCTGAAATCCAGTCGAAACAATTTAAAATACCTTGAGGACATGACACTTCCCTTATTAGTCATAATTATAATCAATAATCAAGCCACAGGGTTGTATATCAGATGAGGACAAAGGCCACCTCATATTAAGACCCTCGTTATGTGAATTTCCAACTTCAAGATAGGGAGTCAAGTTTCTATGCCTTTGCTGTGTCTCATTTCCCAGGAAGATATGGTATGCAAGATATCATCCCTGTTGGATTCAGCTGAGCATTGATTCTTAAGGCCAGTGGCCAAAATCCCTCTACCGAGTGGATTGTCACTGTTGTGTTCTTATAATGCATGTTTGATTGAAATATGTGACTTGGTTTCTTGCAGGTACTTTGTCCTGGCTCGCACAGACCCCAACCCCAAAACTCCTGCTAGCAAGGCATTCACAGGTTTTATTGTAGAGCGAGATACTCCAGGACTCACCCCAGGTCGTAAGGTAAAGCCATTAACCTTTTGATAAATGTAATTCTATTAGCCATTGGGGAAAATATTTCACCGATTTTGAAAATAAATTTGTGACCATGAACGCCTTATATGGCAACCTCACATCAAAGTGTGTACCTACAGTTGTATTTTGATGTAAATTAATGTTTTTTGTAAACAGTGTAATGATGTCTAAAAATTGACCTCCAAAGCTACTACTCGAGTGTTAAAATATGAAAAATGAATCTTGACAAACCTGGAAAATCACTGGATTAGGTTGGATCAGCTGTGAAGTACATTTTCATTCTGAGACTTAGGGAATATTTATTTTAGAGTACATATTTTAGTTTTTTGGGTTATTGAAGACCTCAAATTGACACATAGCATGATTACTACCGCATGACTTATGAAAATTGAATGGCTCAGCTTTTTAATTATGCTTCTAAGAGCACTTATTATGAATTTAAAGTTTCACTTCACCTTCACCATTCTCATCCACAAATACTCTAATTTTTGTCTATCATCCTGCTCCAATGATCATGCCTCTGCGCTATATAAAACCACACTCCATATTAAAGTTTTGATAAGCATTTTATTATATTCCTTACTTGATGTCCCTCCATTTTGCCCAAATAAAGACCTCTATCTATCTATCTATCTGTTCCCTCCTCCTAGTGAAAACTTCTTTGCCTTATGCAATTATTCTCTTTATGTCCCTACTACTCTGTCCATTTTCATCTCGAACACTTTGAAGATTGAAATTAAATTTAAAATACTTCACCTTTCCACATAAAACACTTTTATTACGACCAAGGTTTCGTTATATTAAACGAAACCTAGATCGTAATAAAAGTGTTTTATGTGGAAAGGCAAAGTATTTTAAATTTAATTTCAATATGAAGAATTTCCACCAAGTGACGCCAGAAACCGTTTCATTTACTTTGAAGATTGGTAATCTGCTTGACCTGCTATAGTATATAAACTTCTATTTTAATATAAAACTCAAATTTCCTCCTTTGCAAATACCCCAAATCCTTTGTTTTGTTTGCATTTATTCTCATCCTATTCCTAATGCTCTGACATCCCAATGTGCGCTAGCTCAAATCCTTGGCTGATTGGCAAACTAAAGGTTGATCATCAGCAAATCTATGTGATTTTATGAATACCCTACCGATTTTCATTCCTTCCTCATTTTTACCATGCTCCTTTTATGATTTCCTCCACATATATATTGAACCACATGGGCAGTAATGGATGACCCTATCTCTTATCCCTCTTCTTAGCACTACCCATCCCGACTTATTAGCACTCTCCATCCCCACTCTCACCTGAGAAGTCTGAAACATGTACAGGTTGAGGATTAGCCTCCTATCCCTATAATCTATTCCTATTTTTTGCAAAACATTCATCAGTTATTCCCAATTCTCTCTATCACATGCATTTTTGAAATCTAGAAAATAGGCAAGTACATCCTGATTGTACTCTATGTTCCTTTCTGTTATTGACATTGGTATTACGATGGCATTATGCTCACCTTTTCCTGAATCCAAACTGATTGCTCTCTAAGTAATGAATTCAATCTGCTCTCTGTTCTCATGTTGATGCTCCTTAGAACTACTTTAACTGTCTATGAAATCAAACTTATTTTTTTAGTCCTCACATATGGTAGCCATTGCCTTTTTTGGGATAAGAACTTACAGTGATCTGATGAAATCTTCCAGCCAATTTCCTCTGCCATGAATTAGTCCATAAAAACTTTTACTCCCACATTCACCTAAATCTTTATGTTGCTTTGTGAGAATATTGTCCCCATGGCCTTATTTGATTTCAATTCCCATAATGTCCTCTTTATCTCACCATTGAGTGAGCCTGGACCATAGCTATCCTCATCAATGTCCTATTCCATTTCTATGTCTAACCTGGCTGGAATAATGTATTTACCCTGCAGTTCTTCTATGTATTCCTTCCATCTTTCTTGAATCTTCTCTGTTTCAAACAATTCCTCGGTAAACTTTCCATAGCCTCAGGCTGGATCTACTACCACTAGTCTTTCAATTTGTTTGTTTTATGCCTTAGTTTATTATTGAACTCTTTGTTTCTTTCTACACAACTCTGTGTTTATATTCTACTACCTCTTTCTCTTGTGTTGTCCATTATCCATGATGCCCTTGTCCATTTCCTCTTCACTATTCCAATAATTTGTGGCCCTATGATGTTTTATTGTTTTTCTTTTTTTAACATTACAATGAAGACAATCAGAAGCAGTCATGCCCTAGGTGGAGGAAAACCCAATGAGGCAGGAATTGAACCCACAATCTCTGGTTTGGCATTTGAGGATATTACATGGTTGCCACCAGGGCTGGCAAATTAGTAAATCACTGACATTTAGGTATATACTTTGCTCAGGAGTAGTACCTAATAATTCTCAGAACATCATGTATATTCGTCTGTTATCTGATAATTTTCTATGTATAAGTTATTAAACCATATTGAATAAAGCGAGGCGAATGATTTTTACACTCTGAAATTGTTGCATTGTTGCATTGATATTGCATACTACCTTGATCAAAAAGTTCCCGGAATAACCACCGTGTGGCGCTCCCATCGTTCCGATTTGAGTTCTGTTTTTTTTGTTAAATTGGTACATCTGTTGTTGATATTCCCTTTAAATCTTAGTGTCATAACTTGACATTTGCAAAAGTTACGGTCGGTTTTCGGTATGTCCATCAGTGCTTCCTGCGATTTTTCCATTACTTCCTCTCGGCTGCTAAAACGCGTTCCCCGTAATGGTTTTTTAACTCGATTGAACAGAAAGAAGTCACAGGGAGCCAAATCAGGTGAATTCGGTGGCTGTTGGATGGTATTTGTTGCATTTTTCGTCAAAAAATTACGAATAATGATAGCACTGTGCGACGGTGCGTTATCATGGTGCAAAATCCACGAGTTTTCTGCCCACATTTCTGGTCTCTTTCGGCGAATTGCTTCACGCAAACGTCTCATAACGCCCAAATAATACTCTTTGTTTACTGTCTGGCCTTCTGGCAAAAATTCATGATGCACTACACCGTTGTAATCCATGAAAACCGTCAGCATTGCCTTCTTTTTTGACTGAAAACGACGTGGTTTTTTTGGTCTCGGCTCATTTGGTGAACGCCATTCACTTGCCTGATGTCTGGATTGCGTGTCGTACTCATAAACCCACGTCTCGTCTCCAGTAATGATCCTTTTGATGAATGTGGGATCGGATTCAGCCTCGCAAATCATGTCTTTTGCGATGTCAACACGGTCTCTTTTTTGCATGAAATTGAGGTCTTTTGGCACCAACTTTGCTGCTACATGACGGAAACCCAAATCATTAACCACAATGTCTTGGGCGGATCCATAGGCAATGTTCAAGTCCTCCGCTATTTCTCTGATGGTTAATTTGTGGTTATTGACCAACATTTCTTTTACTTTATCAATTTTTTCACCGACTTTCGATGTCGATGGTCTGCCACTGCGTTCATCATCTTCGATTGACTCATGACCACTTCTGAACCGCTCGTGCCACTGGTAAACGACCGTTTTTTTTAGAGAATCGTTGCCGAAACACTTTTCCAACATTTCCAACGTCCGTGCGCCACTAAATCCGTTTTTTACGCAAAATTTAACACAAGTTCGTTGTTGCAAATTTAAATCCATTTCTGCAATTGTAAAAAATCGCCAACACACACAGAGATAGATGTACTCTTGGCTACGTAACTTTTGCAAATGTCAAGTTATGACACTAAGATTTAAAGGGAATATCAACAACAGATGTACCAATTTAACAAAAAAAACAGAACTCAAATCGGAACGATGGGAGCGCCACACGGTGGTTATTCCGGGAACTTTTTGATCAAGGTAGTATATGTAATTTTGGCTCTTTGGCAATAAAGCTATGTGTTTCTTAGGTTAAATGGCAAGCTCCAATATTTTCATTAAATTAAGGATAACCATCTTTAAAAGTATGCCTAATTTCAAGAAAATTTTTGAGAAATTATAAAATCTATTTAGCACCAATTTTTGCTATGAAAAAATTGAAATTATCAAATTAAATTTTTTGAAGACAGTGTCAATTTGCTCTATGAAATTGTTATAAAATCTTAAATTAAATTAAGGAAACCGAATACTAAAATAACCACAAAGTAAAGAGTTCAACCATATCCTATCACTCATACATTGAGCTAACTTTCTTTTTTTTTACCATTAAACTGGTTTAAAAGAGTATAAATTGTGTTTATATTAAAGCCTGTGAACTGTTACCAATATGTTATTTTGTTTTGTACATTTCTTTCATAACAGGAAATCAATATGGGCCAGCGATGCTCTGACACCCGAGGAATAACCTTTGAAGATGTTAGAGTCCCAAAGGAAAATGTTCTGATAGGTGAAGGTGCTGGCTTCAAGATTGCCATGGGGGCTTTTGATAAGACTCGACCCCCTGTGAGTAAATCATCCGCTTATGCTTGTTTTTATGTCCAAAAGCAGGCAACTGTCTTATTACGGGAATGGTACAAGCTAAAGAAAGGTATCAGGAACAAAATGTGCACAACTCTTGATCCATGTCTTTCTGACATGTTTTGATTGGCTGAAGAATGGTGCATGATACATAGCATGATTGTAAAATATTCTATTGTATGCACTATTGTTGAAAAATTACAGGGATGTGTTTTCAAACATGAAGGTACGCCCTTACGGTGAAACTTAAATGTACACTGAATATCATAATTGTGTAGTGGATGTCATATTTTTGTGACATAGACTGGTCTTTATACAAGTAAATGCACATTTAACTTAAAATGGATATTTCTAAACTAAGAATTTCTCTAAAATCTTATATAGATGATTAGCCAATTTTTATCATACTTTTTCTCAAGTTTCATTTATAACTTTTAAGTTTATGCATTTGTATCACTCATTGCTCTTATTTAAATAATTTTTTTTACTAATTAACTTGATTAAAGCATATTTTACTCAATTATAAAAATGATTATTGTTCTATTGACCTACCTTGGTCTGGTCTACTACCTTGATCAAAAATTTCCCGGAATTTATTCAGAAAATTAAAAATACAAGTTTATTCATCTAAATCTATATTGTCCCCTTCAAAGTAATCCCCATCGACTGCAACACACTTATGCCAGCGCTTGATCCAATCCTCGAAACATTTTTTATATTCGGTTTTCGGTATGTCCATCAGTGCTTCCTGCGATTTTTCCATTACTTCCTCTCGGCTGCTAAAACGCGTTCCCCGTAATGGTTTTTTAACTCGATTGAACAGAAAGAAGTCACAGGGAGCCAAATCAGGTGAATTCGGTGGCTGTTGGATGGTATTTGTTGCATTTTTCGTCAAAAAATTACGAATAATGATAGCACTGTGCGACGGTGCGTTATCATGGTGCAAAATCCACGAGTTTTCTGCCCACATTTCTGGTCTCTTTCGGTGAATTGCTTCACGCAAACGTCTCATAACGCCCAAATAATACTCTTTGTTTACTGTCTGGCCTTCTGGCAAAAATTTATGATGCACTACACCGTTGAAATCTGTCAGCATTGCCTTCTTTTTTGACTGAAAACGACGTGGTTTTTTTGGTCTCGGCTCATTTGGTGAACGCCATTCACTTGCCTGATGTCTGGATTGCGTGTCGTACTCATAAACCCACGTCTCGTCTCCAGTAATGATCCTTTTGATGAATGTGGGATCGGATTCAGCCTCGCAAATCATGTCTTTTGCGACGTCAACACGGTCTCTTTTTTGCATGAAATTGAGGTCTTTTGGCATGCTACACGACGGAAACCCAAATCATTAACCACAATGTCTTGGGCGGATCCATAGGCAATGTTCAAGTCCTCCGCTATTTCTCTGATGGTTAATTTGTGGTTATTGACCAACATTTCTTTTACTTTATCAATTTTTTCACCGACTTTCGATGTCGATGGTCTGCCACTGCGTTCATCATCTTCGATTGACTCATGACCACTTCTGAACCGCTCGTGCCACTGGTAAACGACTGTTTTTTTTAGAGAATCGTTGCCGAAACACTTTTCCAACATTTCCAACGTCCGTGCGCCACTAAATCCGTTTTTTACGCAAAATTTAACACAAGTTCGTTGTTGCAAATTTAAATCCATTTCTGCAATTGTAAAAAATCGCCAACACACACAGAGATAGATGTACTCTTGGCTACGTAACTTTTGCAAATGTCAAGTT
This sequence comes from Hetaerina americana, assembly GCF_022747635.1. Classification (NCBI taxonomy): domain Eukaryota; kingdom Metazoa; phylum Arthropoda; class Insecta; order Odonata; family Calopterygidae; genus Hetaerina; species Hetaerina americana. The sequence continues at coordinate 78,526,522 of NW_027286985.1, forward strand.
ATGACACTAAGATTTAAAGGGAATATCAACAACAGATGTACCAATTTAACAAAAAAAACAGAACTCAAATCGGAACGATGGGAGCGCCACACGGTGGTTATTCCGGGAACTTTTTGATCAAGGTAGTATTTCCTATCAAAAATACATTTCTAAGTCCAATTTAATTACACGTTTAGATATTTGGATCTCTTCGTGTGAAATGTCTTTTTAGCCACTGTTGTACTTTAAATGAAGTATTCCCAGGATTTCAGTGGTTTTAAAAAGTGATTATTCCCATTATATCACCATAATGGGCTTGGTATTTTTGTGGCATATTCTGAATATGCTGTACAGGTGTCAAATGCCCCTACAGTCTGGCCGATAAGCATGACTTGAGTCAAGTTATTCTGAGGGAAAACAATTGGAATGTCTATTAACTAGACCCAAATTATTTTACTTTGTTCAAATAGCCATTTCCCTCATCTTTTGTTAGGCTGTATTTCACTTCTCAAATCTCACTCTTCTTCTGTCATCATCCTATCCTCATCATCTCTGTTTTTCTCCATCCTTCATCCATCCATCCCTAGGGTATGATTCGTAAGAAAAATGGTACCATGCTGTCTTCTACTATTACCAAGTGAACTTCTACCATTAAAGCAGTTTGTACCCACTTGAGAGATTCTTTTTTCATGGTAGTTGGTCCAAATTAATTAATGTGATCACTTGTGTGTACATTCTGCGTACTAACATTCCCTTTTTCCACAGGTGGGAAGGAATGTAATCAAGAATTAAAATGTGATATATTGTGTTTGTGAGTGGTTTGTGGATGCCCTCTAAAAAGGTCCTCTTACCACCTTTGAAGAACTAAGCTTTGAAAATGTTTTTGATGTTCAGAATTTCACCCATAGGAAACAATATGGATGATTGAAACAAGAAAAATGGATTGTATTTGGTATGATATGGCATTATGTTCATGCTATTAGTGGTGATAGTGGTGATTTGTACTTTCCTGCTAATGGATCACATTTTACACATTCCTCTCAATTTGACCCATGTCTTCAAAAACTGATGGTAATTGGTGAAACAGTGATGCTTGTCCTAGAGAGGTCTCGTATTATTTCAGTAATTATTTGAAAGTAAATTTTTTCTGTACGGCTATTTGTTATACTACGAGGTTATTGTACTCTTTTTGTGTCACCTTGAAAGTTTAAGGTGTGACATTGACAATTTTGCTTTGAAAAACTTTGAAGATTAGGACTAGCTTGATTTGAAACATCTGGTGAAAGAAATTGCTCATAAAATATTCTGCTAATTCGTAATGCATAAAGAAAGAATCAAAGACTTCGCATTTCCACCGGAAAGAATTTATTTTATCAACTAGTTTTGCTGCACTGTAACATCATCTGGACTGGTTATAAAAAGTATGCACTTGTATATATATTGTCAATAGGTAGGGTTGGTTGGGGAATGGTAAGCAGTGGAAGGGAGGAGGGTTAAATTATGCTTATTCTTTAAATCAAAAGCACTCCTTGAGTTTACTGATGCCTGGGAAGTAGGTGTTTCTGTAGTTACTAAATTGCCATGGTGTGAAACTTATCTTCCAATGAGACTCTTTGCTCTTTAGATTGAATTGCTTTTTAGTCTATTCTCTTCATCTTTCCTGAGAAATGAATGAAATAAAAGTAAGAATACTTGAAAATATTGGCATGGTGCTCATAATAAATTTTAAAATTTAGAAACTAGAAAATTGGAATTCAAATACATATTAATTACCTGTAGCAGCCCTGGAGAAAGATAGTTTAAGAGGCAGAGCAATGATATAATGTGGAAAACCAGTTAAATATATTAGGTATTTTGTAGTTAGCAAATAGTAAACTGCTATAGTAGTTACTGTTTTTGCATGGTATATTGCCAATTATTTCTAACAAAGTATTTTTATAGCAGTTATGGTAGGAACAGGATGTCTTCATATACTTGCATTTCAACTGAATTCATATTTTTGATTTATTTTAAAGTACCTATTCCTTCAGTAGCTTATTCCTTCAAATTCATGTAATCTTCGTCTTCTCTGATTCCTCCAAAATTCCTTCCTTCCTCATATTGTTTATTCTTCCTATTGAGTTGTGATAAGTATTCTCCATGTAGCAAGGCAGTATGGATTTTGATGGTAATAATGATGGAGTAGAGCAGATCAGCATGGATTTAGTTGCTAAAAAGCCACCAAAAAGACTGCAGCCTTACTTGGTGGTCATACATCATTTCTGGAAACTTGATCTTATGAGATTCATTAAGTGAAGCTCTTTGTTTGAAGGTGATTGGCTGATCTTATGTTGGTGTACAATGTAAGTCTAGGGGGTAGAGGTAGAGAAATTATAATCTTTCAGTTCCTCATTTACATCTTATATTACGAGGTTCAGACTGAGCAGGTTAACTTTTCTGATTTTTGGTAAAACTTAAAAGATAAACTTCCATATTAAAGGTAATGATGGTAGATGTAAAATCTGTCATAAAAATAATTTTTTTATCACAAGGGATAATCTAGACTTCAAATTCCACCCTACACCAAATCTGTGGTATTGTTACAAGATTATTTTCCATAGAGAAAGGGTGCTTCACGACTAATACTGAGTGTGGTAACATAAATTCCTTTTTTCAAATGCAGAATGCTTTCAAAAAAGGAAGTTATGTTGCTGGACCCTGTATATGTTAAATTTAGTGAAACCTGCCAAAATGACTGGCTCTTGATCTTGATGAAACAACACTTTCTTCTTAGTCAATTGCGGCTGCTTCTGCTTGATTTCTTCGCTCAAACATTGCAATAAGTTCGCATAATTTTCCCCATTGATAATTTTTCCTTTCTCAAGATAGTCAATGAAAATTATCCCACGCGCATCCAAAAAAACTGACGCCATGACCTTGCCTGCAGATGATACGGTCTTCGTCATCTTTGGAAACCCTTTTTAATCTACTGTTTTGATTGTTCTTTTGTCTTGGTGCGAAGTAATGGACCCATGTATCATCCATGGTTATGAAATGGTGAAAAATTCTGCTTTGTTGCAGTGAAACATTGCTCAACACTCAATTGAAACATCTTCACACCTTGGTTTTGCTCAAATGTGAGCAAACACGGCACCAATCTTGCTCACAGCTTTCTCGTGTCCAAATTTTCAGTTAATATGTGATGAACCACACTTTTTTAAATGCCCCTTATGTATGTCCATTAACTCGTGCACTTTCAGTTGACGATCATCCAGTATCATTTTGAGGATTTTCTTCACCATTTCTGGAGTCTTCACCGCATTTGGCTGACCAATGCGATGCTAGTATTGACAGCTCGTATGACCTCCTTTAAACTCTGCCACCCAATATTTTACTGTTGTAAATGGAGAAGCAGGCTCACTCAGAATAGAATCTAGTTCAACTTAATTATTGGTTGGGCTGAGGCCTTTCAAATAAAAGTATTTTATCTGATAATGAGGACCAATTTTCTTCAATTTCTCAAGTTCATTGAAAACATTCACTATTGATGGCTGCCAAACAAATACTAAAAAATGTGACGTCTCAAATTTGAAAATTATGCTTTATAGGTTGCATACTTTCTTATACTGATATTTTTCAAACAACTACCGCCATCTCTCGGTCAGGCCAGGTACTTATGGGCCCCACCATGTAAGTAAAGTAAGCTGTTGAAACAAAACAATTTTAATAGCTGATACTACTTTTGTAAGTGTAGGTATTTTTTGTTTTAGATAATGGAATAGCTGCTACATTTCTGGGAAGTAGCTTGGAAGGAGCTAACAACATTCCTAGCTTACCTAACCTTTCTTTAGTATATGTATTTGATATGGTTTTGAATGTTTATTTGAGAATCATATGACATTGGTAGCAATTATTCCTAATTGAATATCAACTGCATCATTTTAGTGCCTAATTTTTGCATAACTAGTGCTATCAATGCTTCCTATTTCAAGCACTACTTGTTTCACAATTGGGATGGGGCTGCATTCAATTTAATTTATATTCATTTTTCTTGTCTAATTAGGGGTGAATTCACATTTAACTAATTCAGAGGATTACGTTTACAGGAATCAAATGTTTTGAAATATTAGTGAAAGTAATATATTTTTACCTTGTGAACTGTTTTCTGTGTAGTGCCGAATATTTCAATTGATCTTAATTATCCAATGGTGACATCAATAATGCTTATGAATGCAATCTTCTTCCTTAGGTGGCATCTGGAGCAGTAGGACTGGCTCAGAGGGCAATGGATGAGGCCACGAAGTATGCTCTTGAGAGAAAAACCTTTGGTGTGCCTATTGCCAATCACCAAGTAAGATTTAGTATGCACTGCTGACATGCACATAATTTTTGATGGGGATTTGCTTCCTTTCTTGTACTTTGCAGTCAAAATTAATACTTCGTACTTGTGAATTTATTCTCATGAGAATGATAGAACTTCTCATGATTTTGTAGTCCTCATCCTGAGTTTTTATTTTGCTTACTTTTTGATTGAATGAATGTAAAAGTATGTCTGATAATAATTAGGACACTTTTATTAAATGAATGAGAAAAGAGGTTAACTGATTAAAAGATAAAGTATTTCTAAAGAGTTTGCTCTCATGTGGCCTGGGCAAAGCATAATGTGAGCATTTGAGCCATGCAGTCAAATGTATTTGTTTAAAGCAGCTTTAAAATGTTAAGGTTAAATGAAATCCAGTGGATGAGGTTGTTACATGATGTGATGTAAGATTATCAGCAATTAGGTACAACAACAGATACCAGTTTTCAAATATTATATCCAAGTGACAGCCTAGTGTGACAATCTTCTGTTGATTCCTTTTAATAAAGAGTGATAGTTAGTATTCCAAGGGGCAGTGATCTTTGTTTCACTATACTGGTGTACAGTACTTAGGATTTTAGAGGAGAAACTTACCAGTAGTAAGCATAGTTGTTTTCTATTGTCAACCATGAGACTTTTATAGCATAGTTCTTTTATATCATCTACCATGAGACTTATTATTCTCGCATTTTCTGAACATTACAGATTCCGTTATTTTTGTATCATTCATGATTCCCTCCTGTTTCTCTATTATACAAATTTAAAAACAGGTTTCATGTTATTTTACTAAATTTTCTGATGATACCCTTTAAGTTTTATTTTTCTCCTTTAATGTGTTTAGTCTCTCCAGTCCGTGTTAAACTCCTGACAGCTGTAAAATAATTTATATCTACAAATATTGAATGGAAAAATTGTGCAACTTCTTTCAATTATTTTCCTGGGGACAGTTTACTTTTAAAACATTTCATAATTGACTATCCCTTGTTGAGTAACTGTTAAAATAATGTTAAATTACTCTACCTGTTTTAACTCACATTATCAATTTTTACGAAAACATTATTTTGCAAGTATCTGCAATCCCTGGGACCAGAGCCATTGTGGTTATGTGCTGTTTTATATGCATGTGCAGGTTTCTGTGGCATTGATTAAGTGTGTCTATGAAATGCATTCTCTGGATGCTACTGGCTTTGGATGGATTCCTCTATTGTGGAGTCTTGGAGAAGTGAAGTTCTTATGTGGCTCTTGATGTATCTCTTTAGATATCCACTGAAAACAAAAGAATCATCTTATTTTAATAATAACAAAATCCTATCCAACCCTTGTAAAGATTCATATAGCGGAAAAACAAGAAAACTTGTTTTTGGTTAATTTTCAGGCAGTGTCTTTTATGTTAGCTGAAATGGCAATTGGGATTGAGGTCTCACGCCTGGCATGGATGAAGTCAGCATGGGAGGTTGACCAAGGAAGGCGCAATACTTACTATGCTTCCATTGCTAAGGCTCTTGCTGCAGACGTGGCCAACAAATCTGCTGCTGATGCTGTTCAGGTATTTTATTTTAAGATTCACCTCAGAATCGATCCATTTTGAATGCAATGTGGAAAATGATCCCAGCTCCAGGTATGATTTTGCACAAAAAGAAATGCAGTAAAAGCAATACATTTAATTCAAACTGAAATGCAGTGCAATGTTTAATACACTGCTCATGAAAGTATATTTGTATTTTTCCAATGCTCAATTTATGATTAATGTGCTATGTGTTTTGACATTAAAAACACTATCAGAAGTTTAATACAGCTTAAAGATAATTTGGGTCAAGTATTAATTGGAAAGAGAGGGCTTCTCTTTCAAGGGAGTGTCTAAGTAATCTTAAAGTGTGGCATTGGTGTTTATGGAGGAAGGTGTGGTGTTTAGAGGTTAATGTGAAAGGACGGGAATGGTTGGGGAATGTCAAATTATTCAATTAGTTTCCTTTCTTATGTTCTTGGTCAATTTTAAACTTTTCCAATGCATCGAACTACATGTCTTTCAACTTCAGGTTCAAGATTTTGGGAATAAATGTGAAACTGTGAGTTTTTCCATAGTTTCAACCAGATTCCTTGTCCGTGTTTGTTATGTGCTCTTGAGTTACTAGGCAGATAACCTGAAAGGCATGATTGTAGAACAAAAATAGAAATACATGACACACGATTTATAATTGTGAATTTGCATGTTTGCATCTTAAGATAAAGAAGAGAATCTTATGGTTTGTAAGTACTGTACTATATTTACCTATATGAAGTATGGAAGTATCTTCTGCGTCACTTTGATGATTAAATCTATCAAATAACCTTGTAGTATGAGATGCATAAAAATCAAGGAGAGATGAGATTAATTATTGCTGGTAAAATATGAGATATTATATGAGTATTGTGCATGATTGGGGTTGGCCCAATCAGCATTATATGCGTAGGGGCACAGGGGTAGAGTTTATGGTGCAAATGCTGTGGAAGAGAAGGCTAGGTGTCTTCCTCAGTTTGTCTTCATGTCATCCGTCCCTTCTTCAATTCCTTGATGGAGCATATTTTAAAGAAATAAGGAAATGTAATATGCAAGTTGGGGGTGTAGAAATTTTATCCTGCTATCATCCTTGGGAAACACTAGTAACCTTCTGTTGTTTCTGTGAATAATCACTTGAGAGATAAAATATGAAATATATTACCTGTTCAGACTAGGAGGAATAACGTATAAATCATGAAGTCCTTGTTTGTTGAGGGTGTTGTTGTTCGAAGTTTGTTTGGTGAATTTATTCTGAAAATTGAACTATTTTCCGTTGAATCAAAGTTTTTTCTTGCATCGAAGGAAATGCCATGATTAGTTCTTCTCCCCTCATTCATATCTTGAAAGAGCAATTAATCTCTTCCAGACAATCAGAAGTTGATATATAGTGTACAAAAAGCACAATAATTAGGTGATATTTGATTGAATTTTTACTCAAGAGGTCTTGATCATGATAACTAATTCATGGAAGATGGCATTCAGGAGAACAGGCAGTATATTCTACAAGTTTGAAACTAATGTTGGAAATTAGTCCTGTGTAAGTCTGTAAATTCCTCTTGGTTTTTCTAATTTTTGAAACCATTTTTGATACCCACAGATCTTTGGTGGAAATGGATTCAACAGTGACTATCCAGTGGAAAAACTGATGAGAGATGCAAAAATTTATCAGATTTATGAAGGCACTGCCCAGATTCAGCGACTTATCATCTCTCGTGAGATCATTGAACGTGCAAAGAGCATGTAAAATAAGACTGAAAGAATGTATTTTATAGATTTGAATTTTATCAATTGAATTTGGTCTCCTTTTTAACTATTCCATCCTTTTAAAAACTGTAAAATATGTGAATAGCAACATCAATGCAAAACTAGGAAGTCTCGAATGTGAGATTCCATCATGTTCCTCATAGCCTATTTTTGATTATATTTTCCAGCAATGCTATAGAAGTTTGAATTTCTGCATTAAATATAAAGTGATAAATTAGTTTTTCATCAATGCAAATACCTGTGTACCAAACCTCATAATTTGGAATGACTATCATTGGAATGATTTGATAGTTGACTTTGTTGGGTAATGGAGAGGTCATGAAGTTTACCATTTATTTTAATCAATCCTTATATACCATCTTAAGTTTTACTACCAAAAACAGAGTTTTAATTTTTTATTCTTGTTTGTGTAACTTGTGTATTTTCGTTTTGATATTGTTATCATTTGATTATGAGATAACTTCAACACTGGAAGCACATGGACCAACCCTCTTTGATTCTGTGCAGCATGTGTGCTTTGATGCTGTGCAGTCTTTGTTACGAGTCATGTCTGTATGTTAAATGAAACCACTTATTTTGACATCAAAGGATGCCCTTTTGGGTGAATGGTACCTGTTTAAATAAAAGGTTTATAAAATTGTTATTCTTTCTTGTTATTTGATTATTCAAACTATGAAGGACATGTCACCTCAGCATAGGTTACCATTGCTCATCTTATTATTAAACATTAATTTAGTCCTGGGTTCTTAATGAGGAGCTTTCCAATCAAAATATGTGGTTCATCCTCTAAAAAGAATAGAAAAATATTATTTTGGTTAGATTTTGTTTTTATTTTTCTACATAATCTCTAGATTAGCATTCCTTCAACTTTTTTAAACGATCAAAATTGTTATTCTGGAAGGTTGGACGTGAATATTTTTCTGCAGTCATTTTTTCAAGTTTGCAAGTAAAAATATCAATGAAGGTCAAGTCAGGTGAATATGGTAGATTTTTTAATATTTTTTTCATGGATAGATCTTTTGACTTGCCGGACTGATGCCCTAACCACTTGAGCTATCGAGGAAACTTAATTTATACTGAAATCTGTGCGGGGCTTTATGCAACCAAGTGCCTCAATTCTTTGACCAGGAGATTGTGTTAAGGAGCTGTTTCACCCACCAAAGGAGAAATGGGCAATGACAAGAGGAAAGGACAGTAGGGAAAGTAATGATACAACCCATCATCATGTCCCGGTCAAAGATATGTTTTTGCATTTGTGATCTGGTCGATTCCAGCCTTCCCTACCTCTCCTGTGTTGGTCTTCTATGTGTGTTCCGATCCCCTTTCCTTATATCTACTCTTCCACCTGAATGAATATTAGTATGCCATTTGGTAGGTTTTTCATGCTTGAATGTGTGTGTGTGTATATAGTAGTGTATATACTAACTAATACTGCTGAGAATTTTCAAGTGTGCCACACTGAGATGGCCATATCTTTTCATTGTTAATTTGAAGATTTTCAATGTTTCAGCTTTTTCCAGACCCCAGTTACCATAAACATGCTTCATGAACACTGTGACCATTCATTCATCTGAAAAGTCAAAATTTGGAATGCTTAAAACTAGGAGCAATTGACTAATCAATCTAATGTACATTTGCAAAAGCATCGTCAATGTTTGTCAAGACCTGTTCTAAAACTAATCTAAAAACCATTGTAACCACACTCAGAAGCAAATCCAGTATTGGCTTTGATGAAATTCCTGGTAAAGCTCTTTAGCATTGTTTTAAAGCTATAATAGAACACCTTTTATTTCTAATTAATGAGTCTTGAATGCAAGGGATATTCCTATTCCAATTAAAAGATTCAAAAGTAGTGCCCATATTCCAAACCATGGCTGTGTTAATGATTTAAACAACTACAGATCAAAAGCCATCCAAAATACATTTGCTGAAATACTTGAAAAGGCCATGTATATGCAAATTGTGTCTTCTCTCCAACAAAATTTAATAATTTCCAATTCTCAGATTGGATTTAGATCTGAAAGTTCTACTATGACTCATACTATATATCAGGCAACTGACAGTATTCTAGACTCATTAGATGCTAAACACAAAACTCTTGGGTTGTTTTTTTATTTGCCGAAGGCTTTTGAACATGTGAACCACATAAGACTTCTAATTAAACTCAATAGAATTGGAATTAGGGGCATTCATCTAAATTGGATGAAGTCCTATATCCACAATTGCACTCAACAGGTAGTGTTGCAAGTGGATGGGTTGAGACATTCATTCATCCTAAGTATGCCAAGATTCCAAAGGCATGCCACAAAGTTTAACCCTGGGGACACTACTTCCTTTTCTGGTATATGTTAATGACCTACCTAACTGCTTAAAGGATTATGAAGGAATGGTACTAGTTTTATTTGTTGATGACACTAATATAATATTATAAACACACTCATCCCAGTCTTGTGAAAAAATCAAGGTCTGTTAAACTTGCAATAAACATGTGGTGTACTATCTAGACTTAAATGTAAATAAAAGTAAAAAGGTGTACTTATCACCCTATAAGAATATGACAGATTGTCTCCTGGTGAATATTAATGAACAACCAATTGAGCAAGTGATGGAAGGTAAATTTTTAGGTATTTCTTTGTTTGTAAACATTTCTTGGGATACTCGTGTAAAGGCCTTAAGCATAAGCTCAGCTCCACTTTCTATTTATCAAGACACCTGCATGAGACTACAAGCAAAACCACTAGTAGTTTTCTCCAAAATTAATCGTTATCATGAAAATGTACTCTGGTTTTTTTTTAACTTCCCTGATAAGGTTTTTATATAAGTTTTTAAAGATGGATCATTCAACTTCAAGGACTAAAATAACTGATGATAGTGGAGGTTTGCTTGACACAGGCATAGTGGGTAGAGCATTCAGCTAGTAATAGGATAGTCCTGGGTTTGAATGCAGGTGAAATTAGGGATATAGATTACCATTAAGGGGGGATGGGGAATACTTAAAAACTGGGGAATTTTCAAATCCTGATAGGTATAGCTTTATAATTTTTCCTATTAAGAATGTTAATCCAGTTAAATTTCAAAATAATCGCTCCAAATTAGAGGTCAAAACGCAACCTGCTACAGATAGTTTTACGAGGCTCCTTCAAATTCTAAGGTATTCTAATTTTTTTCTGAAGTGGGAGTAGATAGTAAAATAAATACGCTCCATACGAGTACAAGGCAGATGGCTGCATTTTTCAGATTCTGCGGCGTCTTTTTGTGTGCAAGAATCGTCGGATCATTTGTTGTCTCCACCTGGGTGATAAAGCACTCATCGAAATGCGTCTTCAATTGAGTGAAGCATGCGTTGAGTGTGTTATGGGTGTGAGCAGTGTGCGTTGATTAATGCAAACATTTAGAGAAAAATCTTATCCTTTCCCGGCATATTTCTTGAGTGATAAATTCTCACGGGTCTTCCACCGAGTTAGTGTTTCATTGCTACCGACGGCTCGAAACCCGACTCGCACATATGAGTATCACGTAAAAAATCGGCTGCATTTGTTAAAACCCTTGAAAGAATTCAACTAAAGCTAACCGAAATTATAGTCAGCTTCCACATAGTTTCTCTATATTCACTCGAGTCCCGCTTGCCGACAATTTGCGCCTCTTGAAAAAAAGATTCTACAGAGCTTTTCCATCACGTCGTAACATCCACATACTTCCTTTACGAGTACGACGGGAAATGTCTATGAGCAAACGGATGGTGTCGCCATGGGATTACACTTTCACCGGCCGTCGCGAACTTTTTCTTGGAGGATTTCCAGGAGAAGGCACTCAACTCAGCTCCTCAACGACCGAAGTGTTTCATCAGATACGTGGATGACACGTTTATAATTGGACTGAACACCTTAACCTCTTTCTTGGACCAAATGAATTCCCAATATCTGGATATCCAATTCACGATTGAGGTGGAAAATAATGACCTGCTCCCCTTCCTATACATTCTAATTCTCAGGAAAGGAAACGGAATACTGGGGCTTATTGTTTATCGCAAACCCATCCACACCGATCTCAATCTCATCGCTAGCAGCCACAACGCTTCCCAACGCTGTGCTGCACTACCATCATTGATACACAGGGCCAAATCCATAGTCGACAAGGAGAGCTTACCAAGCGAAATCAAACACCTGAAGAAACCGCTCTTCCAGAACGGATTCAGTAAGCGGCAAATCTTCCGGGCCCTAAATATGTCCTTGGAGGAACGCGAAAGAAGAGAACATGAGACGGACGAAAAAACTTTCGCCACAACCTGCCTGCCATTTATCTCCAAGATATCCGGGAAAATCTTCCGAGTATTCCGAAGATTCAACTTTACCACGATTCATTTACCATCAGCCAAAATTAGGCCCAGCTGGTCAACGTTAAGGAGCCGATTGGCCTCAAAACTCCCGGGGTAAGTCAGATACCCTGTGAGTGCAATGGTGGCGCACAAATGAGACATGTATGAAAGAATATAAAAGGATCGGATTTGGGACAGTTGGAGAAATCAGCGAGCGCCAAACAAATCTTTTGTCGAAATCATCAAATGGGACGAGGCAAAAATACTGTACCACTTGTGTGGCTATTAGGTTCGGTTACTCCAAGAGGCTATTGAAATCAGTCTGCAAAAGAAGAATTTGATTAAGGATTCAGGTTTTCAATTATGTAATGGCCTATTCTAAAACGCACATGAGAAAGCGAGAAAAACGCGCAGCCAATCAGGAGACGCCAAAATGGAAGTTGGTCTACATATCAATCAAAAAGCAACTGGTCCCAGGATAAACGTACATTACAAGATCCCAAGATAAACGTTCATTAATTTAATGAATAACTGATTGAAGCACTTTTCCACTTGTTGTCAGGTGGAAAAGTGCTTCAATCAGTTATTCATCATGTTCGACTTCCACCACATCACGCTTGAAGCTACTCAATTTGTTCATTAATTTACTTGTATACCGGACAAAATTGATGAAACGGCATTCTGAAGTCCTTAGTACGATGATCGCGTCGGTTTTCGAAACGTTGGCAGCAGTGGAGGCACTAACCCGGTGGAAGAACCGAGAGGATTTCATTCAATTCAAAGAAAAGCCGAGCGTCGTGTGACAACGAATACAAGAATCCTCGACCTTCAGCAATTTACCAGTGGGCCAAAAGGATTCCAACAGAGGCGACCTCAGCGGTCATGAAACCATGGCGTCGAAGCTGTGAAAAATTCATTCGTCTAGAAGAAGTTTAGGCTGAGAAGTAACAGACGCTTAAACTTCTAAATGTAAGTATTTTGTCTTAAAAAAATGAAAAGGTTCTAGAACTTTATGGCACCTAGTATTTTCTAGAGATAAGTATTTCGGACCGATTAGTCGAGTTAATGTTGAATTTTGCAAAAAATCCTAAATCCCCAAGTGGGGATTGTTTCCATGCTCATACCCATAGACCATAGCTGGTCAGGTCATGGATGTCTTTGGACAATTCCTTTTAAAATAATTCCAAGAGATGCGAGTTTAATGCCTGTAGAACTTCGCGGGAAATCAAATTGTAACCCAGGGAAATGAAGTAAGACCCTACTCCTTCTGAGAACTTCAGTTCTGACTAATCCAAACCAATTTTACTGTTGATTGCTTTGATCATGATGATTCTGAACCGGAATAGAATAAAGAGAAACTTGAAAAATTAAGCATACATGTACAGATATAATATCAGTCGCTAATTTATATTGTGAAATATATAATTGAACTGAAACTTGATGAATTATATTAAATAGCGAAGTATTCAATCGTTCTTGTCCACATCGATTTTCCTATACTTTCTAATTTGGGAAAAGACGAATTATTTTACTCGGGCTTTTGTTTACGTTTGATCGGATATTATCTGTCACGAGACAAAAATGAAAATATTCCACCAATATTTTACAGGTAAGACATTTTATGTAAGTACTTCGTGCCTTATAGAGAACGAGCACACGTTTAATGAGAGCGTTCGTTTGTGAGCCACATCAGATGGCTCCATTATTTTTTTGGCTGGTGCTGAAGTCGCTTCGCTTCGGTAAGAGGGTTTAATGTTCGCCTTTTGCACCGAATCGATTGATGCGTCCTTTTTTACTTCAGTTTACGGTTGCACGGTCGTTGGGGTTCAAATTTGGCGTGAAGGACGTGTGAATTGAGGTGGAATGAAATCGGCGATCAAAATAAAACGCTCAAGCGAAAAATGTAATATTTTATTTCGAAATTTACTCAAACAAATTTCTTTCAGAAACAGGTGTGGCCCAACGGGTGAGCTGGAGTCAACACGTAATAGAGACCAGAGATTGCCAGAGCAGAAGACGTCTCCTGGTAGGGCATTTTTCTTGAATATTTCTCATTTTATTCGAGAGTAGTATATCTTGTTTAAATGCGTAGATTCAGCGAATACAGCATATTGAGTATTCAAGTGTAGGTACATTTGAGTCTGATGCACCATGGATTCTATTTTAGATAGCTGTAAAAGATTTTAATTGTTCCGGTTATTTTAGTTTGGAAATCAAACATCACACAATCGAAGTAAAAAGCATGCATGATACAAGTATATCATCATATAATTTTGTAAATAGATTTGAGAGATGTTTGAGGCTGATACTTTGTGGATCCTGTGGATACTGTGTAGAAAGAATCAAAGACTGCGTTTCCTGTGGAAACGCAAAGTCTTTGATTCTTTTTCGTGCTCTGTAAATCAGAGGTTTGACTGAAAATAATCGACCATCATTTTTGATGCTTTTGTTGATGGATACATGAGCTAATTGATGGTTGCATTAAGTAGATTAGATTATCCCAAGAAAACATTAATTTGAACCAGTGGAAGCTATATGTCGTCTATTTCAAATTGATAATTTTCCATTAGTAAAATTTGCAAATATTTGAAGAAATCGGTCATTTACTTTAAATAGACACATAGCAGCAGATTGTTCATCCAAACGACTTCGTGATAGCATTCCTCTTAAAGCTTTTACTTACGTATTTTTAAGTTAATGCGAATTGAAAATGATGTAGCATTTACAAACAGACTGCTAGAAAATACATCAGTAGTGTAGTTTTTCAATAGTTATAGCAACTCGTTTAAGCTTTTGGTAATAATGATGTAATTTTAATTTAATGTGCATTTGTCCATTGACGCAAGTATTTTGATCCCTTCAGTCTTCAACCGACGCCACATGCTCTGATCTTCAGTATCTGTATAAAATACTTATGAGTCTACTGGAAGTTAGACAAGGCAAATCACTGTTGTAAACTTGGTGGTGGCCCGTCATCCATGGCAATTTCACTTCACTCCTGGGTTAACACCTTTGGTCAATCTCCATGCGAGTTTTGATAGCATCGTTCGATATCGTTGACAGCTCGGTGATGGAGTACCAATTCAGTTGATGTGGTAGTATCCTTGTTTCTGGGCCGACCACTGACAACCAATAGAATCTGGTAAACAAAATGAATAGCACATACCTCAGCCTCTAGATTTACTTTATCTAATTAATACTTTCTATCATATAAGTGGTGTTTGTCTTCGTTCCACTTTCTTTACTAACTTCGCACTCGTAGACTTAAGTCAGATCGCTTCCTTATAGATAGAATATTTCTATTTTATTCTAGACGTTTTTCTTTCTCCGACAGTAAATTCCTTGTAACCAGTTAAGTTTCAGCCTTGATGTAATTCGAGGTTTTTACAAAAACAGCCAGCTTATTTTATGGACGCCGTAGCAATAGATATATGGAAATCTTATCTCCGTATTTTGAAGGTGAAGGACGCTCTATATTCGAGGTCGCCGACTAATTGGGTCAAACTGTTCAATCAAACGTGTCTATAGGGCGTTGTGAATGCGTATGCCTTCCTGTGATCTTATAAAAATTTTAAAATTATGTTTTTGATGGACATCTGCAGGCTTTTTACAGAACTCATTCAACGGTGTCATTATATCCTGACGTATATTTGAAGCAGATCTATTTTATGAAGATGATTACAAACCTCATCACACTGCGACTGGCCGGTTCGTAAATAAAATATCGGTAGGAAGGTCAGATTTAATAAAACAGAATAAGGGATCAGAATATATGTGATTTAATTCACCTAAGAAGTTATTAGTTAGAATTGGTATCTTAATTCGAAGTTGATTTGCGCATGACTCTACTGTGCATGTATTCTAATCACTAATGAAAGTAGGTTTTGCCTAAGTGGAGAAGCAATTAAACGTTAAATTCTATATTTCTCAAAGAGTTTGTAAACCTCGGCTCTTTTATCATTTTAATGATATTGTAATTTCTCAATTGGATCCGTGAATAATACCTTCCTGGATTTCAATCACTCCCTGCTAAAATTGCTATAGACGACCTGCGAGGTACAACCAGCGAGGGGGCTGAACTTCACGATTGAAAGCCGTGCATATTCCTTTTACTCGCAATATTCTTAAAGAACAAAACAGTTCCTTCCACGGGACTGTCCCAAAGAATCTGGGAGTAATGACGCACAAGTAACTTGAACGGAGTCACCCTCTGTTGGGTACATACAGGGTTCGTCCGGAAAATAAGTGTACTGATTTTTTCCCGCCGCTCCAGGCGCGCCCAGCACCGCTCTGACGGGCTGCGATTGGAGGGGGGTATGTTGGCAAGCGACGCTGAAAAAGGCAGTCGGCTCTGAGCTGTGGTGTAGTGAGGAGCTCTGTTAACGCGAACCTCCACGCTCGACCCACGTCACGGAACGCGATGCTTAAGTTTTTGGAGCAGCGTTATTCCATCAAATTTGCGGTAAAGCTTGGGAAATCGTCTACCGAAACTGTCGGTATGATTAACCAGGCTTACGGGGAGTCAGCCAAGTCCAGAAACATGATCTTTCGGTGGCACAAGATGTTCGTGGAGGGCAGAGAAGAGGTCGACGACGAACCACGGCCTGGACGCCCATCAACGACACTCACCGACGAAAATGTGCGAAAAGTTCGCGATGTACTGAACTCTGATCGTCGTCTTAGTGTTCGGATGATAGCAGAGCAGTGTAATGTGCCAAAAACAATAGTGCACGAGATTATTAGGCACCAATTACAGATGCGAAAAATTTGTGCAAAGTTGGTGCCGAAAGTGCTCAGTGATGATCAAAGACTCAATCGTTTGGAAATCGCGACACAACTTGCGGATCACTGCAAAAATGATCCACATTTTTTAGAGAACGTTGTTTCGGGTGGCGAGACGTGGATCTTTGAGTACGACCCGGAGTCGAAGAGACAAAGTGCGGAGTGGCACACCCCATCATCACCCCGTCAAAAGAAAGCTCGCATGAGCAAATCTCGGATCAAGGCGATGCTCATTGTCTTTTTTGACAAAAGGGGAGTCGTCCACTACGAATTTGTACCTGAACGACAAACTGTAAATGCTGCATTTTACGTCCAAGTGCTCGACAGGCTTCGAAAACGAGTCGCCCGCGTCCGGCCAGCGATCAAAAACATCTGGCGGCTGCATCAAGACAATGCGCCGTCTCACACCGCGCTTGTCGTGTCGGAACTCTTGGCCAAGCATGGCGTGGCAACGCTGCCGCACCCGCCCTACAGCCCGGACTTGGCACCACCGGACTTCTTTCTGTTCCCGAAGATAAAGAGGAGTTTGAAAGGAACGCGATACGGGACTTTGGACGCCGTCAAAGAGGCCGTGACGACGTGTCTTCGAGAGGTTCCCGATGATGCCTTCGCGGGAGCGTTCCAGGAATGGGAACGCCGCTGGAACAAGTGTATCGACTCACAAGGGTCCTATTTTGAGGAATATTAGCTTAAGATATGTAAAAGTGTAATAAATTTTTTTTCCTGAGCTCAGTACACTTATTTTCCGGACGAACCCTGTGCATTGTGCGCGAGGAATTTTATCCTGGAAAAATAAATTGCTTAAATCGAGACTCAAATTTGGAATGGGATTCGGATGGTGTGGTGGCTATTGTATTGGTTTCCCATCCAGAGAGTCCTTGTTCGAATCCCAGTGGTGGCCGGATTTTTTAGTGCTATCCCGAAACCTTCTTGAGGTTCTTTGTGGATAGCACTTAATGTGATTACGCTGACTGTCGGAGGGGATATAATACTGTGGACTCCTTGACGCCTTTCGTTTATAGTAGGTGAACGCCGACGCCGGGTTCCATGGAAGAAGGGACCATTATGTCTCAATTTCACCCAAATAAGACCTCTATCTATATATCTCACGCCGACGCCGGATTTCTCTCCACTCTTCTTCCATTCCCATTTGTTCATTGCCATATTGGCGCAAATGTCCTCAGCTAACGGTCGCCTCCCCTAACTGCTACTACAACTCAAATGTGGATTCCTCGATTTTCGTTCAAGTGCTCTAACCACTTGAGCTGCCGAGGTGCTCTTTTCCACACTGAATTTTTAGGGACTATAAATGTACACACGAAGTATTCTGACAAATTACCCCAACCTACTCCTAAAACTTTTCCGTCCTCGATTTTATCACCCATCCATCCCTAAATATTTAATAAAGATCTCGTTTTAATACTAGATTTTATCCAAGGCTTGAGCTACTATTAAATTAGGCTGAAAATTATAGTCGTATGACACTGTTATATTCCCTTTTAATGTGGGGTGTATTTATTTCAGATTTGGAATAATCAACATTAATTTGTATAATTCTTATTCTCTCTATTTTTATGATAATTCATGTAACTATGCTGTTACTTGTACTGCAGATCTACTTCGCGGCAGTAGTGTAAGTAGAATAAAAATTAGACTAGGTTTAAAAGAACCTTAAATACTTTCACCAATATAATGACTTGACACTAACGCAGTGTAGTCAATCTTTTTATTTTGGATTTCCAAGCATTGAATTTATGAGCAAATAACGAAAATGTCAGTGAAGAAGGAAACCCTTATTTCGTCAGAGAGTTTAGTAAAAACCAAGGAGCGGACAAATATGCCAGAAAATGGAAAATACTGAAACAGCTGCTTTTTAAAATTGCTGCCTCTTTTAGGTTATAAAATTCTTTAACAGATCGCTTTGGTAACATTTCAACGCTCCAAAAACCTGATAAATAGCTCGCAGCAATACCTTTGGAAATAAACAAAAAAATAGTGTACCTTATCGTACAAAATTCAGCTTTGGTTCAAAATAAGTCTGCCGCAAAGTCGTAATAAGGTGGAATTTTCATCATAGCCACCAGACCCTCCTTTTCTTTGGAGTTGAGAGGTAGATCAGAAAACCTTTCTTGCAATTGAGAGTTCCACTTGAATCATTTTATCCATTTCGTGCGGAGAAGCTTCTTTCGCTGTGACGCGAACTTTGCTGGATAGTCGAGATAAACTCGTTAGTTTTTCACTCCCAGATGTTCATAGCCCAATATTGTGCTGCGTTTTTACCGATTAAATTTATTAATTTCAATATTTTTCATTTAATATATTCGGATGAAAAAATGTAATCTCAGTTTCTAAGTCACTAGGATTACTTTTTTCTCTAGAATTTTAGGAAAGACTCGAATACTTCGTTTGGAAATCCATTTGAAGACGCTGAAAACCCATCAACGGTCAACATTAATAAGTATATTACCTTCAGAACCTCAGTAAAGGAACCATTGACAAATAAGCCACAATTTGCCTTCTTTGAGTGGATCGAATGGCGTTGGCCATGTTAAATACTTCTAACTTGATTTCATGAGTATGATGAACCCCATCTTGAGGGATAATTTACTTTAGCACAGAATAAGCCTCCGAACAAAGCCTGGGCTTCATCATTTGGTAACTTTATATTAGTATTCTGCTAATAAATTACACTAAAATTGAACTACAGAATTCACTGATCCGTGCATTTAATTTATTCCCCTTAAATACATTATTTTTGTGTACTAGAAAGATGGGCAACCAATTACTTATTTTTTATCAAAATATCTCATATGATCCAACCATTATATTTTTAAATAGGATCTTTTGTGGATAGCCTAAGGGGGTTCATATTGAAATTTATCAGTGAGAAACAGCTGTGAAACTGGTTGAATAGATGTTAAGTGATATGTCAGCCAAAGAAATTAACTTATGGGGTCCGGCCGTTCACTGAGAATACGTTGGCGATGTGCGCCTGGAGGATCAGTTTGTTGTTGTAGCACTTGTGATGGAGAGACACGAGATAAAAGGTTCACCAGGGCGTGGATGTGGTATAAAGGTAGATGAGGGTACAATGAGCGATGGGTGTGAAAAATAAAATTGCTTAAGGTTAAGAATAAAATGAGAGGGAGTAAGAGGGGAAGTCGCAAAGTCGTTTCTTCAGGAATGGTGAGATAACAGAATAACTGAAAAAATAAACTGATCGGGTTGAGAGATGGAGCTGTGTAAGTAAGGGAAGCAGAGTGGGGGAATGGTGATTGCGCGGCAGGGTAGAAATTGCGATAGGGTTGTGCGTATAAAGATAAGTGGAAAAGGGAGAAGCTATGCATGAATTTAAAATTTTTACAGATTTGCGGATGAAGATAAAATCATACGGGTCAAGGAGTTAATTAATCCGAGTAGAGGTAGTGCCTTTGAAATGGCGTATCTGAGTCTACGAGAGACATGGAATGGTTGGTATCAATTAGATTCTTAGGCGACGCTGGTTTTTTTTCTGTATATGTTATTTAAACAAGGATAAACGTTTTTTCAGTCTAATAGAAGTCGACGTTTCGTTATTCCAGGGCATGCTTCCCTGTAAGGGGCGGAGAATTTGGGAAATATCTAAAGGACTTTTAATTACAATTTTCTGGAACAGGAAATAGATTGAAAGAGAGTTTTAATATTGAGGGAAGTTCTTTGTTTAAAGACTGATAAAATGAAAATGTTATATACTTTTCGTTGGAAATTGAGGAAAACCTCTCTTCCTCCTTTTTTAACGTAAATGCTCTTAAGCAATTTTGAAAATACCATCCCAGCCTACAATTATTTTACGTCCACTTGTTTTTGTAGTGTTCAAAGCAGATGTTTTCACTTTCTTCAAAATTGATCTCAATAATGATCCTACTTCTATTCCCTCATGATTGAAACTGAATCCATCAAATAACTACATTCGTGTATATTTAAGTAAAAAAAGCTCTAATGCCACCTTATTTTTGAAAATATACAGAGAACACTAACGTTAAGATCTTTATTTTCCCACGGATTTCTTCAACTAGAACTGCGACCATATCCTTGCCAACATGAATTTTTGGGTATAACCTTTACTCTAACGCCATTTATTCTATTCTCATAAGTCTTCTGGCCATTTGAATCTTATCCGATCTGTCAACGTGGCCTAATCAACGTAACACACTTCTTTCATACCGGTCTATGATCATTGGATCCAATCTACATTTTTTCATGAGTCACTCATTCCTCACCCTCTGTATTGTTTTTTACTGTATATATATATATATATATATATATATATATATATATATATATATATATATATATGTAATTATTTATTTATAAATTTTTCTCTCCTCCTACAATCTGCAGCATGGCTTACCGAGTTAGTCTCTTCAATAAAGAAAATGAGGAAGGGCATTTATCCAGGCAATCTATGTGAATAAAAATTTCCAATTGATAAGAAATTGGCTGTTCTAAACAACGATTGACGGCGTTCGATAAAAACTAAATTGGGTGTTTCCTCTTCCACTTATTCAAAAGATTTTGCATTAGTTGGGCACGAATTGAAAAGCAGCAATACGATCTGTTCAAAAAGTTCCCGAAATATTTTATGACAAAAATAATACTTCACTGTCAAATTTTGTTCAGGGCTCCCTTCAAATTAGTTTCCCTCCTATACGTATAAGTACACTTATCCCAACGTTGTTTCCACTTTTTGAAACAGCCTTGGAATGCTCGAATTTTTCTCTATCTCTTTAGTGGTGGAAAATCTTTTTACTGTGAGCGGGATTTTTAATTTTGGGAACAAAAGAAAGTCACATAAGGTGAGTCTGGTGAGTAGGGTGCGTGAAGAAGTACAGTGGTCTTGTCTTTGGCTAAACACTCACGAGCTCTGAGAGACGAATGAGCCGACGCGTTTTCGTGATGAAAAAACCCCTCGCCTCTCCTCCAAAGTTCGGGAAGTTTTCGCCTGATTCTTTCTATTTTGTGATTTATAACCCCCAGGTAGTACTAAGTGTTGACCGTCTAGGCTTTAGGTAGGTATTCTTTGACGTACAATCCTCTTTGGATTAAAAAATTATCAACATCACCTTGGCATTCGAACTAACTTGCCCAACTTTTTTGGGCCGGGGGCATTTTTCACCAATCCATTGTGAAGATTGCTCTTTAGCTTCGATGCCACATCTATAAACCTGTAACATCACCTGTTATGATGCTGGACAAGAAGATTTTATCCTCTTCAGCTCGATCAAACAATTCCTGACAGATTTGAACTCGATGTTATTTCTGGTTTTCTGTTATCAAGTGAGGCACGAATTTGGTGGCGACTCAAAGCATCCTCAATTTTTCAGTCAGTATTTCATAACATGAACCAATCGAGATACCATACTCTTCAGCAAGTACCCTAACAGTTATGCGTCACATTTCACGACCGAGATCGACCACTTTCTCGATATGGGCGTCATCAGTCGATGTTGATGGCCTTCCGGAACGGTCGTCACCTTCCACTGATTGCCACCCCTTTTTGAACCGAGTAAACCACTCAAAACACGCGATATGTTTCATAGCATCCTCATTATAAGCCTTGCTAATCAACTCAAAAATTTCTCTGAGGTATCTACCAAGTTTCACGCAGAATTTAACAGGGCAATGCTGCTCCTTCAAAGAGCTCATTTCCTTAGATCCAGTTTTTTCGCCGCACACTACGAACATCCCTTCACATAAACGGCCGAGAGTAATCAACAAACAAGATATCAACTAAGTGGTTAAAAGTTGTTACTTGGGGAGTTTTCGGTACATAACGCCTCTAAGTGGATTAAAATATAACCAACTCGAGATGCGCTAATAAAAAGGTCGGGAACCATTTGAACAGACTCAGCTACTCAGATTTTTGATGATAGATCCATAAGATGATGGATAATAATTTTTTATGTGAATGAAACAACCTTAAGTTGTTATGGTCAGATAAGTACACGGCGGAAAAATTGCTCAGTGAATCAATAAAAAAAGTACAGCAATTAGATAAGATATTTCGAATTTAAAAGAACAAATCGTCTAGTATATTATGAAGATATTTATGTGGCTCTAATTTTTTAACTTGAAAGTCATTTCAATAAACAGTGAGAAATAAAATCTCAATAGTTCCGCCGGTTCCTTTTCATTATGCTTTCTTAATTTTGGCTGAGAATATAAATATTTAAATGAATCCTCAACTATGAACATCTCCATCAATTATAGATTGGCAGGCGTTGCAAATGCGGATAAGGAACATTGTCACAGAATTGAAATAAACTTTGTTTGGATACACAAGTTAATAAAAGAAATGTTTCAACTTCTTGGAATTAGGCTGACGCAATTGTACCTGATGCCTTGGCGGGCGAAACTAGTCGTACTCTTTCTTTTATTATTTCCTCTGTATGCTAACAAAGTTTATTCCAATTTTATGACTAAGATTTACTCGTATAGACTGTTCTTAAATTAAAGCATATATGCTCACGAAATCTAAAAAATTGTGAATCGATTTTTCAGAGTTTAAGAGGACGTCTCGATAGCTAAACTAGCTATAGCACTCAGGCGGACATCGAGGGATCCTGGTTCGTATACCGGTCAAGGCGAATGATTTTTACACTCTGAAATTGTTGCATCTAATTTATTGAAATTGGTTAATGACTCTTCCTCCAATATGTTGCTGAAATTCAATTATCTGTCTACGTAGGGAGACACAAACACTACCTAGTATATTCCGAACTCCAGAGAGACGCTCATCGTACGTATTTTTATAACTTCTGAGTAAGCGTACACATTGTATTGCTGTGCTTGTCGAACTATTTCGTGAATATGGTGACACGGATCACATATGGCCGCTGATGCCCCAGTTGTCACTTTTTCATTCCAGTGATTCCATTAGATTTTTGTTCGATTTTGGAGAGATTCGACCGCGAAAAGGGCCTCAATCCACCGCAGGCCCTTGTTTCTTTTCCAGGTCAAGGTAGGTTCAACCTCCGAGGCCGCCCTTAATTTCCCCATCGTCGAACTCTCGGTGGGGATTTAGCAGCGTTGGTCCATTGATCATTTCCCTCGTTATTGCCAGCCTTTCACCGATTCACTTTTGCTTCCTCCGTTCGGATCTTGTTGTCTACGTCTGAATCCTCATTCGCTCGATTCTTCTCCTTCCCGGCTTCCTCTGTGTCCATCACGGAAGCATCCGTGGGTGAGGGATCACATCTGAATTGTGTTTGATTTACACGTTGAATTCATCGAGCGTTTATGAACGTCACGCGTAGGGGCAGTTGGAACGTATGACTCGTATAAAGTAGACCCCACCCAAGCCTTTTGGCAGCCCATTCGCCCCAGTATGTCGGCATCCCTGTCAGTAACAGGCGGTTAATTTGATGTTTAACCGTCAGCTGGAATATTTCGTTCTTCAGAGTGGGAAGAAAGAGCAAAAATTGCCAACTTCCACTGTGTGAATACGCTACGGTCGCTGAGAATTTTGCTTGAGGAAGATGTTTACCCGCGCAATTGTTAGCTGAGATGATTAAAAAGCCATCCTCATTAGGTGGAATTTCAGTTATGAAATAAGGCAACTGTCCGCTCATCATGCCCATATACGAAGCAGAAGGAACACTAATAATTGGACGTGATGAAATATCCTCACCGTTTAGGCAAAAATATGGGTCATTTCAAACATGTTAAACTAGTTGATTGGTTCTAGGTTACTACTAGAGGTCCCGGGTTCAATTGTCTATTTGATTATTCGGTTGCCAAAAATCTCTGGGAAAATTTCCTCAGAAAATTTCTGGCTAGAAGAGGGAAAGGAATTACCCCCATACATTGACGTGTGTTCACATCCTAGAGCTCAGTAGATACCTATCGTAACAATCATAGGGTTGATTGCCGTATTATTTTAATATCTGTGTTTTAAACTGAAAACATATTTTCTGCTTTGATTTCTAAAAAATGTTCATTATAAACTTCACTATATTAAATTTCATCTTAATTGAATATTAAATCTCGTAATGCGATGTGGCCCTCGAAAAGAAGCCAAGTATTTCATAAATATGTAGATGTTTTTAGCACGGTATAGTTGACAGAAAGGGATTTACTGAATTTTGGGAGACCACCTCGGTTACCGGAGCAACCAAAATCAAATTAGTACTTACCACTACAAGATGAAGCCCTCCGTGACGTAGTCATGAAGGGTCAATGGACCCTAAATCGGATGGGAGGTAATTTCCATGCATTATAAATCACTTCATTTTCTTTTGAATAAACCGTCCAAAATAACACACTAGTCTAAAACATAAATTATCCCAAATTTAAGATGAGCGAGTCACGAAACGATATTTTCAGGCCGCGAGGCGTTGGCTTTTGCAAATGAATAAAGGGTGAATTAATAAAATTAATGTTAGGCACGATACGGTTGGTCTAACTCATTTTGCCTTTTTTATGGATGGAATTAGTTCCCACTTGAATGATGAATGATCGTGGAAACATGGCGTGCGCCTTTTGCAAAATAGAAAACAAATTCAAAATTATATTTTATTAGATACAAGTATCCGTTTTCGAAGAATGTGAAATGCAAAATGATCAGAGGCATAAAACGGGTAAATAGTAATAAAATAATTAAAGGTTCTTCGTGATGATGTAATGTGTTTTGAGGTAGAGCGGTACAGACTACAAGATTCTTTGAATTCCGACGTGTTTTACTTCCAGCTATGCTCCCACTGCAACAGAAAAGGTGTCTAGCACTCATTCAGATGCCTGAGGAATTGTATTGAAGGCGGTAGAGTTTGGAGTTTAGGAAATATTTCATCAGGTGTACAGCTTGCGTAGATAGATAAAATATTGTGGCTGTACTTTGCTGAAATATTTACTGTCAATGGTGACAGCGAAAAATCAAATATTTTACCTCAGTACGTAATTTTGTATAGTTAGGTTGAATCAAATCGGAGTAAGCTTTCATTCAACTCATCAGAATATTAGGTACATTAAGATCAATTTCAAAGATTGCGTTTAAAATTAATTTAATTACATAACATAGCCAAACTTGCAGCAGGTACACGTATCTTCGGGTAGTTCTAGTAATCATCAAATCGTTAAAGTTGTTCTCTTTGTGTCTAAATTGCCAAGAATTTTTTATTTTAAAAATTAATCTATACCTATTTCAACTTAGCCACTATCGGATGGAGTGAAGTTATTGTACGACGAAGGAAGAGGAAAAGGCACGTCCCGACTCAACCGTTCCGTTCATGAGAAAGAGCTATGATAGCCAGAAGCACAATTTCCCGCCCTGAAAACTCGGGAGTATAAATGGAAGCAGTTCTTTCTTGGCTTTAATCTTCGCACTCGCCGTGTTCGCACGTGGCGAGTAGCAAAACTGTAATTGACATAGAAAAGGCCTCTCCCTGCTTCTATTTTCTCCAGAGTCACTCCTTGGGCTCCCTACTCTCGTGCCCGGACACGCAATTGTTCGTGACTCTCGGATGGCACGACTGACGTTACACCACCGGAGGTGGTGGCGTGGATTGAAAAAAAGGAAGTAAACAGCGCCGGCGCTACCTTCACTAAAGAGTATTGTTGTGCGGTTCACCAAGTAGCGTGACCTCTCGCGTCTTCATGTCTGCTTACGATATGAATTTTCACCGGGGTCATGCACTCCTACGCTATTTTACGACTTTTTTTTGAGGAAACGTGGCCCCAGCCGTGCGGTCGATGGAAATATTCCTGAAATATTTTGTGCGTTATTGATAGCCAGGCTCGATGTACGAGTCGTTGCAAATGAGCTATTTATTAATATTCCACGTTCCTTAACCTAAATTGTTTTACACATTCGCTTCAAAAATCGAGATTAAGACGTTTTTGAATGAATTTTTTGTATTTTTATATTTTTGGTATCCTGCAAGCCACCACTAGGATGTATGGTAGAGGGTGTACACTTGGGAAAAGGAAAGGAAAACAAATAGAACAAAAGGAAAAAATTAGGCACCAGAATATTTTTATCCCTGCCGCGGTCGGACAGTCATAAAATAAATGAACTTTGGTTGATAATTCTTAAGGTGCGTATTGCGTAGTCATAATTTTTGGAAAAAGAGCAACTCCCTCCCGAACGCCTACTGCATTTGGAACACCGAAATAGAACGTGTAGACTCAATTAAATACCTAGGCGTTACCCTCACTCACGATCTCTCCTGGGTGAAACACATACGGGAAATATGTGGACAAGCTAACAAAAAATTAGGATTTATTAGAAAAGTACTTGGTAAATATGATGAAAAGGTAAAAAAAGAAATGTTATCTGTCGCTGGTTAGGCCTCATTTAGAATATGCTGCAAGTACATGGAATCCTCACGAAGTTAGATTGATTGCCGAATGGAATCGCGTGCAGAATAGAGGAGCCATATTTGTAAAACGTTATGATAAACTAAGTAGCGTATGCAAAATATTAGAGCAGCTAGGCTGGGGATCACTCACGGAGTGAAAGTTAAATTGCAGATTGAAGCTGTTGCATCAATTGGAAGGTCTCTTTAGCAGTGATGTTGAAAATGTATTATTACCCCCACCGTCTTACGGTAGGAGAGATTATGTCACTAAAATTAGAGAGATTAAGTGTAGAACAGATAGATTTAAGATGTCATTTTTTCCACGAACGATGGGGATTCGTAGTGGCTTTGTTCGACCACGGTAGGGTCATGTTCGGGTAAAATTATTCTGGTGTGTATTCACCGCCTGCCACACACCCTATCGATGGCTTTCAGGGTATATAAATAAAAAAAAATATGTTATGATGTTACAAACCCAACAGGGCACAAAATAAACCTTAATCAATCAGGGCAATTAAGAAATGTTGGAATCAGGAATTGTATTTGTTGTGGTTTCCATGGTGAATAATTATTTGATCTGGCATTATCAGCCCTCCGTTTAGCCGAATACGCGAAATCCGAGTATACGGCTGTCCAATAATCGTAGTTACCCCACACTTTAATTCAACGAGCCAATACTGATGGTACAGGGATTATCCTGGAGAAATTAATAAGAGAGCTCCCTGTTTCAGCTTGAATTATGGTATTTATTTCCACCTACCCTTTAAGGGAAAAAGGGCATTTGTGTAGAAACAGCATGCAAAACGGTCAGATGTTGGCCGATGTCGTGTCTTTCTTAAGTCATTTCGGAATTGTAAAAACTTTTAAACTTTGTCAAAAAAGGAAATAATACCTATCACTCTGATATTAGTACCATCTTAAATTGCCCAAATAGCATCTTAAAATATGACCAGAGTTTTTTGCGTGAAAATGAAAGGAATTTTATATACTATTATTATTCTGTTCGCCACTAGAAATCCGAGGACATAATTTTTAACTGCATGATAGTTTCTTTCAATCGCTTGAAAAGTCTTTTATTTTCTCGAGTAGGATCCATTTACTTCAGTGGTTTCCCGGGTAACTCGGAAGCTGCGGAATTCTGCCCCGCCCATTGTGTCATACATGTATATTGAATTTTGCCACAAAGTTGATAGGACTCAAAGAAAAACTGCTGTTGCAACTTAATACTTTAGCTCCGATGAAATACCGGGTGCTTACTCAGAATGAAATCAAAATTGGTGGGCTTCAAAAATTCCAACGTTGTGACGTCACCACCACTACAAATTCCGATTTTTATGCACTAATAGCTGGGCTGTGACGTCAAAACGTCGCTCTTATCCACTCTAAAAAATGTATAGCTTTTTCTCTGTAAGCCCACTCATCTAAAATTTCTGTCTTTTAAAAACTTGAGTATTGGCGTGACTCGGAGTATTTATTTCTTTTATTTCCGGAATATTAAACTTGGTGATACTATCGCAAAAGAGGAAATTTGTTTTGGCTCATTTTTGTACAGTCAGTAATTTAATTGGCATATACAATACGTATACTACTAGAATACTCAATTGAAAATTCGGCACTCTCTCTGAGGTTTGGTTTTCCCAATTTTATGAGATTATTTCAGTACGAAAAATGCATGAATGGATAATTAGAAATACAATTCAGGAATCAGCACGTGGAGATTCTTAACATTTTTTGCTCCGAATCTCAATTACCAGAGGTTTATTACACATTCTATATAAGAGCAAGACCCGGTGATGCAGTTTTTAGTCCTCTCTTTTTGACATGTTCCTCGGGGATAAGCGTTAATTGAACTGCTCATTGTAAGCAGGTGTTTATTCCTTTCATCTATAGTTTATACTGATAGACTGATTGGCCGTCATGAACTTACAGTTGAAGTCCTGAATCATATATTCATCTTCCAGTCAGAATTAGGGTAATACGTTTCATTTAAGTATTTGATATAATTATTCGTCATATGCAATTTTCTTCCGAGGATGTGGCCAATGGATATGAAAGGTGTATAGAACGCAATAGTTTTGGAAAAATGGTCAAGTACACTCTGAATTAAATATATTTCTCACTTATCTAACTGCTTTCCAAATTAATGCTCCACCGGAAGATATGATGACTCCTATTAAAATATTTCTATAAATGTTGGTTGAAGAAGTGGAGCGAACTCTAAGGATAAACAATAAGAGTTTGTGGAATAAACCACGTCTGGTAAGTTTCATTTTATATGTAATTCGAAAAATCACCCAGATCGATAACGATTTTGAGATAAAAGAAACAATTATTGCTTTGATTTTCATTTGGGCATAATTCGGTTTGCCATGCAAAGTCTTGCCTTCTCATCCAAGAGCGTTTAGAAAGTTTGTTTAGTTTTAAACTCTAAGAGCGTTTTGTTTTCGGGGACGCATAGTTGAGTGAATAAGATATTGGATATATATTTTTCTTTTAGTTTCGGAGCTGAGCATATCACAATGTAAGGTGTATTATTTATTGCATAAGCTTCTAAATCTTTTCATCGGTTAGGTACATATTGAATGTTAGTCCTAACGTTAACACTTTGTGGACATGTTTATTTCTATTATTAGAATGTATTACTTATGTACAAGATCAAGAACCGGGCATATATAGTTAAATGACCTAGTTTTAAAGTTCCAAAATGGGTGAAAACAGACTGGAGTGTGACCCGTACTGCTAGTATCATGTGACTATCGATCGTCTGACATTCATAAACAACAGTCTAGTAATATTCAATGCTAGATAAACATCCTCTTTATCGTAATGGTAAAAAATATTATTGCCATGCTTTAGTAGGAAATCATAAAATATAATAATTCAAGGGTGACGCCATTTTCGATATTCCTAATTAGCAATGCAAAAAGAGGATTCAAAAACTTTTTACTTATGTATGGGAATATAAAGCTACGGAGTCCAAAAATTCCAATGAATTCATTAATTAACATGAGTGGTGAGTACGAATATATTTTCAAATTGGTTACGACCCACAGAATACATATTAATTATTCTGTTTCTGTTAAAATATAAAACACTTAGAATAGCGGAAAGTGGCTTTAAAATGAAAGAAACTTTTCAGCACTTCTAGGTGAAAAAGTTTGCACGTAAATACGTGGGTTGGGGTATAATATTTATCAGGCAACATGAAGTATGTGAAATCTAGTGACCATTGTGACAAAATATGTCATCAAATGGACCATCCACAGTGCACTGCTATTTACATGCCTCACCGTTCGTCTCCCGATGCAATTTCACCAGTAAACAGTAGTTAGAAGGGATCGGGTAGGTACAGTGACTAGAGTCATGAATTTTAACCCCGCGGATGCTGTTCCTTATCCTGGTCGCAGCAGGATTTTCTAGAAGTATGCCAATTCCTACTTGGGTGCCACGCAGAGTGGAGTACTTCGTCAGTCAGAAGGACCGTCGAACTGTGGATGCTATGGCGCTTTCCGTTAAGATGAGGCTAATGCCGACTCCAGGTTTCTTTCCACCCATTCTTCACCCATTCCCTGAATATCAACATAACCAAATCACCACATATTCCTTATATATCTCACATATCCCTTATAGCGCAAGTGTTCTCCGTTGTTGGTCGTTTCCCCTAACTAGTACAAATTTGTGATACATCGCCTATAAACCTGAATATACACTCAAAATGTTATATTTTTGGAGCAAACATGTATTAAGGCTAAAAGAAAGCTGGAATCGTGAAAATCGGCAATATTAGCAATTTGAGCCTTGTTTATGGTACGCAGAATATATGGATGCATAATATCTGTATTCGCAAAATGATAACTACTTCATTTTTTCAACTATAAAATGGTTAATTAACCCAACCATCATGGTAGAATTGACCTTAAATTAATTCATATTATAGGCTTTATATGTATATATATATATATATGTATATATATATGTATATATATGTATATATGTATATATATGTATATATATATATATACATATATATATAAACACAGATGTAGATTTTTAGAATATAGAGGTACAAAGAAAGGATACTCACAATTTGTTATTTGACATTTCGACGTCAAATGATTCTGATCAGATTCTGAAGACGACAGCCGAGCTGTCAAATAACGAAACGTCAAATAACAAATTATTAGTGTCCTCTCTTTGTGTCTCTATTTTCTAAAAATCTGCATCTGTGTTTTTATATATTTGTGCGTTGCCGAAGAGCGTTCCATTTCGTGTGTATATATATATATATATATATATATATATATATATATATATATATATATATATATATATATATATATATATATAATGGAAACACAAGCTTGGAAACCTCTTTTAATATGCATTAAGTTGACATAGTAATAAGTCCCACGTCAAGTAATAAATCATTGGAGTTATCCGTATTAAAAAAACGCGCTTACAAGCGCTCGCATTTTCATACGTTGCTTCTTAATTAACTCAACGTTGGAAATTTATCGTTCCTCATTTTCTGTCCATTGCGCGGCCTTCAGCGTTCATAACTGGGTCGTATTTATCACGGCACTTCCTATGTAATTTATTCATAAGCTTAATGCATTACGGCATGTATTGCGGGATTCGCTGCCAGTTTAACCCCTCATATCAGACCTTAAAACTACTCCACTCGGGTTCGCGGCGCTCTGCGAGTTTCACGCAGAGCGCCGCATATAGTATGTGATCCCAAGAGGAAAAACAGAAAGGAATCAAATCCAAGTAATCCAATTGCAACATCCACTCCGCCCCACCTACAACATGCGCGTAAGATGATAACCTATATGCAGCTCGAAGAGATTGAAGACTTGCAAAACATTTTTTTGTTTTGGGCTTAGTTTCTTTACATTCTTCTCTCATCAGCAATATATTGAAACAATATATTTCGGCTCACAAAATTGTTGTGCAAATTTATGTTTCTCTTTTCAATATTTTCCCTAAAACTGCCCCGAAAAGGGTAATTTAACAACGGGGGCTAATGATTTACTGTATTTACTGAAATTCGTTGTTATTTCACTAAAAGAAGTCGTTGTATCTAATGACTTTTAAGAGCGGCGGAAACTGTGGTTCATGTCAGCTGTAAATGTCTCAAATGGTGTGACTGAGAATGGTATTTTTGCTTGAATAGCATTACGAAATTGAATCGTTCTGAAAAGATATACGGAAATAATTCGAAAATTCGATCCAGAAATAAAACTTCGCAAAGGAAATTATTTTCATGTGTGTTCTTAACGTCAGTGGAGAGGTATGTATAGTATGTAGAAAAAATTTATCAATATGTGTTTATGAATGTATGTAATTAGATAAAAAGTACGCAGTAAGGCAAGATTAGATAAAATCTAAAAGAAAAGGTCGCAGAATGCAACAAAGTTGTGATAAAAAAATCCGTTATATTAACTGATTTTGTATGGAAGTAGTTTTCAAGTAAAGAAAATTTTAACTGCCTGGAAATGGATTTGTGTTCACATTAATACGAATTTATATGGCTTAGGAATATTAAATTCCAAGGGTAGAAAGATAAGTGACGAAATACCATCGGGCTCAAGGGTTTCCTAATTTCTTTCTAGCAAATTGCTTACTTCATTAAGTTGAAACTCTTGCAGACGTGTACATTTTTACCTACATATCATGACTCCATGGTCACCGAAAGTACTTCCTTAGCCCTTTAGCCCGCTGAAAAATTTCTAATGATTCCTGGCCTTCTTTAACTTTTCCATCTCACATTTTAGATGCAAATTTTCATTTCAATAATACCATCACTGCATGTCTCACTCAATCGGCGATGGATTTCCATTGGTTTTCAAACGCGCAAATGGAGAAAACGAGTGATTATGCGCTACTCTTCTACACCGCGACACCATTTTAAGTCCTGAAAACTCTTATCACCCTAGTGGTAGCCATAAGAACCCTGTGCCCTGCATGGTGTAGCCACATCTATGTATTGTATTAATGAAGAGTTATCGCTTATTTTAAGCTTTACACATTTTTTGTTCTATATCTAGTCCTGAGAAAGAAATCAGGATTCCTTCGAATTTGAAGGCACCTCGTACTCTAGCCCTTCGAAGCTATAATTACTTATGAAGAAGATAATGGTGAGGATGTATATTAAATGTGGGAATTTAGAAAAAAGAATCTGGGTATGCTCATGAATAGAACTCTTCCTGTTCAAAGGGAGGTCGGAAGAAAATTAGTAAACGGTGACCTGAATAAAGACATGTTGCATCTAATTAACTCTGGGGTTTGATAGTGATCGAACTAGAATATGGAACGAAGTAGAATTAGGTCAAGGATCTGTACTCTTCTCCATTATCTACAAAATATGAACGCCATTACCGGATTCTCCCTTCCTAATCCTCTCGTCCAGGATATGCGATCGCCAGCCTCTCCATTTCTCTGTAGTAATTTAATTTTGCATTTATTCCTGGTCATGTTGGGGTTTATGGGAATTAAAAGAGCCGAAAAAGCTAAAATGGAGATACTGAGCACAAACCCCTTCTCGATGTTTTTGCTAGTGGTAAAGCTCTAGATTAAGGTTCAATTTTATGCATTGAGTTTAAATCCTATTTTTAAGTATTTTGAACAGAATTTACCTCTCTTCTGTGTCTTTTTAGCCCATAGCTCACGTAACAATGGTGGTAATTTTTTCACAGATTTCAGTTCCCCTGGAAATCATTAATAGCTATAACTTATATTAAGTCAAGGATCTACCAGTCCGCCTATGAAACTTGTATTTTCTGTTTTCACAAAAAAACATAGATTTTTATGCGAAAATGAGGCATGACGAAGTTGAAATTTCACAAAATAATCTTTAAATATTACTTCTCCATTAAGTGAACGCTGCTATGGTGCCAAAATGTCAGTAAAAGTTAACTAAGCAAAATTAGATCTCCGATGCCAACGACATATGAATTAACAAATTGATCGCCATTTTGATCAAATTGATCGTACTTTCCAATCTAGAGTTTAAACTGTTAGGAGATCCGAAAGTCACGTAGAAAAATTAAGGCTTGGAAGAGTGGCGGATAATTAGCGGACGTTGAGTGGTTACATGCCTACGGTGTTATCTTTAAAATATAAAGACACGTAAAAGGTAATGTATACACTAATTTTAGGATATGTTGGTGGTTGATACACCTTCATTCGTTCCATTTTGTGTGCCTATGCTTTCCATAATCTTTCATTCCTATGTATTCCTATGTTTTAATACCTTCACGTACATCATAAACACCCTATATTTCCCATATTCGCCAACCTATACCTATCAACCACACTTAATCGTCCATAGAGAGACTGACATACTTTAAAAAAGTAGTGATATTGCACAGCCTTTACTGCCATTTTTAAATGGGGCCCGCAAGATCGGAAAAGCCCTTGCATTTTGGCCCGTTGGTAGACAAACCAAGGTTGCACATCGATGCTTCAAGGTGAATGCAATGCAATTCGATGTCATTATTTTAGTGAGTGCCACATTGTCCATTTACATGTGAATGACTGCATGCTTCAAGCGTGAAAAAATCAAGTCGAGCATCGCGCAGCGCCATTTATCTCATGCCGGGGCGCGCATCCGATTCGCGGATGTCGCTCACACCACCCGCGCCACTCCGGAGACTCGCGGGGAGCATAACTTCCCGTCTGGCCGCTCTCGCGCGCCTGTCGCGGCGCGCCGAAGGGAATAATTCATAGATTCATTGGTGTATTGAAGGAGCCCGTGGAACCAGAGGCAGTTTTGCAAAACAATCCCGATTCCCGCACACAAGGCGTTTTGTTCTATTTTGGAAGGCAACGGAGGATGCCGGTAGGGGAACTGGTGGGGGGGGGGGAGCAGGAGCGAAGGATAGAAAAAACACCGCTACGGTGTTTGTTCTATCCTCCGACAGTCATTTTCGTTTCTTACGAGTGGTGCACGTGGAGAAAAGAAAGCGATTTGGATGTCTTTTCTTCTCGCGCCTTCAGCTCGGTCCATCTATCTTTTCCACGAGGGAGTGATTGGACAGGCCATACGCGCCAATTAGGGACGATCTTCTCTTCTCAACCCATCCAATTGTTTTTCTTCCTTCAGATTCGTTGGGAGCTCATCATTCGTGAGTAGATCGGTCTCGCTTAGGTGAACCACTTGACGGAGAAAAATGTATTGCTTGCGGAATGAGGCGAAGTTGCGATATTTCCTTTTTATTCAGCTCTCGAATGAATCTCTTCTGCCCGTGTGTGGACGGTTTAATTCATCTAGTCTCACTGTAAATACCAGGATTCGGGCCCGAAAATTGAATGTCATAGGTCCAGGATATTCTTGTATTCGACTCCGTCCTGCGCTCAAAAAAGTCAAGGGCGTGTTGTCGAGGGCAAAATAACAGCAGTCTCATTAGGTTTGTTTAGGAGAAGGTATGGCGCCAGATTCGGCATAAACGGAGGAGGTAATCCGATATCTATAACACGAGTACACCATTGTTTCATCTGCATTTTTCTTTTGGCAGTACACAATTAAACAATCGTAATTTATGCGTTTTAAGCCTAGTGTTCCAGTACTCAAAATTGACGCAACACGCCAAAGTGACATCTTGCAGGAATGACATACCTATATTATGGCATGATATGTCTACATAATTATTCCGGTGTTTAGGAAAACTTCCAGTCAATCCAAAGGCCGTGGTTCGAATACAGACAAAGGATCAATTTCCAAGATAGCGATAAAAATGCGTTTCTTGATCTGTGCCAAATTCCTAAAAATTCTTAACCCTCTTAAATATTCCCACAGCCAATCATTTGAATCTCCATTTTATGTCCTTAACTAAATTCATGCCATCCTTTGAGATACACCACTGGATGATCACTTGTGTGCTTGATCTATTTTTCATAGATTCCTGCCAACGGTTTCGTCCAACTTGAACAGTTGAATTAGTCATTTTCTGCTTCTTTAATCTAATTCCCTCGAGGCTATCGCATAGTTTTAAATTGATGTTATTAGCAGTTGGTTGATGAAATGTCTGGTGAATTTTTCCAGCGCTAAGGCCTTCGTGTGCCATTTGCATTCACATATCATTTTTCTGAATGTTCCAAAAACGGCAATTTAAAAATTTTTTTGCGAGTTACAGTTGGATTCGAAATTAAAGGAAGCCGTCAACATGTTTAGAGTGGGAGGTTGGTGGCGAAGTTCCTGTCGCGACCAGTTAATTCTGCGGCAGGAGCAATCATGCGCCAGTAGACTTCGTAAATTGTTTCCTGGCCACGCCACGTACCGTAATTGTTTTCTACACCTCACCTTGGTGATTCTTCGGACATTATGGCTGCACCAAACAAAAAAGACAGAATTAGAATGACTTGGTTTACATATGGCTGTCAGAATTTAGGGGAATAGACGGACTAAAATCATAGAAGAAATCTTCAAGCGAGGTATTATGCAATATGTATTGTTGAATTCATGTAGAATTCAAAACTGGCCAAGCTGGGTTGATACAAGCCATAGGCATGCCTTAAACAGATGTATCAAAATATGTGCGTATATAAAAAAACAAAAGCTGTAAAATATGTGTATGGAATTAAATATATGCGTATTCTAGCATGAAAGATTTTTTTCTGCAGGCTGATATAAAAATATTTGACAAAAATATAAAATTCAGCACGCTCATACTATGAATGCCGTAGATGGTTAGAGAGCAAAAAGAACATCTCTCTCGGGTTCAAGGTACCTTCAATCTGAAAATTTATAATTGCTTAGATGTATTTTACTTATATGGAAATGTTCCTGTTTTCGCGCAAATAAATAACTATTTTCCAGAAAAGTACATGTTTGGGGTTAAAACAGACTAAGTAACCCTAGCTGGGCAAAGAAGTTCGTTGATATCTAGATATGGTATGAAAAGAGAAATAATTGATGAAGCATATTCTCAGAAGTCGGAAAAAGTGAACAGAAGAGATTTTAAGAGGTAGCGAGATATTAAAGGTTATAATGGATAAGTAATGGAGTGGAAAAAGTGTTGAATTTAGCAAGCGGATAAGGCGGAAGAGAAAAACAATAATTTTGGACAGCATGGGGGAGATGTCTAGTGTGAGGTGCTAAGAAAGGATATGTTGCTGGACAAAAAGTGTTTGTGCCATGAGAGATTCAAAGGTTAATAAAATAATCAGCAGTTATCGGGGACACTTTGAAACTTTTAACAAAGTCATCTGCTAATTTGCATGACAATGCGAAAATTTTAAAGTGTAAAAATCGTTCACTTTGATTGGGATTTTGGCCAAGATGAGAGATTTTTACGTTTTATAATCATTGCATTGTAGGAGAAAAATGTTAGAACATCCCTAGGAAGTAAAGCTAGGTGAACTCATATTTCATAGCTTCCCAAAGAGGCAAGAAATAATTTTTGGAGAGCATTCTTGAATAAGTTAAGATTCTCATCCAAGGCATTCATGCTAGAATACATTCAGTGATACTATTAAAATTATCATGATTTCAATGTTACACTCACGTAACATTTAAATGTAGCAATGGCTACCACAACTACTACTCCAAAAAGGCACTTGAAACATAATATTAACGTTTTACAAATTCCAGATGGCATAGTATGAAATACAAATACGCACACGCATACATACACCCCTACCCTATGAACTAAAAACTTGGCGTAGTTAAAGGGTTGATGCGTTATGATGATTCCTAAGGCTGTAACGATAGGAGTAATGACAATTGATCTTGCTGCGGTTGTTACTCATGCCGGATTGTTTAAATGTTAGAAGGCAGGTGGAAGGTAGTCTGCTCAGCGTCACTGTTCTGTGGTGAGTCGGCCGTAAAGGCGCCTGACCACAGTGGGGCGGCCATTTCAGTGATGATGTCACGTTAAAAACGCGATTGAGGAAGGCTACGGGGAACCACCTCCTTTATTTACCCCATGCTACTATACAATAATGGACATAGATCAGAGCATGAATCCTGGCAATTATGGGATTGGACACGCTGGACCGCGTGTGGCACCTAGCAGCAGGAGAGGTAAGGTTTATGCGGCCGTCATCTCACGAACTCTTTGCCAACCGAAATCGACAGCAGTACCACAGGAGAAACAGAAGAGGACCAAACCAATTAAAATAGGGACTTCGAACATAAGGACGATTTTGAGGATAAGAAAATATAAAGCGAGAAAAGAGAGGACATAAAGATATTTTAGGACTCTGAAGATAGCGGTCATTGATGAAATGAAGTTATAGAGTGATATAAATCGGAGAGGAATAGAGCCTTCAAGAGGTAACAATAATGATGACCAAAAATGTAGGGAGAAGCGTAGTAATCATAAAAAAGTGAGTGATAAAATATTATGAGTAGAAATAAAAGCTTAACTGGAATAGTGTGATTAATTTGAAGGTTCCCGGGAGCAGATGTGGATTCAAATATATATAATATAATACTAATAGTGTAACTCAATATTCAGGATGACAAAACAGGAAAGATAGCTGAGGAAATGGATTGTAGAAATATTAACCGGAACAATAATCAAAGAGTAACCCCAGACTGTAGAGAAAATTATGATTGAAAAAAGGGGCCTGGGTAAAATAGCAGAAAAATGGAAATATATCGTAAAATGATATTGAAAATTGGGAGAAAACCTTTCTTTTCCACTTTTGAGCTCATTGATTGATTTCTCAATGCCTTGTTTTACTCTATGGCATGGTTTGAGTACATTTCTGACCCAGAAATTGATTTTTGAGACTTTTGATCACTAAAATACTGCATAATATGTGTTCATCGAGCCGATAAAAAAATTACCGTTCCTTGATTACTTTCCGTACGAATTACGTCTCTGCAAAGCGTGCAATTGGTGCTCCCTCTTCTTTCGGGCCGTAAATCTCGGTCCGCAGTGATGAAATTACGTTTGATCATCAGCTCGCAGCTGCAGCGACATACACGAATAGAATGAATGCAAGACGAGGTGTATCATCTCCTTCAATATCCACGAAATGTGCTTGTTGTGACCTTGTGCGAGATATGGGTCATCGAGTTATTCTGGGAGCCTGAGCTTCGGCCACCCATCTAGTCACCAACAGAAAATTGGGACGTTAACGGAAACTGGTTATGGCCCACGGACCGGATGTAATTGCTGCGCCCTTAATTTACTGCCTAAGTACGTGCATAACGTAATTACAGGGTACGCAGTCGATGTACGCTCTCCCCTGACTGTTATTCGACGTCGTAACTAGGTGCTGACGTTCGCTGCCTCGCCGTTTCATCTCGGATTTTAATTGACTGCCCACATTGAAGATTTTGACGCTGTTCCGATAGGGTGAGATTCCGGTTCGTGACTACTTCAGTCCTGTGACATTCATGGGACGTGAAGAGCTGCTCGATATCATTTCGTTGGGTTTCCAAGGCAGGCATCATAAAAAGGTGAGCTAGGATTCGAAATTTTGCGCTACGTAGACGGCCACATTAAATGAAAACCTTGGCCCCTGATGTATTTCAATAGTATTCTCTTACGGGATATATATGACGTGAAA
The DNA here is from genome assembly GCF_022747635.1 of Hetaerina americana. Lineage (NCBI taxonomy): Eukaryota > Metazoa > Arthropoda > Insecta > Odonata > Calopterygidae > Hetaerina > Hetaerina americana. Next base: position 78,566,097 of record NW_027286985.1, read on the forward strand.
TCGGAAAATTCTTACGAAAGAAAAAAATTATTTCCATTTCCATACTCGGATTACGTATTTTCAGCGCGAAATGCAGTGTAAGTAAATGTTTTTGGCCTGGAAATTTATCAGAAAAACCTTTAAGACATTTTTAGAATCGAATCTTAATTAAGGAAGCAAATTAATTCCTGTCGATGCATGTCGAGTCTCTTTTTCTCTATTGTGAATTATGAAAGTTCAAAGTTATGATTGGATGAATATATATTTATTTGTATTGCTAAAACCGGCATCAACGAAGAGAAAAATTTATAGCATATTATTTTTTTATGATGACTTAACAATAAGAGAATGTACTCACTTGTAAATATCTTGCAGTCGCTCACTCATAATCGATTCACGTTAGAGCGAGCTTAAAATATGCAAATTCGTTTCTCATAAAATAAATTATCCCTGGCTAGAAGAGCCTTTGAATGTTTTCACTATGTTTGATTGTAGAATTAATCGTAAAGTTTCGAAATGGTCGAGAATATTTTCTCTCGTGCATCCTTTGATTTCTGAAATCAACGCTTCTGAGGGCTGATATATTTTCAATTAGCATTTTTAAAAATAAACCTTTTATTTTAGCCAGGTAAATTGGATAATTTTTCACCAAAACAAAACTTCAGATAAATTTAGATTTAGCTTGGTACATTGGGTGAGAAATGCTTTTATACCTGTATTTACTCGAAAGAGTATTGCTGCTTGTCATTTTTCTTCGTATAGTCTATTAGATGCTAAGCATTAGAATCTTAAACTAATATTAAATAAATCGACCGTCAAATTACCAAAATTATACATTCATTTGTCTCTATATTCTCAAATCCTCATTTATTAATAATAATAGCAACACTCGTATATGCTCTAAGCCGAAAGCTCCGAATCCCCTTTTTTGAGAGAGCGAGGATTTTCCAACTTCGCAGTATTTTCCAATACCTGTTCTTGTTTGATGTGACGCCGGGATTGAATCGGATGAACACGAAGGTGGTAGTGGGTGGGCGGTTCGTGGGAGGGAAAAGGGAATGAGGTCACACTCTGCTGTGAGGGTTCAAGCACGGGAAATGCCAGAGGTGGAATCAAACGTTTTGACTTATTTTTTATTAGAAGCTTAGGAACTTCTCTACTCCAGCAGGGGTAAAGGTGCTATTTCGATTTTATATAAAGCACCACGGAAAGAGAAGCAGTCATATTTATGTGGATGCATAGTTTGACCTTATGCTTAATTTTCCTTTGAAAAACTTAACGTTATATTATTTAAGGGCCTGAAAAATAAGGTTATGCATTTATGGTACATGAGTGAGGATACCATAACTTTTAAGGCCACCGACTGAAGTTGAAGTACTAACAGACTTCCACTGCATATGAGTGAGATGGCGTAAACTTTTAACTCCATTCCACTCTTTGTCATTCCACTTGAGACCGACGTCACTCTGGTATTTTCATTGAACATTATTCGATTATGTGCCTCTTCATCATACCCTTGGATCCACGGCAAAGACTCTTGACTGGTTATAAAAATGTTAGGACACATTGGCATTCAAAATGCTCTATTTGGATAGGAAATGAAGTGAGTTTGGGAAAATGTCAAGGCTAAGTCTATGTATTCTAAGTAAAAATATAACCTTCGCAAATGAATTTGGGGTGTTTTACAATTTGTATTTTACTACAGTCGTGAATTTTTCAAGGGATAATGGAATATTTACGACTAAATGACCCATATAACCCTCGAAGAACTCTTATGCCCCCTCTTTAACACCCTCTAATATATATATATATATATATATATATATATATATATATATATATATATATATATAAGTATATATATATATATATATATAATTTTTATTATTATTAGGTAATCTACCGGTTAAGGTAGGTTTATTGATGGACGCAGCTACTAAATAAATATTTTGTGACTCCTAATAAAACACAAAATCTAGCGTCCTACTCCGCATCAGGTGTGCTCTTCATCTCTGAGTGCTTTCTTCCTCTCTTCATCCAGTCCAACATACCTATCCTGTTCCTTCCCTTCTCTCGTTTGCCTAACATTCTCCCCTCTATTACAGTCTTCAACATCCCACTGCCGGTTAATACCCCCTTCATCAATTTTTCCTGCCTCCATAGAATTTCTACCAACAAACCCCTCTCTTCGCCCACCATACCAAGTACTTCCTCGTTTGTTTTTTTCTCTGTCCATTTCACCTTCTCCATTCTTCTCCACACCCACATTTCAAAAGCCTCCAGTCTACGTCCATCAACCTGCTTCAATGACCACGTTTCCGCGCCGTACATAGCTACGCTCCATATCAAAGTTTTTACGAGTCTTTTCTTAACATCCTTACTCAACGTCCCTGTCATCAACTCCCTCCTCCTTGTGAAAGCCTCTTTGCCTAGCGCAATTCTTCTCCTTACGTCCCTACTAATTTGACCGTGTTGGTCCAAAACGCTACCGAGATACGTAAACTGTTCTACCTGCTCTAGTTTTTGCCCTCCTATTTCAATGTTTAGCTTATATATATTGATTCGCATAGAAATAGATATTAGTAAAAAAGATAGGAACACACATAAAGAACGAACACAGGAGAGGTGGGAAGGCGGAACTGAGTAGATCATAAGTTTAAAAATATTTACTTGACCGGGACCTTCATAATAATCTTTTCACTTTGAGGAACTGGAAAACGTTATACGTTAATATATATTATGTATGAATTAATACTATAATATAAATAAATTACTTTTATATTTATACATAAATAATAAAGATCATTATATATATATGTGTGTGTGTGTGTATATATATATAATGATGTTTTCACTTTGAGGAACTGGTAAACGTTCAACGATACTAGTCTGGACCATAAGGTGGATAAGAAATATACTTGGCAACAACGACACTAGCGATTTCGGAATGAGTTTCTTATAACCCACCGCACAAACATGTAACATGTGCAATATATAATTTTACCAACGTGATGGTGGCATCTGACGAAATTTTTAACATATTTGATAGACTTCTGAACGTCATTTAACGATCTTCCCTCACAATTCTTGCTGTGCCATAGAAAATAATTGGCCCACTCAAAAAGTTTTTGGCTGACGATTTTTTCAGGTGAAGACATTTTAATTTAGCATCGCATATTACACTCATTGTTGCTGTAGGCGAATTGAACATGTTTTAACTATCAACAACTGCTGCTGACAAAATACTAGATATAAATCAATGAAACTTGTTCCACATATACCGTACAAATTAAGCTAACAATATAACATATTTTGCACAAGGAATTGTTAATATTCATAATCATTAATTGTCACTCATTATTGACAAAGGCATCGCACATGTGGATTCGTAGGGATGTTGGATCCTACTTGGATTCATTTATAACCTTCCAGATGTATTGGAATAAATTTTAATACGTAATCAACTCGGATGATGTATTGCTCGTAAAAATTCTGAATTTTAAAACTGAGCTGAAAAATTCTTTTCCGACTCACTCCCTTAGTATATTCTCGCGATTAACCGTAAATTTAAAGAAAATTTAGTGGTAGTCATACGGAAATTTTTGTTTAAAATGCGTGACTTTTACTTAAAGAGTTAATCTGATACTTAAGTCAAAGTCTTGATTTTCCTGATTTTTTATCCACCAATGTTCTAGAGTCCCTGATTATCGTGGATAATCGGCTTCTGACTGGATGTGTGTGTATATATGCATATATATATATATATATATATATATATATATATATATATATATATATATATATATATACACACATGCACACATACGTATACATGTATGTGTGTATACATATACATATATGCACACGCACGCACGGCTTGCACTTCTTCCAACTGAATGCAGCCGAACGGGAAGGCGAGGACAAGACACCTCTCGCCTGCCGCTTCACAATGAGAATTCGCTCTCCTAAGGTGCCTTCCCCGCATCGGCGGCTCTTCCCACGCCAGAACCACCTCCACCACTCCCGGCTTCTTCCTTCCTCCCCCATTTTTCCTCACTCACACGCGTGCATCACGACTAATTCGGCCTCTCCTCCCGACAGTGCCCCCGGGGGCGACAGACTCCCCTTTCATTCTCTTATACCTTCCACATCCTCCACCCCCATCCCCCGTCCCTTGCTCCTTCCGAACACTGGTTAACATTGCCGAGTGGAGACGCCATCGGGCGGATAGACTGAAAAGTACTCCGGTCGAGGTTGTGCTGTGCCGTGGGGGTAGAGTGGGGCAGGAGACATGGGGTGAACGGGGGTTGTAGGAGGGGTCAGAGGGTTGAAGGGGGAGCGCGTGGGGAAGGCAAGGGAGGTGGACAGGGGGTGCCTTCCGCTTATTTATTGATCACCTGTCTCGATGTGGAGGGGGAGCGGGGGAGGGATGAGAGAGGAGGGAGGGGAGGGATGTTGGAATAGAGGGAATGGAAGGTGGGAGTGAGGGATAAGAGGAGAGAGAGGAAAGAGGAGAGGAGGGAAGCAGGAAGAGAGTGGGTGTGGAGGCCAAAGGGGAGGCACAAAAAATAAACAGTTTAGGTGAAGTGAGGTGGGTGGAATTCATATGCGCTCGAGTATGGAGAAAGAGAGAGGGAAGACTATATATGAAGGGTTTGGGAGAGGGGGAAAAAATAGCGCCTACTTTATTTGGGGTGGCGCTCGACAGCTGGGGTCACGCGCCCTGTTAAGGTGAGGTGGGTTTAGTGGGGGTCGCTGGCGGAAGGGGATGGAGAATGATACCCAGCGTCAGAATCGCCTCACTCGCTGGGAAGGGTGACGTGAGAATAGACCGGAGTACGTTTAAAACGTTCGGACGACGTAATGAAGTCGATGTCTTCCCAGGACAAACCTGGAGTTGGTCCCAAGAGTGCAAATGGAGAAGTTAACATTCTGCGGGTATGAGAGAGGCTAGTATAATTGCCATTGCAATGTTTCGACTTCAGCTGTTAATTTGATTCGATTTTATGGCTCTAAGATAGTCCAGAATCCTAATCTGGGCTAACTTCCATAGGAGCCACTCGCAAAAATTAAAAAAATTTGGAAACATTATTCTTTGTACAAACCATTGCAGTAATGCACAGTCATCTTAGCAAGCGTTTCATATTAAGACTTTATACTATACTAGGTCAGACACGACACTATACTAAGACTATAGCACACTAAGAAATAACATGAATAGGTTTTTATTTATGGTCACGTTAATCCTGATGTTACCCAGATTTTGTGGGTTGGAGATGTCAGAAGGAATGCCGCTAAATAGCACATGCATTATTACCTACCTTAAAGTGGGAACGATACATTATTGGGAAATTCATGTATAATCCCTCATTTCCAGTGTCTCTGTAAGATCACTCATTTCTGTGCCCTGCGTTATTTCTTCTCACGCACAGTCGGTACTTGGAATCTATTAAGTTAACGCCATTGCAAAAAAAATTGAACGAACGTATTGGACTCAAGCTTTCCGCAATTATTTAACTTATTTATCTCATAATAAGAAATAGAAATATTATTATTTCAAAATAAGTTCAATATTAAGGGAAATAAATTCAAGGATTGGTTTCCTGCGACTCTGTAAACTGCTCTGACCCCTACCAATTTCTTCATTCCCTCATAGGTCCTTTAAGCAGACATTCACCATTATCTGCATCACGTCATTCGTCCTTGTCGTTCCTGTGTAATTCTTCCCTCTTTGTTTCCTTTAATGATATTCTGAGCTATCGTACTTCAGAATATTCCCAATTAGTATTCTTCTTCTTACTTCTCGTAAGTGTCTCTCATAATCTTTTCTCTTCGGCTACTCTTCGAATTACTTATGCATGTATTACTCTGTTTATAAGTTATGTGTTCCTCATTTTCGGTTATCTTCATTTGCTCCAAATCCTCTTTACCGTCCTTATCTCACACCCGCAGGAAAATGTAGGGCCCCGTATACGCATCCCATATCTGTAGAACTTTATCTATTCATTTTAATGAAATATCTATGAATACATTATCCTATGTATATAATTAGTTACGATTTAAATGCTATTAAATTCTTGAATTGAATTAAGAGAACTGCAACTTGAAAAATGTTTCTGCCTGACTGGTATATTTATTACCTTTCCATAAACCGGAAGCAAAACAAGATCTTATAAACCTTCAATCACGTTGTGATTTGCCTATAGCATAGATGAGATTGGGGAAGTGCTAAAATATACTGCAGAAATCCATCAATAACAACTCCCACGCGCCGCGTAACTCATTGGATGTATATTTCTCCTGTAAAGCAAGCACCTTCTGAAGTGATTTGCGACAATTTCTGAAGTAAACGCAATAAACAACTCGTAGTGCCCATCCAGTGGGCCCTATCTCTTTACACAACGTAAAAAAGCATTTGAAGCGATCACATACGCTACAAAAAAATTTGTCTCTTCGTCATAAATGATGTTAGTGATTGTTTTATGGGCGATATTATTTTCAAAAGCTACGAAAATAGAGAATTCTGCGAAACATTTGTGCTTAATGACAACCCTTGGAAAATTTCATGAGCATCGAATAAAGACTGAAATACGGCGAAGCATTGGGGGTTATATTTAATCAGGATTGATGCTTAGCATGTGAGGCTGGTGAAGGCGGCATTCTTGGCAAGGAGGCGGCGAGAAATTCAAGAGAGAAAGAATGGTGGAGAAGAACTGGAAGGCGACCGATTTTTTATTTATTCCGACGAAACACCCACTATTATCTAGATATATGTCCAAAGAAACTCCGGGAGATGCTGCAAAAGTAACTTTTAACGGAGTCATCCGCTAATATGCATTTCAATGCAACAATTTCAGAGTGTAAAAATCACTCGCCGGTCAAGGCGAATGATTTTTACACTCTGAAATTGTTGCACAAATATAATGTCGTGACGCAAGCGATTTATAAATACTGCTATTTTTTGGGCAACAACTTAAGACCTGGAAATTTCGGGGAAATCTTAACATACGGGCTTCCGTAGCTTCTTTTATCTGTCACACTTGACATTTTTGGGATTGACTGCGGTTAAATGAATATTTTCTCGGCGTACTACTTCTCTTACTTACGTCATACGGAGAATAAAAAGAAATGGTAGAGATCTGCTAATGCATATAAACTCCAGAAACCACGACTATTATGATCCTAGTAAAAGGAGTAAAACGTTGAATATGTATCACTTTATAACCACAACTAATTTTGATAATATCTGAAGGGGAAATTTCTTTGAAAACCAGGAAAAGCTGGAATTCAAGGAAATAAATTAAAAATATTTAAAATCATGAACTCTTTTCACAGATTAAGCCTCTTCTAGAGTGAAATACTTGAAAATAAATTGATGTGATGAATCTAAAATGATTGATATGAATATCAATTCGTAAACAAAAATTAGCGTTCACATGTTCATCAATATTTAAACTTTTTTTCATTATCATCCACAGATTTACAGATTCACTGCAATGGTACAAAAGGTATTTATTTTGAACTGGGTAAAGGCTTTTAAACTGGGTAAAATAAAATATATTTCATCATAATGAATCACAAAAATCAAATTTTGTTAACTTCACTGCTATGGCCATTGTTATAACGTGCGTCTAGCAGCTTGCGCCGTTTGTAAACATTCACTGTGCGTATATGTGACCTATACGCGTCAGTCATTTCATACTGCAGTTGAAGGGGACTTCCTCCAACGCAAACAATCATGTAAATTTTATAAAAAGTTCATAACTGGAGAGGAGTCTTGAGTCTACGGCTATGACCATCTAGTACTAATCCAGTCTTCCCAACAGTCGGTTGACGAGATAAAAAAGAATGCGACGAGGAAGCTGATTATTATTCCGAAAAAGACCTTTTCCGATTATTTTGAAAAGTGGAAGAGACGCTGGGATAAGTGCGTGAGGTCCCGAAGGAAGTACTTTGAAGGGGACTAAGGTCTCATTGTTCTAAGAAGGCTATTTATCTCAACATATAACATGGCTGGATCCTTTCCGGACAAACCTCGTATTTTGGATAAAATATTTGCACCTTATTGGAATTTTAATTGCTGTCATTTTGTGCTTCATCATAAAACATAATTAACATATTGGTTCATCAAAAACATTGACGTTTTACTGATTTAAATACATTGGTCTGGATTTGATCACCGTTCTACTAATACAACTGAATTCAAATGTTCTAAAAGTGTACACTCAGTAGATTGTTAAAATTAATAGTAGTCTACTGTTTAAGGTAAGCTCCTGATTAACTCGGGAAGTGACTAAATCAAAATCCCATCAAGCTAGGCAATAAATAACCTCAAGCCCCTTATTATGAAACATTTTTTAACTGCGTTTATTTTCATTCTCCCTTCATTTTGTCCAAATTGCATCCAATTTCCTTTTCTTTGTCAGCTTGACCACTATCATCCCAATGATAATAGTTTTCAACACCCAATTTGTCACTCAAAATCTGCGTTCACTCAAAAGCATCTTCGAATTTCTCCCTGTATCTCATCCTCTGATATAATTTCTTTGGCTGATATCCTTTCCTTCTATTTTATTTTTCAATTATTCTCCTTATCCACAGTTAACGTTTATCCTCATGCCTCGGCGACCAAGGTTTTCAGCCATGCTAAACTGCATGTTAAAAGTGAAGCACTCAATGACCAATTTTTGTTAGTGCCTCCGAAAAATTAAAGGATCAATGTGCACATATTTAAATTCTGTCTTGAAAATTCCTTGAAAACCAGGAAAACTTCTCTCCATAAATATGTGATAAACATTCTAAACTAGGTAGTACAACATTGCATTGTAAGCCCAAACTTCACTCACGATTGGCAACTAAAAAACAAATGAAAGGTCCTGTCATCCCGCCTGCTCGACGAGTCCTGAACTCCGACGAGGGGTGACCTTATTCGTTAATTTGATCGGCTCCGTCAAATGAAGGGAAACGGAGCGCGGAGAAGGGCGTAGCGAAATATTGAGAAGGGAGCGTAGGTAGATCGGCAAAAATAGGAAGGGGTGTGGGCGTTCGGAAGATAAGATGAGTAATAGGTTTTATTGATCGGGTGAATTCTTTCGTATGGCAATTTTCTTCCGCGTAATTAGGAAGAGCAGTCTTTTAATTGCGTCAAATTTGATGTAGCAGTACCTTTCCTTTTAATAAAGAAACATTTTTTAAGCGGGTCATATCATTACTTCAGTTTTATACATTAAAGGTCACGTAATATTTTGACTTTATGCTAATGGCTGTAAGCTCTGGGCCAAGCACTGGATGTTTACGGACTTGGCAGGAAATGTGTTCGCGTTTATTATCAGGACCAAACGATGTGTATAAGTATGCCCATACTAAATCCGCCACGAAATGTAACAAACATCAAACACATGAACTTTGTCACTATGAAATCCTTCGCAAAAATCTTTATTTGGGGAACATTTTTGCGTTAAATTGAAAACTGGCCAATAAGAAAGGTAGAAAAGCATCGGTTTAAAGCAATGAAAATGTGGATTTAGAGAAGAATAACAAGGAAAAGTTGGACGGATAAAAAAGCAACAGAAGTTTTGAGGGGAGTCAAAGAGAAGAATACCCAAAAAAAGGAAAGGAAAATTAAATTTGTTCAGTATTTGCTGAGGCATAACAATTTTATAGAAAATAAAATGAAAGGAAAAGGGCATTCATAAAAAGGACGAGGATGATGAAGAAAGACATTTTTGGATGACATAAAAACCATTTTGGGTGTTATAAAATATCGCGAATCGAAAAGATGAGCAATTGAGAGTCTATAGCAAATTCAGATTGGATTGGGAGTTTGTTAACGTGGGTTAACTATAAACATAGCTTAAAAAATATATATTATATATATATATATATATATATATTTATTTATTTATTCATACAGATTTAGATACAGGGAAAAGGTAGAATACAGATAAATACATTTCTCTTCCTGGAATCAACACCCCCATTTCACACCCTCCACTTACCTTGTACTACATGTGTGTTTCGATACATCTTTCCCCATATTTATATCGATGTGAACATCTTGTTCCATTCCACGTTGCCGAAGGCATTCGTCAAGTCCACGAATTCCACATGTTCTGATTGTTTATGTCTGTCATTTTTCAGCCAACACCCTTAGGCTGAAAATTGCCGTACTGCCTCTCTTGCTCTTCAGTGTACCTGAACCTGAGTTGATTTTGCCATGAGATTTTCATCTCTGTTTCCTTCTGTTCTTCTGTGGTGTGGGTCTTAGTGGAGCTCCTAAATGTATTCCTTCCATATATTTCCAATGTTTTTATCTTCTATTATGTTTATGAGCAGTTTCGCTCTTTCTCTTCTTTGTTTTGTGATTTTTTTCCTCGCAGCATCTCTCTATCTGCTCTCCCTTGAGTTTAATACACTCTCAAATGAATTTTTTCAACAACTTTTCATAAAAGGTCCATTCTTAGATCCTTGTATTGTCTCCTTAACTTTATGAAGCCTCTGATCACCGTAAAGAAAATAACGACTCTATTCTCGAATATTTTGGTGGTCTCAGCCACCTTCCTCGGATTGAGAGGAAAAATCCTCTTCAGCTGAGGGTAATAAATAGAAAAGAATGGAAATAACGAGGACGAGGCATAACGGAATCTAATGTTATCAACCAGAAAATTCTACTATGGCTTTTATCACTGCTCTTGGAAATGAATGGATATCGAATGAGATGGCGCCCATTGTGGTAGCATTTCTCCGCGTAAACCGGTCCTCGCGCCAAAGCCCTTTTTATCCGCAATTTAACAACAAGGAATCCCATGCGCAGATTAGTTAAGTTTCCTGGCAGGCGTCTGGGGGGTCAGGAAGTTGAACGTCCCATCTGACGAGCAAACTACTCTTCTTGAAGCGTACCAAGCACAAAATACGAACCGGAACGGGATCATGAGATAGCGCTCAACCCATGGTAATGGCATTTGATGTGCGAGACCCATCTCTAAGTCACAGTTCTCAAATCTGTTGCTCCTAGAATGATGGCCAGCGAAAAGAAAGTGTGGAGAGTAGAAAATACTCCTGTCACAAATTTCGACGAAAGTAAATCGGTTGCTACGGCACTGTGAAAGTCCCACTGCGTTGACGTGATTTTGCACATGAAACAAAAACTTTTCTAACCCGGAATAAGTAATCTGTTTGTGTTTTTGTGGAAGGAGTGGGTTAAGAGCCGGCATAGGACGAATTTTCAAACAAGCACTAGCGGCAGGTAGTCACCTAACAGAAATCCGCTGGGTCGAACAGTTGGGCGTTGGGGACCAAGTGTATCCTTACCTCCCACGATACCGTGACCTCTTTGCTCGATTGCCCCCTGTGGGGCAGTATGGGAGGCATAGTTTATGCCCCACTTTCCTCGAAAGGCCTTTTTGAAGTGGAGATAAGCATCCGGGTTGCTGTTTAAGCAGAACTCTTGGCGTGTGGAGGAAAATAACTCGGGGATTTTCACCCAGCTTTAATCTTCAGGAATAAGGCTCCGCGATTGAACTTGAAGCAGTTTACAAAGTCTCGGAAATTCACTAGTTTCTGTCAATTATTCTTATTTCACAACAATCTTAACATTAAATTCATAGGTTTTAAAATCTGTGCTAATAAAATATGCTTTTATGTCTGGCGGAACTTTTAATACTATCGGTTCTAAGGTGTGTGACCTTACGAGCGATTCCTTGGGCTGCACTTTGCGTAAAGTACGAGTATTTTCTTCTACCTTCTAAAAAAATCTTTTTGGCTCTTCAATTCGCCCATTTCCTTTCCATCATTTGCTCAATTTTTCAATCCTTACTTTATTATCAATATATATCCTTTGATGCGTAGAACTGCTGATTTACCAAATCCATAGCGTAATAGATCTCAAAAGTAAGTTTCAGGGAAGTTTTACTAATGGAGAGCCCTGTTTGTGAAGAGCGTAGATTTTTTGATAAATTTATTGAGGTGAATGTTCTTTGCTTGAGCTATCCCTTGGCGTACATTACAGACTATTCCACTTGCTAAGTTGGAGCACTTTTATTTTTCTTTCAACTATGGTTTCACAAATTTATATGCACGTTGTTTCATGAAATTCTACCACAAACCATTGCCATAATCTTGGTTTTGCTTCTTATAGCCTGTGGTAAAATTTAAAAGCCGCTTCCAAATAATTGGGCAGATTTTATTAAACATAACTGAATATGTAGTCCACGATTTACGCTTTTGAGGGAATTCAGATATTCTAAATAATAGTTCCGCGATATGAAAGAAACAGTTCGAGTCATCTCCCACAGCGTGCGTGTAAAATTGACTGTAGTTGAGGTTAGAAATCATAGCCCCGACACTCAGGATTAAAAAACGAAATCAACTTGATTGGGTTTATAGAATATAACATTTGAGGTGATAGATATTTTTTAGACCACAATTTAAAAAATATCACGATGCACTAATTAACTCGATAATTCAAAGAAGACGCTAGTGGATCACGTGAATATGTCATTTTGATTTTATTAAAGGAAAATGACGTAATTCATCCCCATTACCTTAAAATATTCTAATACTTGCATTCTTCGCATCCATAAAATTCTTCGTCATTGTTGACGTTCGCATCAGAAATCAGGCATTGTTTCTCTTTTAATTTGAAGATAACTTCATGGATTCAACACCTATAATTTACAAGGGTACAACTGGTTACACCGCACAGGTAGTATCTTCATGTCCTCAAGCGGTACATATAAGTTACGGGCTTGTTAGAATTACCTGCAGATGTCACATATTCAATAGAACTATCATAAATTATTTTCGTGAAATGCATAGTTTTATTCAGTTTCAAGATAGTATTTCACTCAGGTGACTTGCAAGCATAGATTGATTCACCCTTAAGAATTCATGAAAAATATATTATTTATTATTATTAGGTAATCTACCGATTAAGGTAGGTTTTTGGATGGACATAATTACTAATTAAATAATTTGTGACCCCTAGCCAAACACAACATCCTACTTTACTTCAGGTCCCTCTTCAGCTCTGAGTACTTTCTTCCTCCCTTCATCCAGTCCAATATCCCTATCCCGTTCCTTCCCTTCCCTCGTTTGCCTAACATTCTTCCCTCAATTACAGTCTTCAACATCCCGCTTTCGGTCAATACCCCCTTCATCCATTTTTCCTGCCTCCATAGGATTGCTCCCAACAAACTCCTCTCTTCGCCCACCATACCAAGTACTTCCTCGTTTGTTTTCTTCTCTGTCCATTTCACCTTCTCCATTCTTCTCCACACCCACATTTCAAAAGCCTCCAGTCTACGTCTATCCTCCTGCTTCAATGACCACGTTTCCGCGCCGTACATAGCTACGCTCCATATCAAAGTTTTTACGAGTCTTTTCTTAGCATCCTTACTCAACGTCCCCGTCAAAAATTACCTCCTCCTTGTGAAAGCCTCTTTGCCTAGCGCAATTCTTCTCCTTACGTCCTACTACTTCGACCGTGTTGGTCCAAAACACTTCCGAGATACGTAAACTGTTCTACCTGCTCTAGTTTTTACCCTCCTATTTTAATGTTAAGCTTAGACTTTTTCTTTCTAAAAAATCGCATAACCTGTATTTTATTAATATTGATTCTCATCCCATACCTGTCGCACTGAATTTCCAATTCACTCAGCAATGTTTGCAGCCCCTTGGCTGACTGACAAACTAAAGCTTGGTCATCAGCAAACCTAACAACAAACCCTACGAATTCCCCGCCCACTTTCATTCCTACCTCCAGTTCTTCCCATGCCTCTTCGACCATTTCCTCTGCATACAGGGGGAACAGCAACGGTGATAATGGGCAACCCTGCCTTACACCTCTTCCTAACACTGCCCATCCGGACTCCCCGTTCTCCACTCGCACCTGAGCAGTCTGAGACATGTACAGATTGCGGATTAGCCTCCTTTCCCTCCAATCTATTCCTATTTTCTGCAATATACTCATTAGTTTTTCCCAATTCACTCTATCAAACGCTTTTTCGAAATCTACGAAACAGGCAAATACCTCCTGGTTGTGTTCTATATTCCTCTCGATTAATAATCTCATTACTGCAATGGCATCACGCGTACCTCTCCCCTTCCTAAACCCAAACTGATCATCCCCTAAGTAATCATTTGCCCTACTCTCTATCCTTTTGTTTATGATCCTGAGAACAACTTTAGCTGCGTGGGATATCAAACTTATCGTCCTGTAGTCCTCACAAGATGTAGCCTTTACCTTTTTCGGAATAGGAACTAAAACTGATCTCACAAAGTCTTCCGGCCAGATTCCCTCCTCATAAATACTACGGATCAGCCCATAGAGCCTCTTCCTCCCACATTTTCCTAAGCATTTTAAAAGTTCCGCAGGAATGTTTTCCACCCCCACGGCCTTATTTAGTTTCATCTCCCTTAATGACCTTTCTATCTCATTGTCTATTATGCCTAGACCTAAGCTATCTTCCTCTACGTCATGTTCCTTTTCTATGTCTAACATGAAAAATATATGAAGCATAATTATGATTAAGTCAACTCTATGGGGAACACGAGTGATGTTATTACCTCTATGACCCTCGGTAATCTTCAACTGTTCGCACTGAAAATGGGCATATCTCGTGAGGGATAATTACAAGAGAAAGTCCGAGGTTTCAAAATTCCTCTGATAGAAGAACCTATAATCGGTGCCAAGGTCAAAACGTCTAATGTCCTTTGAAAGAGAAGATTTTAAGCATGTGCTCAGTGTAAAACATTCAAGCCAAACTACCTGCTCGGTTGTGGAAGCCGAGCGAAAGTTAATTGATTCCATGTTTCAACTGAGGACCCCCATACGCACTCGGGTTTTTTCGACACATTCACCCGTTTGCTTTCGCACATGCGGGCAAGCACCACTGTGTGTGGGGTAATCCCGATGAAATTTCCTCAAGCGAGTACAATCGCGTAAAATCTATTCTCGAGAGATTTTCTACCGTTTTAACGTCGTGATTGGCTCAACAATTTCTCATCCTGTGAGTGTGTGGCCGATTTGATTACTAAGACTTTTGGAGAGGTAGAAGACAACTGAGTTTACTGGTGATACTTATTATATTCTGAAATTACGTTGACAGATGTAATGTGAAAGAGATAAATACCAGCTCTGATAGATTCAAGTGCTCCTTCTTCCCTTACACGGTAGTAAATCGTAAACGAATCAGATGTAATCACTCTTAATTTCCAAACTCAAGAATTAAAATTTTAAACTTTACTATAAACAGTCATTATTGTATCAATTATATAGACATATATGTGTAAGTGCGCTTGCGTTTATGAATGTTAAATATTTATTTGTATTTACGCATGAGTTTATACTTATTTATTCATTAAGGCTAGCGTCCTGACACTCCCTTCATTCGCAATTGCAGGGATAAATGTATAGATTTAGATGCGACAGGAATTTCACCCACCCTCAATCAAGCGTCGTTTAGTCATTATTGCCTCAAAAAAATAATGAAGTGAACAAGAACGGGACTGCATGGAGAAGAACAGACATCGTTGAAAACTATTCCAGTAACGGTCGGAAATCCTTCAAATCCCCCCCCCCCACAGTAGAACCTACTTATTATCTAAAAATTTCAATTACCGGAAAACATTTTTCAAGTTTTCCATTTTGTTTTTTTCTCAAGCTTTGTTAACAAACTCAATTCCCTTGGCAAATCAAAGCATTAAATTCGCAGTGCAAATCCGTTGTAATAAATGGTAGGAAGATTTCGTGTTGTAGGTTGATTCATAATTGTCATCATGACGTGTGACTTCATTCTTGTTCTGTTTACAAGGTGTGTCCCCAAAGTAGTGTGACTAAGACGATAATTTTTTTTGCCAGAATCGATACATTCACTCAAAAGTCTTCGAAGGAGCCCATCACCCGTGTTTCGAGCTGACGGGTAATGACCTCATGAGATACAGTGATACATTAACTTTTGCAGATAATCTATGGTAAAATACGTATTGATTTGGCAAATTTCACATTGTATTATTTGAACACAACTTGAGTAGGAAGGTAATAAAAGGAAACTAATTTTTTCTTTCTATTATCCCCTATTCTCTCCTTTTTTGCAAGCTTCTTAAGCCCGTCACATCCATACCTCCTCTTTTGTCTAAAATATAATCCTGAAATTATTTGCTTTGAAAGTTCTATCAACCATAATCACCCAATTTACTTCTGTATGTAAGTATGACCAAAGTATCGAAGTGCTATTCGTTCAGACTTGACTTATACCGGTACATTCAATCTGCATTCTTTAATGACCCACTCATTCCTCTCCCTAAGTCTAATGCATTTACCACAAACACACCTCAAATACCTCATACCCACCACATGTATTCGACATTTATGCTAATTATGGCAAAACAAATTTCGCTTCCTTAGTGGTTCTACCGAAGAATGATGAAAATAAAATGAATTGAATAACAAATTAAGAAGGAATTCAAAGAGCAGGTGAAGGGAAAACCTTTTGGAGGACACACATAAGAAGAGGATACTAATTAAACATATCCTGAAGCCTAATAGCTAACAAAATACAACATTTGAAGGACACATAAGGTAAGAACTGCATAGGAATGTTAGGGATAAACTATGGCAAACAGGTAAGGGAAAATGTTAAAGGAAGGAGTTATGAGGGAAAAGAGAGATTGACAGGGGACAGGATGTAGATTGGAAAGCTGCTTAACATCAGTTCTTGAATTGATAACCTGTGATGATGATGATAAGTCGTAAATCTGTGTGGGAAAATAAAAATAGTGAGTTGTGAAATTCACTAAGTTCATTTAACCAAAAAAATTCTAAGAGTTTCATTTCAACTTATCCACACGTGCACGAGGCGCGACGTCAATTGGGTAGAAGACGACCTCGATGCTCACCGAGCTCACCCGACCGGGTTTCGTTCAGGGTTTCGGGAGAGTGGTTAATTTCCCAGGGTTACGGTCCCACTGTGTTAAGCACCGTGAATGCTCCGACCCTAAATAACCTGATATTCTTGCATCCTTAAGACTTGTGATCGCGTCAGAAATGTTTCATATCCTC
This sequence comes from Hetaerina americana, assembly GCF_022747635.1. Classification (NCBI taxonomy): domain Eukaryota; kingdom Metazoa; phylum Arthropoda; class Insecta; order Odonata; family Calopterygidae; genus Hetaerina; species Hetaerina americana. Next base: position 78,583,135 of record NW_027286985.1, read on the forward strand.
CTTGGGGAAGGACTTGGAGGGAGAAATGCTATGAATAAATTTGCCGAGAAGAAACGTGGACAACCCCTGGCTAGATCCGAGGAGTGGCTTGCGTGTGGTCGAGGCGGAGGGGGAGGGGGGGTAGAGCATTTTGGTGCGTGGAGCGGTTCCTGAGAAATACACAGGACGGAGACGAGGAGGAGGTGTTGCATGGAAACAGAATATGGGTGAGAGAGGGAACGGGACAAGGGGCGGCGCCAGGGGAGTGGGTTGTGCTCTGCGGCAAGTAATATAGAGGACGGAGGGGTGCGAAGAAAGGGTTGGTAGGTAAGGAGGTCAAAAGGGTCGGCTTCTTTGGGTGTGAAGGAGTAGAGAAGGGTATAGAGAGGCAGGAAATTTAGTCAAGGGTTTTATGTGTACCAGGGATAGCGAGCTCGGGTTACGGTCTCACATCCCAGCATTCCGCGACCCAGTTCGTGTGCGCCCTCCTCCCCTCAACCGCTTCTTACCCCGTCTCCCTCCTTCTCCCCCTAGCGGTGACCTGTCCTCCCACCTCACTATGATACTCACCCTTCTCTATTTTCATCCGACGTCCTCTTACCCGCAGGTTCCTTCCCTGTGAACCGCACCGCCGTCCCGTCCTCAAGTTCACCGATCATCTTCACTCCCCTTCTCCCCCAACACTCTTCTAGCATGGTGTTCGATAGATTCTGTTTATATTCTAGGCGCACACCCCTAAGAAACCGAAGAAACGACACATTCCTCTCCGTACATAAACCCTTTTAAGCAGCCGAAAGGTAGTGTGGGGTGAGATATCTGGTCACAGACCATTCAGGGGAACTTGAATTTTGATCGCAAAATTTAGAACGCCGTATCATGCGGTATACATGTATTTCACTTTCGAACAGTTTTGATGGTTGGGCATATTGTTTTTCACTCCTTTGTTCATGAAAGCACGCCGAGAAAAATAATCCATTTTGTTAGTTTCTTCAAATGTCATATTTCCTTCATTTGTCCCTGTGGTTTCGCCCAGAATCATGACTTTCGAACAATAATGCAAGGCTATTACAAAGTTAAAAGCCCAGAAAATTTGTTGAAGATTTAAGACTAGAGGAATCTAAAAATTTTCGGTTAAATAAAGCAATTATTATTATTTGTTTTACAGCAAAATTAAGTGAACTAGCTGAAGCTAGTGAAAAGCTATACAACTTTTTCATGCATACTGTTTTCCCTAATAACAAGATCATTAGGGGATATTTTACATATTTATAATTTTGAGACAACCTTATTTGCTAGGTTTATTGCAAAATTAGTCTGTAAAGGTATTAACTGGTGCAACTGAACTGCGTAAACCATTAATGCTGCAGATAAAGTTCAAGCCTGAGACCAAGCCAAGAAGATTATTTAAAAATGAACTGAGTTCACAGTTTGGAGATGCTTCCAAGTTACTAGTTCACCCAATTTTACTCTCTGCTCTAGTGGTTGGGCGTAAAATACGCGGGAACTCTTCATAAATTAAAGGAAAATCCGAGTGCACCGTAGTGTGCACAGGGTTTGTGTAGATGTCATTAGAGCAAAAAGTCGTTTCAATACTTAAAATTGCATTTAATGCCATTTAAAATACTTGAAATAGGATTTCTTTAAACGGTCAAATAATCATCGCATGTCTCACCCAACTGACGAGAAATGTACATGGATTTGAAACACACACGTAGAGAAAATGGATGATTACACGCTGTTTTCTATTCCACGACCTCATTTAAAGAATTGAAAATACTTTTAACTCTAGCATCAGCTATACAAACCGTTTTCAGGTTAGGTTCAGCATTCTATTTTTTGTATCAATAAAGAATGCTCGAGTGATTTAAGCTGAAGCACATTTTCTAATTTTAGTCCGTATAAAAAAATTGTGATACCGTAGAACCTGAAGGCACCTCGTAATATTTCGTAAAACAGTAATCTATTATTACCTCAAGTTTAATGTAATACTCTCTCATGTGGGCGCAATATTGAATAAGAGGCAGCGCTGGGGGTTTGGAACGATACTTGTTTACGGTGCAGGAAATTGAATGTCGTACACAGACGAGGGTTTATGCACCGACGAGCGCGAATTACCTTCAAACGGCGATGGACTGGAGTCGACCGCTCGGCCTAACGATCTCAATCGGCACATCGCGCTGACCCTCCTCTCCCACACTGTCACTACTTCTTTTTCAGAATAAGAAGTTCTTCTTCTTTTGGAAATCTCCAGCGACGGAGTTGAGGGTTCATTACACTGACGTGTTTTAAAGTAGCCCTTTTTACCGAGTGCCGTCAAATACCCGCAAGCGTTATTTTTAAGTTTCGCAATAGAGAAAAAAATGGAATTGTGTTGGCCCACGAAATGATCACAAAATAATAAACAATAATAAATACATAATCAATGATACGACTATAAAATAGAGAGTTAGTTTTTTTTAAATTAAATACATTTTTTTAAATTCTGACCGCGGTGCCTGGCTGGAAACGCCGTCGCCTACTAATCCAAAGGTCTCAGTTTCGTTTTCCAAACAATGTGAGTTTCATAAGCGTACGGCTTGATTGTCTGTTACTTTTCTTGTTGTTTTATCTTGTTTAAAATCCGATTTTAAGGTCGATTAGGCCGTTTTTGGAGTAGTTATTAAATTTAAAACACATGAATTTTTTGAAATTGAATATTTATAGAGGATAAAATAATGTTTACATTTATTTCCATGTACTTTAATTGAATACTACTTTATGTTATAATATGCCCATACTATTCCGTAGGCAACAGTATATCTCAAAGAGTGCTGTTGTTTTCTCTTCTGGATACAGTGTTGGACGTACTACCTTTTGTGTCCCTGTCAAGGTGACTTTACCTATAGTACGAGGGTCATCCGGAAAGTAGTACCCGTTCGTGCCGCATGAAGTGCTGACGACGCGAGTAGCCGCTGGACGAGGTCAGATAGCTTCAGTGGCTTGTCTGCCTTCTCTGAGCCAAGTTGCGTGACGCTAGCATTGCCTGTGTTGTTTCTGTGATTGTTTACAATGTTTAAAAAAATTGAGAACGCCGCCAGTTGTGAAGTGAGGGCAGTGATTAAATTCCTCAATGCAAGAAACGTTCGCCCATGTGATATTCATCACCAATTAAAGGAGGTGTATGGAGACAATGTAATGGACGAGTCGTCTGTTCGGCGGTGGTGTCGCAACTTCAACATGGGGAGGGGGAACACACACGACGATGAGCGTTCGGGGAGACCGTCTGTCATTACAGACCAACTGGTGAGCTCAGTTGACGAATTCGTGAGGAACGATCGGCGCGTCACAATTGATGACATCTGTGAGCATTTTCCCAATGTTTCTCGAACAACTGTTCATGAAATTGTTAAACACCATCTGCATTATGCAAAAATTTGTGCAAGATGGGTCCCTCGCGTATCTCAATGAGCTGGCGGCGAAGGACTATGCAGCAGGAATACAGAAACTTGTCACACGTTATGACAAATGCCTTAATTTGCTTGGAGATTATGTTGAGAAGTAGTTTTAAAGTATCCTCTTTCAAATAAAATTTTTTATGTTTGTTAATATTTACTTTTGTGTCTTTATTTCACGAACGGGTACTACTTTCCGGATGACCCTCGTATATTATTAAATATTTATTTTAACTTAATTTCTTCGAGAAAGAGGGATGGGATTGGTGCGGTGGCTGGTGGATTAGCTACCCAGTTCGAAGGTTCCAGTTTGGATTTCCGCAACGACAGAATTTTACAGTGGTTTCCAGATTTCTTGGGTGTCACGTGGTGAGCACTTCAAGTGAGGAACGTCGTCCATGAGATAGGAAGTTGAATGTGGACCCTTTGGCACCTTTCGGTTAACTTTAGCTGATACTCACGCCGAGTTTTTCTTACAAGTCTCGTATTCCCTGAGAATTATGCCTACATCAAATTACTCTTCTATCTGTAATGGCCCAAATGGCCTCTGTTATCGGTTGGCTCCCCTAATTACTAATACTACTGCTACGAGGCCTATTCACATTCTTACATTTAAATATTAGTGGTTGAGAATAAAGTCGTACGCATTCAGCATCATTTATTGATTGTTTTCAAAGCCAAGGAAGTTATTCTTTTGATTCCTAAGTTGTTTGTTAGTTGATATACGTGTATGCAGATAACGATGTTCGCGAAAATCCTCCAATCAGCTGCTTAGTGCATGTTATGATTCGATTTACGTGTACCAAAGGATCATCAGCAACCTTTATTCATCAAGAGTTGTTCCTAGCATCTGGATCTACAGAAATGAGTGATGAAAAGGCTTGATAGTGGTGTCGAGACTTCAAAAATGGCTTCAAAAATATGCATGATGAAGAGTATATTGGCAGGCATAATTTGCAGACCGATGAAAATGTCTAACAAGCGAACCAAATTCACGATCTGATCGACGTTTGACGACTGCTGGCCCTCTGGCTAATAAATTTACTCTTATCGTACGCACCACGAAAGAGGACATGATTGTTATGGAAAAGCTCGGATATCACAAATTGTGTGAAAGGTGGATACCGAAAATGTTTACCAACCAACACAGAGAGCAAAGAATGGTTCGTGGACAAGAGTTCTTGGACCTTTACCGACTAGATAGAAATGACTTAACCTTGCACTTAGCAACTATTTTCTCTTCTTGCACTTAAAACAGTGGCTTGATGGGCAACGGTTTGATGACGAAGAGGAACTCAGGACCACCGTAGTTGACTAGTTTAATTACCAGGCGGCGGACTTCTATGCTGAGGGACTAAAGAAATTTTTTAAGAGTGCTTCAAAGTGAACGGCGATTATGTAGAAGAGTAAAGTAGGTTTTTAGAAAACAAAATCCGTCAACGAAAACTATTTCTGATGGCATATTTTCTTATGGCCAAACAGCCCTTACTTTTCGTATATGCTTCGTACTTTCTTGAGGGTGTTAGTACGATGCATGCAATTAGCTGAGGGTATCCTTGTTGTATTCCTAGAATAGAATCGCGACTACTTCAGACATTTCCAGAGAGTTAACCGGAAATCGAGATGGTTTTTATTTTTTTTACCCCTTCCTTTTCTTGAGGCATGGCGCATAAATATTTTTTTCCCGTTTTGGACTTTAAAACCATCGCCACGCTACGCATTCATTTTCCCTACTCTTACAACCGAGTAATACTTTAGCCAAATAATCTCTGGCGCGGCGCATTTAGAGAGTAGACTCTCACACCGGAGGCAACTATAGTGGTACAACTCCTGGCTGTCTTGCAACTATTGGCGCTCGCTTTTAAATCTCAGGACGTAGACCTTTAGAAATAGCCCGTCGCCGAAGGTCTTTTTGAAAATTCTGTGCCCTCAATTAGCGACCACTTTGCGAAGCCGTCACTCAAAATGTTAGAGCAAACTCGGAAGTAATCACATTTTAGAGGAAATGTGGGCTGAACGGGACTGCTTTGCCATGCCGGTGACGAAGACTGACGGAACCCAGGGTGAGATGAAGCGCCTTGCACATCAGATGAAATTCAGCTCCGCCCGTAACTATGGGCTCAGTGAAGCGATTTATCGATCAAGAATTAAATAAGGCTTTACTTAACGAATATGCACCGTACTTTTACCGTGATTATTGCCTGTCTCTCCAAAGATATGGGCAGGCACCATTCTATTGTGTTTTTGATTCTGAGAGATCCACGCCAATTACTAACGAGGCCCTCGTGAGTACGAATCGGATTGCAATAGGAATTTTCTCCTATGACAAAATACGAAGTCATATTTTTCCAAAATGACATCTCTGACGTTCCAAAATGACTCTTCTATTGATTTAATACTTTGTGATACACCAATAGAAACTTGTGCTGTTTGAGAGAAAATTGCTGTAGGCTTTGCTCAATGATGTCCTTCAGTATTGTGCCTTGTAATTTTTCTTAGGATAGGGTGAATCAGAATAGCCTCCCTAGTTTCAAAAAATCACCGAAGAGCGCTTAGGTAAATTAGCGGAGTGAAAGTAGTGGTGTTAGCTGGACAAAAGAACGTTATCTTTAGTTATTACCTTGCAGTGGTCTGATAAGCATTGAGGCTTTGTCGTAGAAACATTCTTTAAGAACAATGATATTGTGGGGGCGACGCAGAGGGCGCTGTGGTCTAGCGATGAAGCGCATTTTCACCTCTACGGATCAGTAAATAAGCAAAATTTTCGTTACTGGGTGACTGACAGCCCTCGCGAACTTCACTCAAGACCTTTTAATAGCCCTAAAACGACATTTTGATGTGCTTTATCCTCCATAGGCATTATTGGGCCTTACTTTTTTGAATCTCGAGGTTCAAGTGTTACTGTGAACTTCGTGCGCTATTGTTAGATGCTGGAGAACTTTTTATTCCCAAAAATGATATAGTGTGGTGAGAAATATGACATATAAACCTTTTGGTTCCAACAGGTGCCACGGGTGCCACGTCTCATACCTCCCTGTCATTCACACCAAATCCTCCAAGAACAATTTACCAGCAGCCTGATGTCGTTACGAGGTGACGTTCCATGGCCCTCTCGCTCCCCGGATTTGAGCCCATGTGATTTTTTTCTTTGAAAATATCTCAAAGCTGAGGTTTACAAAGTTCGACCAAGGACCTTGGGAGTTCTTAAGGAGGCAATGACAGATGTCATCGCTGGAATGACGCAAGATATGCTGAGAAGAGTTTTCGAAAACATTGTTTAAACGACTCAACATGTGCATCGCTCACCAAGGTCGTCACCTCGATGAAATAAGTTTCAAAACCTAATTAAAAAGTGATATTAAAGGAAGTATTCCGAAATAAATTTTTTTAAAAATTATCTTGGTTAGTTTTTTATAATTTACCCGTCAAATCAGGGAGTTCATTCTAACTCGCCCTGAATAGCACTTAATATTAAGTCCATTATAGGGTTTCGCTTCGGTTAGACGTCTTGTCAGAATTTCATCAGATTTCTAGGATCGCATTGGACAGCAGGGACGAAAAGGCTCAAAGATGAAATTGTTTTCTCGTTTGCTGTTCTTTCAATCTATAAAAAACTGAGCAATCGTGAAAGTAATGGAAAAAGATTTTGGTTTTTTGGAGTGGAAAAGCATACGAAGGGCTCAATATAAGATAATGGAAGCTAAAAGTTTTTAATTCGTAGAGTGTTTTTGAAGTTAAAAAAAGGTCATGACTAAAATTTTTAATTTTTGAACTTACATCACTAGAAGCATAAACATTTGTCCTAAATCACAGTGCAGCGATAAAACGAATATATTATTCAAATACGAAAAGCACATTTTTAATTTACAACTAGGAGACGTTACGTAACCGTTGTTATGCGTCGATCCCTTCAATTTACTTATATTAATATAGCGATATAAGTCATTTATGACAAAAGACATAGAAATATGCAATGATATTATTTTCACAAAGCTTAAGCTAATTTCTAGGCCAATTCAGACTTGAATTTGTCTCATAGGAGCGATAAAAGTACGTTTAATGGAAATGAAAGCGATCTTGAAGCATGCCATTGAAAGCGAGGCTGTCGAGTTCGGGATAATTGGACAGGGTCTTCAGCAACTATACATTATTTTGTTGTATTGACGGAAAAGACACGAAACTTCGGTTGTCAGACTTATTTTGTTCGCGAGCATGTATCCCGCTTAATGAAGTTGGAACAAAGCTGCCGGACAAATATCGAGTCGGTGCTGTGCCGTAACGCGCCGTTCGGTTTCCAATCCATGTCCACACCAATTGAAACGACTCAAAAATTGGTGAATAGATTTGGGTTAAGCGATTTCTCGGTTCACCATTGGTCACTGTAGGTTGAAAGTGCATGCAAAAATATTCAGCATGGTGGGCCTCATCTCCATCTTAGTTAAGAACGAAATTATCGTTTTAAAATCCAAACGAATGACCAAACCGTAGATTCCTTTCGATTATGATAGACTTCGTTTTAAGAGTTGGTGCGCTATGAAACACCGAGAAAAATTAATTTCTGTTGCTACTATCCGATTTAGGTGTGGATGAAAGCGCTCATCTCCGGGCGTTCAGGGCTCTAAATCCCCTCGTCTAAATTGTCCAATACGCAAACGTCCTTTGATGATAATTGGTTTCCTGCGAGATGAGGTATGGAATATTCTAAAATCTAAGTTCACTTGCATCTATGTGGTTTGCATAAAAAGTATCGAGGAAAGTTTAGGAAAAGTAGATTTATTTCAGATATTGCTAAAATATCTCAAAAATTTTCCAAGTACATCCCTTGAGCGTCGAGACACTCTTGCCAGCGGCTTTTCTACGACTCATTCCCAGGCTCATTGGTTGGAGAATTCCTTAAGGTCCTCAAAGGTACGCGAGGATTTCACTTTTGCGAATAGGAAATAGTCGCAATGCCGTTGCAGAAGGTATTTGCAAGCAAAATGTCTGCTTTTGGTCGTCTGTCAAGGTCTACTAATGTCAGAAAAGCCATACAGCTTAGCTGAAGCTGAGGGTTTACAGAAGTATTGCCCGAAGTTGAACCGGGCTCCTTAAGTCAGTAGGGCACTCGGCCCGCTAGACTATTATACTCATAATAAATATTCAGGCAAGTTCAAAGACGTCTAATTAACTTTCATCTCAATATGTCAGCCATTTAACATTTTAAAGCCACAAAAATACTAATATATCATAAATTTAAATAAATATGGCATGAACTTGGCGAATTGCCATTTTAATATTTCTTATGCTTACACCGAGTGACATCTTACAAGCATAAGCACAATTTAAAAATCGTAAAAAATGAAAAAAAATTAATTTGTCCACCCCCAGGGGTAATCAGCGCGCTACTAAGATAAATTGGCCTTGCATACGTTACATGTTAGGTATGCCGCGGAAGTGAACGGATATTTTTCAGTGGCACTATTACAAAAGAACACCTTTATAAATACTTAATCAAGTACCAAGAAGTGTAATGCACATTTATGCCCCCATGCCATCCCTTTTTAAATGTCATACCTACCCTTTTTTATCGTCAAGTTGAAATTCAAGCGAAGAGTGAATTTCCATTATTCATGTACTGTTTGTGGTTAAGTACGTAAACGCGGAGTATTCCATTCTCAGTTCTGGGAATGTACTAGCAGACCGTGATACGGACAGTTCACATCTCACAGATAAAATAACTGGAGGACATATGCAGCGCCTTCAGGAAAAAAATATTCAGGAATGTAATAAATAGTTTGTCGTAAGAAAAGTTATGCCCTTGATGGTAGAGTGTTATGATACGTGTTGCATTGCAAATTTGATTCAAACAGAAGCAGGAGGAGGGAAAAGTCTTTAAATTCATAGAGATAATGAAATCACTGCGACCTCTCCTGTAAATTCACCTCAGAAGGAGGTTAAACAAAGCAATGAACATGGTAGATAAGAAGGAAGATGCAAAATCAGCGATTACCAACATTACCTCTGTTTTTATTGCTCTTGATTGGCAATAAGATTGGTTTAAAAATTATTATAAAAAATACGTTTATGTCTGGTACTACTGTTCCCCTAGAGTAAACAGAACATTGGATCTAGTTAAAAAAATTCTTCACATTATGTTTAATTCTTTGGGCGCATTCAAAGTACAATGAACATTATGGTAAGGGGGTTGGAGTGAGTTCTGCAGAGAGTAGGAAGAGAAGGAGACCCTCAGAGATTACAATAGACACTGGGAATTCCCTGAAATAAGCTCATTCGAGCTTTTTCGTTCCAATTTGAGTGGAGACCATCTAAAGTTTACTTTCGAATTGAACTTTTTAGATTTAATTCCTGTCACGTTCGACTCCATTGTGTTGAACAAAATCACATCTCCTCCCCTCTTCCACACTCCTTTCATTTCTCGAGTTTCTTTCCCCCGACGCCCCATTTTCCTTTCCCTCCCCATACCACTCCTCAACCTCTTTCCACCGCGGACCCTCACGCCCTCCCTCCCCTTAAACCCTTTTCTCCTGAACCCTTGTGCCCTGCCGACCCCTTCACTCACTCCCTTCCACTTGGTCGCACCGGAGGAGAGGCTCCTTCAACTCCTTTCGATCGATCGAATTTGCATTTGAAAAACATTCGCTCGTGACTCTGTCCCCTTTTTCCCTCCGCCCCCTTTCCTCTCCCCCTTTTTGCTCCCCGTCTCCTCCTACTCAACGTCTCCACCCCCCTTTCTCCCAGATTTTTGTTCGGAACCGCAGAGGTCTAAAGGGAGACGGTCTGATTTTTTCATTGGTGCCCAAAAAAATAATTCGGAGGTATCTTGGAGATAAATTAGGCGGAAACCGTGCTGAAAGTGTGCTCGATCCCGAATACACGCATATATAAATTGGGCGGCTTGTAGTTATCACGTCGACAGTAAATGATGAAACATAAGCGAACCTGTAACAAATCCTCACTCGCTACCAGGGGACGTCATGGTTCCTGTCCATACCAATTTATTTTTTATATTTTATTTATCTGTTATCTAAATGCATATTTTATTGGATCAATCTTGAATATCTGATATGATCTAAGTACAGTAGAAGTAATGAATCCGATAAGTCATTAGTTTTTTTTCCTAGAAGAATTCCTAAAATACCGTATTTTCAAATGGAACGAAAAATGAATTAACTACGATTCTTGCAATGAAATTTGATCTTTACTGCAAGTTGTCACATAATCCAGGTACTTTTTCTTATTGCGAGATATGTTAGCACAAAAATGCCTAATCCACATATTCCCTTAAAAGTTGATTTTCAATTTAATTCATAAAATCCATGGAGTTAAGTTACTCGCTAATGTACCTTTTCCTTTTGTTATAAATGAATTTGTATGTCATTTTTAATCCGTAGAAAATTATTTTAAAAATAATTCCATAAATTTACTACATATTACTAAATGCCGAGCCAATTCGTGCTGAATGAATAAAATGGTTCTTCGTATGCTCTGGATTCCCCATCACCATCGTTTTCAGTAATACTTTGATGTCTTTTCCAATTAGCATGTCTATTGTTTGCATATTAGTTGCTTTGAGTGTAACCGACACTATCTCCTACCCTTTGAAAGTATTGATTTTTACTAATCAAAGGACTTATTAAATGTTATTTTTAGTCGATACAATTGATGGGAGTCACAGAAGAGTTATACTGATATGTCTATCATGAAGGACCCCATTATTGAAAATGAACTTTAGCGTTGTTTTTATTTAATTGCTTTCACAGATCGGAGTTGCCTTGATTCATCAAATAAATTATTTCCCTCCCTCTTACGCCTACATATTGTAGATTTTCACTTTGTTTGTTTGGTCATTTGTTCATAAATGCCCTCGTGTTGATGTTGTCATCATGAACACCAAATGACGCTTTTCATACCAAATGCTTCGTAATGCAACGTGGAATGTTAAACAGAAGTGTTTCCCGTGGAATAAGGATAACTAAACGACCTCATATCTATCTTTCCTTTTCATTCTCCATGATAGGGGCGTTAAGATATTAGAATATATCAATGGTAGTGATGACTAAAGTTTGTTATGATAGAGCTACTTAGTTAGTTTTAGGGGCTCATACATTATATATATGAAAGTATATATATGTTATATATATATGTTATATATATATGTTATATATATATGTATATGCATATATCTATATACGAGTATATATATATATACACACACACACACACACGCATAAAAATTTTTATGTGATGTCAGACTACGATAGTGGTTGTTAAGTTTTAAAAAAGGAATAAAATATTATTATACTTACAGATATGAGGAAATAGTCAGGAAAGGTGAATGAGCTATAACAGCCCAACAGGTATGGACTAGGGAAAGGAATTAAATGAGGAAAAAGACTCAGAATTCTACGAGTAGGAAAAATAATTGGGGGCGAACACTATTTTAATTGATTGTAATTTTGTAACATTAAGTTTTGGGATTAAAAAAAGGGTTGCAAATCTCTCTGGAGGAAAATATTGACAGCGAACACTAATATTCCTAAAAATGCAATCTATTGATTGCCTTCTTAAATTTCAAAAAGCTAAAGAAGAGAATGAAGACTCAATAGCTGTTAGACATATTCAAGGAATCTGAACCAAGAATAGAATTCAAATTAGCGATGAATCAAGAAATGTAAAGATATTGCATGACAGGAAGATATATGTCAAACTATAAAGACTGGATGCTTGAAATTCACGACAAAAACTACGTATGTAAAAGGAAAGCATGAAACGCAGTATTGGGCTTTATACTTGGGAAGAGAGAAAAAAGTACAAAAGCTCAAGGACTGAGGGGGAAAATATGTTATTGCGGAGTAAAGTATTAAATAAGCCAAGAAGCGAGGAAAATCAAAAGATGAATGGATGATTACCCGTGCGGAGAAATATAGTATAACTTAGTCTAGGGAAAGAAGAAGTACCTCGCAGAAACGTGAGAGACAAATTCAATGAACACAGGAAAAAATCATTGCCACTCTGGATGAAAATGGCATGATACTAGTTGAAGATGAATATAAAAAGGGTACATTCAATTGTGAAGAATAACAAAAGAAGCTTCCTGAAGGAAATGAAATTCATACTAAAATAACGAAATAAGAGAATACTATTGATGATGTGGAGGATAGACCATCAGGTGATACATAACCAAATCTGAACGCGACGCCGTAGTAAATAACTTAGGGGCAGCAAACGCAAATTGAGTCGATGGAATACCCTCGGAGCTAATGGAAAATTTAGGGAATAAAATTCTTACGCAATTATAAAACCTATTTTGTGATGTTGAATAAATGAATAAGTCCAATAGCCGCAAAAAGTTTTGCACGTTTATATGTTAAATAGCCGAAAACTGTTAACGGCCATTGGAGTTTGTCATTTATTCAATGCTACTAGCCGTTAGAGCTCAATTCTGTCAATATTATTTTGTGATACTTTCAAGGGAGGATAATAACAGATGTAATTTAATAGAAATATCATTTTACTTTTACCACCAAAGAAAAGGGCAAACAAATGTTACAAATCTAGAGCAATCAGTTTAATGAGTCATGCATCGAGGCTCATTGAAAAAAAATCCATCGAGGAATGGAGATGAAAGCGGTAGAATAATTGAGGGCCTATTAAGATTTAGACGTGAGAGAGAGGCAAGAGAAGCAATTCTTGTCCTCAGACTTATTGTAATGAAGAGGATACAGAAAGAGCAATGGACATTTATTAAATTATAGCTCTGATGTACCCTATTAGTATTCTTTTTCTCCTTGTATCATTTATATATTCTCTCTCCCATTACTTTTCTATCTCCAGATAAATAAGACTAAAACTAAGGTCATAGGTTGTAATTAAAGTAGGGAAAATAATCTCCAAGTATAACAAGGGGAACAGACGCTGAAACAAGTGAATGAGTGTTTCTATTAGGCTGCAGGATCACTAGTGATGGAACAAGCAAGAGGGATGCAGTAAGCAGAATAAGGATACCGAAGAAGTGCTCCTATTGGGAAAACACCTATAAACGACTGACAGTTACTATTATAGAAATAAGAAATCGATTCATGAAAACCCGTGTTTAGATTTTTCTTATCTACGGCTCGAAATACGCACGGCAGGAGCAGCAGAGAATAGAAAAATGGAGGCGATGGTAATGTGGTACCCTGTCGGTTAATGGTGTAATTGAATGGCGAGATAGAGTGAACTTCTTCGAAGAGTGTGTACAGAGTGACGGTTATGGATGACAATCACAAAGAAAAGGAGGGAAAAGAATTCAAAATATCCTGAGGCATCACAGCTGACTGAAGACTAAAATCTAAGGGGAAGAAATTGCAGAGGAGGAGGAATCGCAGAGGAAGGCCAAGGATGAATTATGAAAAACAGGTAATGGCTATGTCAGCACAAGGAGCTCCGAGAATATGAAGTTATTGGCATGGAATAGGATATCATGGATAACTGCTGAAAACCAATCCTCTGATCAATAATCCATAATGACTGAATGACTATTTTGAAATTTTCCAGGAATTACGTTTTATCAAGATATTTAATTTTCAACTGGAATGGTAACCGCAATAGAGTAATAGAATTATCAGTGGCACTTAATACTATTATGTATCATAGAGCAAGACATTACGGATAGATTGAAGTAATATAATAATCAATGGCTCTCATTTATTGTCAATAAATTATAAAGGAATTAAAGAAATAACATAATAATTGACATTATCCAAAACGCGAGCCAAAAAGTTACAATTTGGTAAAGTATAAATTTAGTGGGTGTTAATTTTTGAAGATACCAATTTTTTGCTCGTGAATACTTTCAAATGCAGTGCCAACCTAAGGAATATTTTGAATTTTCTTGAATATTTTTTGTCACCACGATAAAATATACAAAATTTTTTGACATTTGACAAATTTAACTGAAATTCAATCTCAAAAACAAGTGTAACATTTAAAGTAATGTTTTAGGTGAAACTGACAGAAAAACCTCACCCCGAGTAATGTTTTGCTTATTTCAGTTCAAAATAATTAAATTCCTAGGATCCTTAGTTAATTCATCCTAAGATATAAAATTTTAACTGTTGTTTCAAAGTCATTGAAGGGTTGCAAGACATTTTTTTAGTAAATCTACAAAAAATAATGTATGTCTACTCTCTCCCCCTCTACTCTCTCTAAACCGCAAAGGATGAAGGAGACCTGAGGATTTTGGGAGAATTCTTGCACTCTATAGAGTTATCGGCGGATTGAATTTCACCTTCAAGGATCCTTTAAATCCGATATATTTTCGATGAGGCAAAGTACTGGCAATGATATATCCGGACATGTATACTTTTTATTTATCACTACTGAAAAGATTTGTCAGAAAAGAGATAACTATAAAAAATTGTGAAGTAATCTAAACAAAAAAGTCTCATGTGGTTTCCGAAAAAGAGGAAAGTTAATTTACATTTTAAAATAGGATGGAGTTCATGAATAGTAGGTAGAGTATAGTACCTACCATAGTAGGTAGAAGTGAAACAGCTATACCTATCTTGGAAGTGTTTTGGACTAAAATGGTTAAATTAGTAAGACCACAAAAAGAAGATGACTTTAGGCAAAGAAGCTTTCATTAGGAAATGGGAATAAATGGCAGGTGTGTTGAGTAAGGATGTTAAGAAAAGGGTCGTTAAAATTTTGGTATGGAACGTGGAATTGTAGGGAAATATGGTAATTGAAGTAAGACGAAAGGTGTAGATTGAAGGCTTTCGATATGTAGGTGTGCAGAACAATGGAAAAGTAAATAGGACAGAAAGAAAACCTAACGAGTAAGTGTTAGGAATGATGGCGGATGAGATAGGATTGTTAAAATAAACCAAAAGAGGCAGAAAAACGTAATTCACGTTGGCAAGAGGGTGTTGTAGAGTTTGAGAGAGGGAAGGACGTTAGGCAAACGAGGAAGGTGTAAGAATAGAATGGTTGGTATGCTGGTAGGAATGAAAGGAGAAAGAAGTATGAGGAATTGAAGAAGACTTATTTTAGTGTCGGTGGCTTTCGATGGCTAAATTATTGTACTGATACTATTTTTTGAAGGAATAATCAGAAATATTTCATCCATCACCTTCCTTTAACTTTAAGAATACCAATAAAAGTATGCTCGCTGTCGAAACTAAGTTTATTTCACATAAAACTCATTAATTTTTACCAGTAGGCCTTTTTAAGATTTAATTTCAAGACACTTCTATAAAATATAAATTTTAAAATTCAAATAAGGGTATAAATGTAGTACTAACATTTATGTTTATTTTATAACTCCAGCATAGTATAAATACACAATTCATACTTTAGTATAGACTAAACAGCCCTGGAGTAATTATTGGAAACTTAGCCTTTTTTATGTATGAGAAATTTTAAGTTAAATTAAAGAATTCTATGAGAAATCCAGTACTCACATGTGATCGTTTACAGTTAATTCCTAAATATTATCTCTAATAGAGTAAATACCTATGACAATGTACTCGTAGTTCATACGTGCTACGTGTTATATACTGACTTGACAAACTTTCAGGAATAGGCTTGATTTTCTCAATATTTTATTCAGATTATAACAAAATTTAAAAAAATATTTCCAGTAGCCGTAGTGGGATTGAAAATATGTATGTTAAAACGGACGATGAATTGTTCTGCTTTTACCTAGATTTCGTTTTAACCGTGTGGAGGACAGTTTTTCAATCGTTTACCGTTGGAGTTTTAGACGAAAGAATTCACGTCTATTTGGAATACGTTCAAATCGACCACTTGGTTGGCGAGTTGGCGAGTTACTAACTGATTACCCTGAAAGATCATCTCGTTCATGTATGTGACGTGAAAATATATGAAACATCAGGAAACACGTATTATCCTATATTCAGCCTACGAGGAAGAAAAATCCATAAGTATCCACCGGCTGCTATTTCAGATCAAACATGTTGGCTTACCAACCAGAGGGTCCGGTTTCGAATCCCGGAGGTGGCAGATATTTTTTATATTTTATGCAGAGTACGCCATCTTTCGAATATAAAGTTTAATTGTGGACCTCTTGCCACCTTTTGTTAAGAGTAGGCAAATGCGACACCGGGTTTCTCCCCTCCTTTTCCCGTTCTCTGGAGATTCTACTCTTACCAAATTACCCACTAATCTCTAATAGCGCGAATGTCATGAATTGTCTGTCCCCTGCCCTAATTACTACTACTACACTTCGTTTTGATCGACAATGTTCGGAAGAACAGTATTGTATCCTTCCATTATTGCTGTGTCTTTGATATGCTACGATACCTCGACAAAATAAATTTGTCAATGAATAGCCTCGCGCGACGATATCCAGGATATGTTTCTTTACCCTGGGAGTAACCTGGCTAAATAATTAGGATTCTGCTTTCTTCTAAATCATGAGATTGATTTTCGTTCTGGTGTGATTTGTTATTCCCTTAAAATTTCATTCGACATTTCTATGATTAATCAATAAATAATTTTTTAGTTTTGGGTCTATTTCTTGGTATTCTAACTTAAAAACGTCCTTTTCGTATTTCCAATGACTTGGATCCGTATAATTGGGTATAATTAGGAGCATAGAAACCGTGTAATTACAAAGGTCTTTGCTTTTATTTGGAAATCCATCCTCGTTATCATTTTTCAAGCGAGCGGAGCATTGCGCTGGCCTTTGTTCTACTATGAATAGGTTAAATCAATGAACTCCCTCTTTAGTCATTGTGCTCGTATATTACCCCACGTATCGCTTACTTTTTATTTTGTCAAGTGACGTTTTTAATTATCCTCACGTCTCCTGCACTTGAGTGTTATAAAGCCAACGCAAATGAAATCAGGCCCGACTTGCGCCTGTGAAGATTGATATACCAAAAAGACTATCGCATGGCAATACATTTTCGGAAATTACCTTTGTGCTTTGCCAAACACTCTATCCCCGTAAAGGATATTTGCGACCATAAAGGGTATCACAATATTTCTTTTACCAACGTAACCCTCGAAAGAAAAGAGGATTGTGCCTGTCAAGGATATGAATTCCACCCAGGTCACTCTATATGGACCCTGGCAGGAAGGTGACACACATTTTGTGGATAAGGTCTACTACTACTCAGGCTGTGTGGAAGTTTTGAATAATTATTGAAATAGAACAATCACTCTATTCCACAAAACAATTTTTATGAGAAAGTAAATATATTTAATGTAAAATACAAGTTTTTATTTTTGTATGAGCAAATTGTGAAGTACTATAATTTTTAACTAGAAGTTGGCATTTTTTGTCTTAGTTTTTATTTGGAAAAATTATATTTCACTCCAGAAAGTAACATATCATAAGCAATGTTGCCTTTATCATGATGTATGCACACCTCGGTATCATGATATAGGTTTCATGGGAGTGTCTATTTCCCATATAAAGAGAAATTAGTTCATGGTGTCGAATGAAATTTTTCGATCGTACTCCGGGGCGGGTTTGAAGAATATTTCGTTTGCGTTGCACCATGGAATAAGCAATGGAGCAATCATTGCGACCAAATCAACCGCCTGACTCACACGTGACTCATTTGTAGCCTGTCTCTAAAGTCTAATACTCCAGAGGTGTCATGGACTAAAAAATTGCACATTCTGTCAAATATTTGTCATAAAAAGCAATGAAAGTATTATGATATCTTTAAATATTTATCTAATATCGTAGAAATTATTCATGAATGGCAACTAAACCATTTAGTCTTATAGTCCCTATCTTCACCATTTCAATGCCATACAAAAATCCATAATGAATTTACCACATTAATCACGAGATCTTCTTTTAATGGATAAGCTAATATTGTGATTCCAAGCTTATCTCATGATAATTTTTATTTAATCTTTTACATCCCGTTTCAAATGTTTAAAAGATTTTACAGACTTATTTTTAAGTAGTGAAAAATAAATTTCTAATCTTAAATTTGGTAACGATATCCGTGTTTGAATATGGAGAACAACTTATTTATTTTTAAACAATCGAGGACAGCTCCTATAAAATAAAACGCTTCCTGACATGTGTTCAGGGCAGAACAATAGACGAAGGAGTCCCTGGGTAAAAATGTAGAATGGTGTATCTAAAGCCCTTTCCTTACACTCTTTACAATCAATCTTAACCATGGGGTAGGTTGGTGCCGTTGGGGTGTTTTATATTTAATTAATTAATCAGAAATAGATTGTAAGATCTAATTCATTTACCCTATTGACAAATATAAGTAAATGAAAAGTGAAATATCAACGCACAAGAATTAATGCAATCTAAATTTAGAATATTAGCTCAGTACTTGTGGTAATCTGTGACAAACACTCTAAACAATGAAGTTGAAGGCCTCAAGTTAGAATCTCGCATCGGACATTCATTTTATCCTATCACGCGATGCTCTACAGATTTTTCAAATGACCTTGCGACCTGTATTAAGCCGTTGGAGTACTTTATAAATTAAATTAGCATTTCATATTTCCTTTAACTACCGTCACAGAGGCGTACTTGTTTTAAGTCTTTGAGGCTATTGATGTAATGTCTTTAGTCTCAGAATGCAGCGGATAAAAGTGAAGCTAAAGCACAGGGTGTTAAATTGTTTACGACATCTAAGGTCGTGAGTAGATATAAAAACAACACGGCGATAAAATTGCTAAAATAACACGCAAGACGTGTTAAAACGGCTTGCTTGAGAAGAATGATAAACATTTCCGAGCATATTTTTTTCTTTCACTCGTCAGTGTATACAGCTTAAAAATTGTATGAAAATAATTGTATAGCTTAGTAGGTATTTAACCAGGAAAAGTAAAACCTTTTCGTGTTTCATGAATGCTTGTGTCCAGCAACCTTTTCGAAGAAGGGACTAAAACATTTTTTATATATGGTAACATATATAAAAACTGAGAGTGATTCACAAAAAACGGAACGAGAGCTCGGAATGGCTCATAATTTACAAAAAATTAGTTCGTGAATTGAATAGAGAAAAGAAAATAGCCAAAGATAGTTTTCTACAGAAAATAATCGGGATAGATAATGGAAATAAATTTTACAAGTACCTCCGGAGGAGGAAAGACAACAGGGTAAACATAACAGCTTTAAAAAAAGAGGATGGGACACTAAGCGTTGATGATAAGGAAAAGGCTAATACGTTTAATAATTGGTATGCAAAGGTATTTAAGGTTATGGTAAATAAGAAGGATCCTGTAGATTCATCTCTAAGTCAACAAGGAGGCGAAAAAATATTAAATACCAAAAGTATTTAAACGACGAGCGCAGAAATTTATAAAAAAATTATGAAAATTAGGGCAAATAAATCAAAAGGGCCAGATGGTATCTCAATTGACTAGCTTAAATTGGGTGGTAGTGTAGTTTCAAATTATATAAATCATTTATTCAATGTTACCTTAAACAATAATGCCCTGCCAAATGCTTGGAAGGAGGCATATGTTACGCCAACTTTCAAAGGAGGAGATAAGGCACTAGTTGATAATTATAGACCGGTAAGCTTGGCATCAGTTGTATGCAAGCTATTAGAAAAGATAATGGCTGATTATCTCTGGAACTTGTGGGAGAGTTAGAATTGGTTGTATAGTCGCCAATACGGTTTTAGAAAAGGGCACTCTTGCGAAACTCAGCTATTAGGGTTCTGCCAAGAAATGTTCGACTCTATGGATGCGGGAATAGAGGTGGATGCTATAATAGTCGACCTGTCAAAAGCCTTTGACAAAGTTGACCACGATCGCTTAATGCTTAAGATGGGTCAATTGCCACTACACACAGATGGAAGAGTAATCTCTTGGGTCAGAAATTTCATGGAGGGTCGAACACAAAGGGTCAAATTAGGAGAAGTGTATTCTGAAAAAAACAAGGGTAACATCGGGAGTCCCACAAGGAAGCGTACTTGGCCCGATGGCCTCTTGTTTTTAATATATATATATATATATATATATATATATATATATATATATATATATATATATATATATAAATGATCTCCCAATAAATATCAATTCTCAGATAAGACTTTTTGCAGACGACTGTATTATCTACAGGAAAGTCGAAAGTGACAGAGACCGTGACAAACTTCAAAGGGACATTAATAAAATGGCAGATTGGGTGACAAAAAATGGAATGGATATTAATGTTAGCAAATGCAAATCCATCACTTTTAGCAATAAGGTAAATGGAAACAATAGGGAATATAAATTCCCAGAAAATGTCATTCCTAGAAGTGATACTGTTAAATACGTAGGTGTATGTTTAACTAAGGACTTAGGGTGGGGGCTAAATGTGGAGTACATCTATAAGAAAGCTTTCAAAACTCTTCATTGGGTAATGAGAAACCTCAAAGGGAGCGTTAGAGCACCAAGGAGAAGGCTTATCAGAACCTAGTAAGACCAATTTTAGAGTACGCTTCTCTTGTATGGGACCCTTTTGAAGAAGGTCATATTAAAAAACTGGAAAAGGTGCAAAGAAAGGCTACCCGATATGTACTGGGGAAGCATAGGAGGATGGAGAGTGTGTCTGACATGCTAGAATCGCTGGGCTGGGAACCTCTAGAAACTAGAAGGAAAGTAAGCAGACTTTGTGGAATGTTCCGAATTCTGAAGGGGGAGAAAGCTTGGGCAGATCCTAGGAAAGAGGCGGGGAACCCAAATTTTATAGGCAGAAATGATCACAAATTTAAGGTAAAATGCCGGGCACAGAGAACAAATAAAAAAAAATTTCTTTTCTAAATAGAACAATTGTTGAGTGGAACACCTTACCTGCAAAAATATTCGAGCCCTTTCCTAACAGAGTGTATACTTTTAAGAAAAGATGTAAGGCATATATGTAATAATTTGATTGATGTGTGGTGTATTGTATTATATGTAATAGCTTAATTTTTTTAAATTTATCTTTTTTTTTCTTGCTGATTAATGGCTGTAAATGGGATGGGAATTCACTTATATTGTTAAAGAGATTTGTGTTTTGAAGTCTGGTTTTATGTATTATCTTTTGCAATTATTTGGGACTTGTGTGCTACCTGACAATGTCTATCAGCACATGTGTATTTTTAATAATAATAACATAAGATAGTGAATTTTATTGCAAATAATTTGTCTACTTCATGTTTTCAAGTCTTTATCGCTCGGATGCAGGCATGGTAACTCTAAAACGCTTTCGCTTTTGACGATACCTAATCAGCTCCTGGTATATTGACATGCTTTAGATTTATTAAGAGGTGCTGGAATACCCTTTTTCTGGATAGGTTTATTTAGGGACGCTGCATTGAGCAATTGAGCGCAAATCAGATATTTACAAACAATCATTTATAAAGGTAAATCGGGCCAACAATTTCAGAGTGTAAAAATCATTCGCCTTGACTATGATCACTCTGAAATTGTTGCATTGAAATGCACATTAGCGGATGACTCCGTTGAAAGTTACTGTTGCGGCATCTCCCGCAGTTTCTTTGGAATTTGTGAAAGTAAATCGGGCCTTTACGACCGGTCGCAAATTTGGGGACTTCATTTTCAGTTGTCGTCTTTAAAAGTTTCTTTTCTGCCGTTGATGTGTACGGTTTTCAAACGGTTACTCTACCGAAGAGTAAAGTTTAATACCTGGTTACCCATAAAGAGTCTGTCTATCTCAATTCATCATTACCATACACTAAATCCTCCTGCGTGCCAAGAGCATTTATACTACGCTAGTGACTATTGGCTTTTTAACTGTCTTATTTTTTGTAGTCTGAGGTTCCATAGAGAGTGAAAACATAATTTATTTTTCGAGAACCGCAACTTACTAAAACATACAGCATTGAGTTACTTAAATATCCCATCAGATCTATTAATTTTGAGCCTTTGGGGGTGCCTTTCAGATTGCGATCATTGAAGCTTAAATTTGTCATCCATGTACCGATTACCATCAGGATTAGGTAAAATAACTTTCAAAAATAACATGAAACTATTTTTCAAAACATAAAGTTCTTATCCTCGGTAAGTAGGAGGTATCCCATATTTCCATGGCTAAAATCACACGTTTTTGGCCTAGAGTGACTTCCATGGCGTAAACACTTTTTACTACGTTTATAGTTATATCTTACACCAACCTATATATCTCCATAAATTTTAATTTACATTATCAACAATTAACAATCCTCAGCCGTTCATTTTCTCTATTTTCTTAAAATTTAAAAATTACTGCTTTTGAAAAATAGCTCCGATACGTTAGATGATACACGATTACACTCGAGGTGATTACACGGTTAACTGATGTTTACCAATAATATGGTGAAATTTGATCTCATATGGATGACTCTTTGATAACTCGCTCGTGGGCTCACCCCTAAGTTCACGTAATCGAATCTCGCCTCGGGCTATGATACTCTGAAATGATTCTTATGAATTCGTGTTTACAGTGTTATAATACCCCTGTGACCGGTTAACCTACATATTCAGTTCCTGCTAATGGCTGCAAAACGATCCCCTAATAGCCTTCTAACAAGTGAATCTTATAATTTTGCGGCCTTAAATTGGATCGAATCATAAAAACCTTTACGTCATTATAGAGGGCAGTCCACTTAAAATACAATAAGAAAAATCATGGATGTTAATGTATCTCACGCAATATTTTATTTCTTTTCTTTACCTCTAGGAAATTGCTGAGAAAGAATGGTAAATGTGGTGTATGTTCAGATAGGGGTGCTTTAATTTAAACCATTGTGAAAATTACTGTCATAATTGGAAACATATTACATTAGTGCTTTTGTATTTCATTAGTCTAACACGATTCAATTTCATCCCTGACTTAATGCTTGGGTATTAGGAACCATATTCAAGAAAATCAATAGCCCCGAAGCCAGAATTATAAAACTTGTAATGGTCTAATGGCTTCGCGTGTATCGATCTTGATTTTTCTTCTCCCTCTTCATATTTTGTTTCAGTGTTCATATTTATTCCTTTCATCTAAAAAGATAAAAATATCTTGCCAATTAAAGTAAATTTCGTAAACTTTTTCTTAAGCCATGCAACGTGGAAGAGATGATGTGGGAACAAAATTTCCCCTGAGGAAGTCTTTCTTTTTTAAAAGTCATATTGAGGTTCCTCCTCCATGTCCATATGTTTTAAAACATTGAGGATTACTTTGGTACGAGGCCATATTTATCCTAAGGTACTAGTCTTCCGTTGAATATTGCCAGCGGAACTTCATCCTCTGTGGAGTTTATATTGCTTCCGCCCGGAGGAAGGGCTCTCTCATCCCGAAACATCATCAGAACTTCTTAAGGTGAATCAGGAGGATACCGAATTTATACGCCCGAAACGGATCGGGTTCATATCTCTCTCCATCCTTTTAAGGGTGAAGTTTCCGCTGAATTTAAATCAAGGGTCCTGGAGTATATCATTTGCGAATTTATGGTGAAATTTCCAATTTTCTACCTCTAAGTAATTGGGCTGAATGAGGTCCAAAGATCTACGTTTTTGAAGAATTGGCTTCTTCCTCAGTCTTTATCTCATAATTCCATTCGATCCGCTATTTATGCAAGGCATAACCAATAATTTAATGGTTTTCTTTCGTTGAATTATTCGTGAGAAATCTTTGATGATAAAGTTTACTTGCTCTCCTGTCACCTCACAAACTCTTAATATCCTTATCACATATTTCTCTCTTAAGTTTTGCAGTCTTTTATTTTGCCACAATAAAGAAATTGATATGTTCCCATTTCAGATATCTTTCGAATTCATAGTGCAACATGAACTTACTTTTACAGTCCTAATAAGGCCATTTTCTGACGTGATTGAGTTGCTTGCAGACCCAAGCCAGGTCAGTGCGACTGTCCTTACTTTGGATATCGACCACACCTTACTAGTATTAAGTCCTCCATGGACTTATCTCCTCACTGACTCTCCGCTGTCAAGTTTTACTCAATTTATCCATGTTATTTTTATCAGTGTTAGGCTAAAGTTAACAATATCTTAATAAAATCACTAGAATGGAAATGGAATATAAGTGAGGAATAATTACTGGAAATAGGATTTAGCCCTAAAAAGGAATAATTTAAAAAGTATTTCTAAAGTTATGAAAGAATACACTTTGATTTTCCACATGGAACATTTTTTTACGATAGCGTAGCATCTTCAGGTGATGGTGAAGATTTTACGCTGTAAGGAAACCTTGGTCGTAATAAAAAAATTATAAGTGGAAAATCAACATCTTTTTTCATGAAGGATTTCCACCATGTTACCCTTCAATTCTGTGTAATTCATTTATAAAATAATTACTATCAATTTGATAGCGAGTGAGTATGTTGGTATCTGAAGTTGAATTTTTCTGGTAAAGAAAACCTGACGGTAACACATGGTTAATTGGTTCATATATAACGCTGTATGTTGATCTGATGATTGTGTTGTACAAATCTAAACCCGAGTTCATTTTTCGAAATAAGAATGTTAAGTTTATCATCCCGCTCTTTAGAGCCTCGGTCAGCTAACCTTTTGCATTAAAAGTAACGGGCCGAAGCAAATAATAAGGGAGGGAAAAATCATTGTTTCTTGAACATTTTTTTGTCTCTCTGCTCCTCTTTCTTGTAAAATCTCTGTTTTTCCAGCAAATTTTCCTCTGCACTTGCTGATTCTTTATACATTTTTATCAATGCAATCATCAAATATCGTTGATGATGACCAGAATGCTTAAAGAGTTTCTTGAGGACAGCCTCTTCAAAGGATATTACTTATTTTTCAGTCTTGCGCGTGATACAGAGAATGAATTGTTCCGAGAAATGCCGAAAGGAATTTCCGCAAATATACATGCTTACGTGAAAAGGCCGTTCGTCATTCTTGATAGTAGATTTGACTGCTGGTTTCAAGACGTGTTTCTCTCGAAAGGAATTTTCCAATCTTCCCCTCCAGTTAATTTAAATGTTCCGAAAATAAAAACAGTTGCCGGTGAAAACTATGTCCCCCGCTCCTTCTACTCTCACAACGTAAGCTCCAGCAGTTGCGTCACAAGTCGGTTCGCTGCGCAAAGCTCCTTCCTGCCTCTGCCTCCCACATTGGTTCGCGTGCACCGAAATGTAGTCAACCGGGCAAAGGCGAGTTCTCTTCTTTTCACTGATTGGTTGTCATTGGTGATCTCGTGTTCTCTTTTTTCCGCAAACAAAAACGTTCAAGTTGTTTATTTTCCTTTAATTGCGACCCGAACCTGTTAATTTCAGGGGTAATTTTGAAACTGAACAAGAAAAAAGTAACCTTACATTATAATTGTTGTTATACCTGCTCTGCCAGCAGACAACTTAAGCATTTCGCTATATTTAGACTTGTATACTAAATTTTCTTTTAATCATGGTGTGTATCATTTACAATAAACCATTTACCATTAATAAACCATTTAGTAACCCTACAGAATTATCAGATTAGAGGATACTTCCTTTCTCTTTTCTGTCTGTGATTTCCTGTTTGGGCATTAATGTGTAATAAAGACAAATACTCAGTTTTGAAATTTTTAAGCAAAGAAAGT